>NW_019175077.1:1368096-1574664 GCF_002260705.1 Seriola dumerili
AACGCACATGAAAAACATTCACCCCATCATTGTTTTAATGTACTTAAAACAGAGGTTTACAGCTTAAAAATATTGCTTTCTTTCAAGGAAAATATTAACATCTACCAAATTCCCTTTCCACATTGAGGTAACTTTTAAGTCTATACACACAAACGCACACACACTCGTAGACATAAATGTGGGGTGAGGGGAGCCAAAGGAATTATAGAAATAATAAATAATAAATTAAAACTATGGCTCAAGATGGGAAGCAAAAAAAGGTGACGACAAATGTCAAAAATAAGAGTATAACAGCAAAACAGGGGAAAAATTAAGTAAATGGAGAACAATGGGGGACGAAAGAGGTGGCATTTGCAGATGCAGGTATAAATAGCAGGGTGAGGTATTAAGCAGGTGCAAAAGAGGGAAAATGGAGGATGGGGTAGAGCAGAATCAGCCTGAAGACAAGACTGGAGAGAGGAGACTGGTTTGGGGTGAAAACAGGAATGGGGTAGCACTTGTCAAACTGCTGACTTTTTCATTCTGCTTATCAGTCAGGACCTTTCCAGACCTAAACTCTGGGGACCCTGACACATTACCCTTATCGCCATGGAAACACCTTGATATACCATCCCATCTTCGCACAAAGACTCGGGCAAACATGTAAGAAAGTTTCCAATATGTGGGCCATGATTTGAGTATCCAAAAATATCACATGATTAACCTAAAATGTCAAAATATCAACTGCTGTGTGAAATGAATCATGTAGTGTGTACATATGTGTGTATGCCTGTATGTGTATTTTGAATACCATATGAATACCAAAATATTTTCCTGTTGATGATCTGGAAAACACCACAGTGTTAAATGTAACACAAAGATAATATGAAAGTGGATTCTGCTGAGGCAGAGCTCAATGAAAAAACTAAAACACTATGCTTGACTAATTAAAAAAGTGATTATGACAAACAGTTACCCTTCATTTCATCATCAAATGGCTTCAGTGGAACAAGACAAAACAGAAAAGAAGCTAATAGGAGCAAAGAGTGGAGTGAGGAATCAAGATGAGAAATAAAACATATCAATTGTTTGTATCTGTCTGTCTGTTGATGTAGTGACTGTTGATGATTGAATAGTGTCAATATATTAAACAGAAATGGGTTAGAGGGCTGCTGCTTGTGCAACTCCATGGTTTAAATGAAAATAGCATGCTTTTAGTCGCCTGAGGTCAAAAACTTTTGCTTCCAACTTTTTCTAACAGAAGCCTGTCTTGAATGTCTGCACCACATCAGCCCTGGGCCGCGGGTTAACAAGTTTAAGCAGTTGATCAATTTTGTTACATTCACTATGAGCAGAATGCATGCAACAACTCACAGAACAGCATATAATAAAAGCTTTTACAGGAAAACGTGCAATGTACTAATAAAATCTGCCACGGTATCAGATGTGGATACCAAATGAAAAATATTGCTAAATGCTAAACCAGTTTTCAAATACATACTGATGCATGTGTTAGATGCATCACATCAACTGACAGTCAACAACAGTTATGTGACCATGGCAGCTTACACACTTTGTGCTTGCCCTAACTTCCCCGTTTTCAACTAGTTTAGCCCACTAAGTTTGATTTTTTTCTGACAGTCAAAGTATTTTCAGCTGCTCAGGTTAGAAATGGACTTAATCAAGGTAGAAAAACAGCGCAAGTGGCACCTCCACGAAGTCAAACAAAGGAACTCATGCTACTTGACACCACCGTAGACATGCTAATGGAGAAACAACGTGAATACCTAAAGCCCGGGCTCTCTCAGATTCACGAAATGGGTAAATGCACTGACAGCAAATTAAACGCCATCCAGACTGAAATGGCCTTGCTCTCAGGAAGTATTGGCTTAATTAAAGCTGATATTTCGGCTCTAAAGAGTTCTGTGAAGGACAACTCAAAGTTACAACATTTGTGTCATCGGTTTCAAAGAGGGGGCTGAGGGGTCTAATGCCTCGCAATATCTCACTCGCTCACTGACAAAACGGTTCCCATCCCTCGAGGCTGAGCAGCTGGAGGTCATGCGGGCCCACAGGATCTACAAGGGTCGCATCACCGGGGACGGGACCTACACTATTCTTTTCAATGTCCAGGTTATTCGACCTGCCAAGCTATTCTTTGGGCCGCTAAGAAAGAACCAGTCATCGACAGCAAGAGAGTGAGATTCAGTGCATACTATAATAACTATACAGTCAACAACCGACAAACCTTCACTCAGGTGATAGACACCGCACAAGAAATAGGAGTTGAATTTTTCTTGCTCTACACAGCCACCTGAAAATCAAAGATGGACCAAAGTGTCCTCTCCTTAACTATTTGAGTACTCTGAGTTCTTATTTCACAGGACCAGTCAATGGTATTATTTCCACAGTTCAAAGCCCAGCCACTTATTGGCCATGAAAATTAGATTGAATGAACAGTTTTCAGACATTTCTTCAATCAAATCACAGACAAGAGCTACTACCCCTGACACAGATCAACAATTCATGCTTCGTGAACCTTGTGTACATTCAAGAGTCCCGGCACATTTCTTCACATGGCATGAGAGTGCCCCCCCCATTGAGTGTTGTCTATAAACTGACGGCACTTGTATCAGAGAATGTGCCTGTAACCATACCAGTTTAGCTGTTGAACAATATTTCTTCACTACAGGTCCCTGAATATCAGAAGCATATAGTGCTTGCAGGTTTAATAAGCTGCTCAGAAAATGATTGCAGGACATTGGAGGCCCCCACACACTCTGACCATCAGACAATTGGTTGTAACTTTCTTGACATTATTTACATGAGTTATCAACGGCTCATATAAATGGGGCTAAAGAGGTGAATGTGAAAATGTGGCTGTCAGTGGCGAAGCAATGAAAGGTCTATTGTGATTTCTCTGTTTTTCATGATCTCTTGTTGTCTGCTGCATATTTGACCTACATCAAATCCATCTAATAGGTCTGCACTAACTGTTCCACAGGTCCTGTGGAGGGTTTGCTATTTGTGTGTGTGTGTGTGTGTGTGTGTGTAATTTTTAATTCAATTGAGTTTGGTTTATTTTTGTGGGTAAGGTACTTATTATGTTATGGTACGTTTTATGCTGTACATCATGGTGTCTGTTATTTTTTGTTAAACAAGATTTGATAACAAAAAAGTTTTAGTCCAATAAAAAAACAAAAAGGTCATTACTTTGTCTAATACCAACAAATATGTGACATGTGACTTTTGTTTTTTGCCAAAATAATGTGAAATAAAGAAGGTGCAGTTCAAGAAGAGAATGATCTTCTTGCTCTTCTATGTGAAGGGAAGTTGTGAGGATGACAGTGACACATAATCAGTGATTAAAATTTTATGACATGAAGAATTTCACTATTAAATACAATTGGATTAAGGAATAGCTGCATTTCAACAAATAAAAAATGAAGAAAAACTATAAGAACAATGAAATCATATCAAGCAAATTCATTTTATTTAGTACACTGAGTCAGGGCATCAATTGTAATTACATTTATCAACAATGGAATAAATATTGTGAATCCCCTGTTGTTTCTGCTTTCATACAAGTTTTGTTTCATGCGTTGACGCATAAGAACTTAATGGCCAAAACCACAGGTTACTACACTGATATTAATTATCTATCTATCTATATATATATTCATTTGTACCTTTCAAAAGCTAAAAAAACCCCCAAAAAAACCCATACTCACAATATATGTGCACACACCTCCACATGCACAACTGTACAATCACACACACACACATGCACACAGTGGCAGGATCTGTGGCGTGCTGTAATGACAGTAATTACCTGTGGTCTCACATTAACATCTCCCTCCTGACTGTCTGACTGGCTCGGCTGGTGGAGGGATGTAAATCACAGCGCAAGTCTGATGTTGTGATTAGGACTAAATTACACACCGTCATTCTGTTTCCAACAGTGTCAAGGGAGGCAGTGAAAGGGTGTGTGAGAAAGAGGGGGAGAGTGTGAGTGTGAGAGAGAGGGGGACATTTAGAGAGAAAGGAAAGAGGACAAGGAGGTGCGATTGCAAGAGGGGGGAGGAGTAAAGTAGCATACCTGCTTAACATTTAGATTGGTTTTGTTGCACAAATATTTTACCAGATGATGGGGGCTAAAAGGGGCAACAAAATGCATTTGGGACACACTTATAATCAAGTTTGGTGATACCGCTGGTCCTTTCAGGTCTATGCCAGAAAATATGAGTTTACTACTGCACAGCTGGTGAAGCATTTGGAATCTGTACAGCTGCTTCAACGGTAGTTATCATGTTGATGTTTTTTTTTCTGATATTTTATCGAACTAAGGCAGAGTTGTCCAGTCCACAGCCCACACTTTTCGTTGACAATAGATACAAGATGGACTTTGTGAACTTACACAATCTTTTTTCTGAACTTTTACATCTGAATTTACCTTCACGACAACCACAAAGTGCACCTGCAGACAACAGTAAAAAAAGATGGGTGACTTTAACAGTTAATGGATTTTCCATCTTTTCTGTTCTCCATGGAGTTGTGGACTGGTGTCATATTGCACACTAGCTGTACAGGACAAAGGTGCATTTTCACTAAAAGAGACAAAACCGTCCAACTTCATGGGATAAACATAAGTCAAAGTTAACTTTTCTGAGTAAAGAGAGTAACATGAAGATGAGCAAAACAGCCTGGTTGTTGCTACCATCACCATCAAACCAGCGGAGCTGAATATGAGCCATTACTCTGTTCCACTCAGCTCATCAGAGCACATCCTCTCATCAAATTAATGAACACATTTATTGTTAAACACGTTTTTATAAAACATTCATTCATTCTGTCTAATTAAAAGACCCAACAGGCCTGACATCACTTAAATATGCATACTTATCACTCACAGGGTTTGAATTAAAGATCTACAAGCGTGTGTCTGTGTGTGTGTACTGTATGTGTGCATGTGCGATTGCAGGAGAGAATGAGGTTTCCTAAGCAGGTCTTCTCACTCTAGGCTTAATGGTGATAATCATGGCGTGACCCAACATTAAGACCATGTGTGCGTGTGTTTGTGTGTGTCCCACTCTCCCTAATGGTGACGATGATGACATGTTCTCCATTAGACTAGTCAGTGGGCCACAGCAGATCTAGCATATTAATGATGCTGATGATGGCTTCTTTAATTACCTTCGTCTGCTGCTGCATGGCCTGACTCCTTTTCCCTGAGCCCTTTCATCACACACTCTCCTACGCATGCTGCTGGGTTGTTTATCAGTGGCTGCCATTATTGAAGTCCCCTATCTTGCATCTAGCCTGCATGAGCACAACTACATTAGAAGCTTTCGTGTAAGTTTCTCAGCCACTTCTCAGTTAGATGAAGTTCCACCATCTAGAGTGGTAAGTATATACTCTATACAGAAAACTTGTAGTTGTAACTACTTTTTTTGTTGTTTTTTTGTTTTGTTTTGGTGCAGACCGAAATGTGTCCAGAGCACCGAATATCAGGAACTGTCAAACATAGAAAGACACTGAATGATTACTTAGCCTTATAATCTTCTTTACAAGGTCTTTGATCAGACAGTTCCTAAATGAAATCATAATATTGACAATTTCAGACTGTATTTTATAAAAGGTAAATATCTTGTAAGGATTATTGTTTTTAGATATTTAAATTTTGAGAAGTTTGCTTTCTTTTGTTAATTAAAACATCGGTGCTATTTTGGTACTGCTCCAAATTCAACACTAGTATCTTTTCAGAGAATACCCAGCCTTAGATGTAACTCAATTTCAAAGTGTTAGTCCAGTGATTCTGCATTAGTTAGGGTTGGTTAGTTCTTGAGGTTGAAGTAGTGCAGCAGGATTACTGAAGAAAAGACACAGACAATGTCGTGGAACTTGTAAGAATGCTGTATTTATTGGAAACCTCCAACAATAGAAAGCTATAAATGTATCCTGGATGTGAGGGATTCCCATTTGGCTGACTGGCAGGCATTTAGTTGTTCAGGTGACCAGCCTGCATCAGTGCTTAGCTGACAGCAGCAACACAAAAGAACAATTTTAAGTTTTTATTGTTGCTGTTTTGTTTAGTGATGAGCTGATGCAGCAAGTTTGAAAACACAGTCAGTCCTGTTGTGAATAGCTCTAACATACAGGTTGCACATTGCATTCTCCAAGTTGCTTTTTCAATACCTTAATAAAATGTTGGAAAATAAAAGAATATGTATGGAAGGTGTTTATATATAATTAATTATTTTCCCCACCCATGATTTGCTTTGTAGGACAAACCCCCCCCCCCCCCCCCAAACACACACACACACACACACACACACACACACACACACACAAACACACAAACTTTATAATACAGTGAAGCAGCGTTAAACTCATTGATGTTGGGTTATCAGGATATGATGTAGCTATGTACTAAAAATAAAATCTCACAAAATAAGAAAAGAAAAAAAAACATGCTTTTTTGGCAAATTGTTGAAATGGAAAAGAATTGTACTTTCAGGCTTCCTTTTTATGTTAATAATCATTTCACTTTAAGCTAACTAGTTTTTATTCTTTGGTTCTGAGAAAAGAGAATGATTTTGAATAAGGTGACATTACACAGCTCTGGAATCTGTGAACATGCTATTAATAGAGTAAAATCTGTGGCTAAAGATGATTGAAGGTTAACCTTGAATAATTATAATAATAGCATTCTTACTTACTTTTATGAATTTGATACTGTTGATAGTGTCATTTGTGATTTGCAAAAGCTAATTTTCACTAATTTTCACTCAAGTGTCGCAAACCTTGGCCAGGGTCACAAGCACACAGGTAAGTAAAAGTGAAGATTCTGACTCCGACTAACTGAAATGAACTAACAAAGTAAACACACATTTTGAGCACACAATTTGCAAACAAAAACTTAAATTCTTTGATTCATCATGCGTTATATGCCCCTGCCACAAACCTTTCACACCAACTTTTCATGGTTTTGTACCGAGTTCCTACTAGGCTTGGGCCGATATATAATAACATTGAATATTTCAATATTTCCTGCCATGGACCTAAGCAATATTTTTCATAATATTGAAAAACAGTCTGCTCCACTGCTCAGTCCAACCCTCATTTCACTGCTTTGCTTACTGTACATTGTGCCTTTGCATGTGACAAATCAAACTTTGAAATGCTGTTTAGTGTCAGCATAAATTATCCCTGAAACATAAAATACAACAATATAATTATATATCATAAAAAAACCCACCTGAAACATAAAATACAGTAACATAATTCTGTATCCACATACAGAAACAATAAAAACCTCTTTGGTGAAGGAAGACAGTGTATGGTGGCTAAGAGGGACACAGAAAGTTATAGAGAAAACATGAGGAAGAAGAGGAAGAAAAAAAAAGAAAAGAAAACGTGGTTAGTTTGTCTGTTTGATTGTCCATCTCTTCTCTCAAATGAATTACAGCTCTGTAGCTTAATGAGCTGTGTTGGAGAATGATGGGACACAAGGACACACATGCACACACACATTGAACAAATACGAAGTCCATTCTATGGTTAAACAGTCAGACAATTGGTCCATGTCTCTTGATTCATCAACTAAACAAATGAGCTTCATTTATCTGTCCTCATTTCTCCAACATCAAACCTGTGCGAGTGTGTATATGAGTAAGAACTGTGATCTAGTGCGGGTCATTCTAAGCTAATTAGGCCAGGCTTCGGGCCTCAATCAGGTATAATGAGTGAGATCAATGAACAGATAAGAGCGTTCCAGAGACCAACTCTCTCTAGCATCAACAAAATGAAAATAGTACTCCATCATGTTTGAAAAGTTCACCCACACAGCCACTTATAGGTGAAGATGTACATTTGTGCATCTTACGCAAAATGATTAGATAACAGCAACGTTAGACAGCTACAGTACATTGCCATCTATCACTGCTGAAGTGGTGAAGAAAATAGGTGAAACTGAAATAAATGAACATTTGCTTTGTCCACCTACATGTCCAACCACTGTGCAGAATAAACCAGTGTCTTGGAACTGTTTGTGATTCAGTGTCTTGATCAAGGATACTTAAGGAAAGACCAGTCTTAGTCACCCCACAGAGTCAGTGATTAAAAGCTACTGTCTAATTGTATTTCTATAGGATGTCATCAATAGTTTGAGAGATTTTGGGCAACTAAAGAAAGTTTATGGGCATGAAAACACATAAACTTAAAAACTTTTGCTATCTGAAAACTCTGCTGCAATTCTCATTAAAATTGTTTAAAACCTTTTACTCCATGCTAAAAGAGGTTGAGGTAAACAAACTAATGACTATGATTGTGTGTGTGTGTCTGTGGCAGAGAGAGAGTGAGGGAGAGTTAAAGGAAGAGAACGATGATCTGATCCTGATCAGTCACAAAAACATTCCTCATGTTTACCATTACTTGTATTTGAACTGGACTCATGCAGAGGGACAGGATCGAGTGAAGTTTTTTTTTGTGTGTGTGTGTGTGTGTTTGTTGAGAAGCATACATGCAAGCATAAAGTTGACCAGCAGATAACATGCAAATCCTTTTCCTCATATCAGACATTTAAAAAGGCCCAGAAAACACAAACAATATTCAGCATAAAACACACACTACAAACACACACATACACCCTGCATACAAAGACATACACACAGAAAAAGACAGAGCTATCTGAGGTTCAGCTACTGTGCACTGAGGCAATTTGTAATATAGATTTCCTCTATAGGCCACTGTAGTGTACCATTTACCATTTCAAACCCTTTGATTTTTTTCACCAGCGGATAATTCATCTTCTGCTAGTCAATAACAGAGATTGGGACCTAATGAAGGAGTCATAGTCAGAACGGCCATCACACAGGTGTTTAAACACTGTTTGGAGGCAAATTCATTGAAAAACTCATCTGTTGTTGAGATGATGGAAGACAGCAAGTATGCAAAGGGGAAATGTGAGGGATTGTGTATAGCAAAGGATCCAGCCAGCGACTACACACACAGACATACAGATAAGTGCGCACACACACACACACACACACACACACACACACACACACACACACACACACACACACACACACACACACACACACACACTATCCAAAACAGTTTCCTACAATTACAGACATAATAAACAATGAATAAGAGACGAATAAACAAAAAGTACGAAATTGATTGAATCATTTAAAAATAGCAACGCAAGGATTTTAAAAGCTTTAAAAATAACAAGTATCAAATGTTGTACATGAAACATTGTATTCCTACTGTCTTCAGAATGCAATAATGAATTAAAGCTTTTCATAAATCAGCCAAAGAAATGTGAGATTGGAAGTCCTTGACTGAGACTGATAAGTTTCTAAATTCATCTACAGTAGATAGTCAATCGATTAACCTGATAGGAGGTTGTGTGTGTGATTTAGTATCATGGTGACTAGGTGCTTTCACATTTTGGGAAATATGACTCCTAATTTTCTTACCGAGAGTTAGATGAGAAAATCTATACCACTCTCATATTTGCCAGTTAAATATAAGGCTATGTAGCCTGCAGGCAGTTAGCTTAGCTTAGCATAAAGACTGTAAGCAGGGGGAAACAAATAGCTTGGTTCTGTCAAAACCTATACTTCTCTGCTGGGAGCAGTGAATTCCTGAAGTCTCTGCCAGATGCCTGGGATCCTCATAGTGGTGAAAGAAGTTACTGGAAATTGACTTATATGGACGTTTGAAATGGTTTTTGCACAGATTAAACAAACAAGATAAGAAAATGTTAATTAGTGAGCTTTAAAGGTGACGGTATGTGCATTTTATTACTTTTGACCAGAGCCAGGTTTGTGGTCTCCCATAGCTTGCAGTTTTTATGCTAAAAAAAACTGATGCTTGCTCAAGCTTCATATTTACAGATATGAGAGTGGTATGCAAGAAAGAGAATATGCAGATTCCCCAAAATATTAAACTATGTCTTTAACAATGAGAAAACATGATCCGGAGATTGCCTTCAAATAGTGAAGATGGTTCAAGAATCAAAAATAATTCATTAGTTCCAACAAAGGGCTGTTTACTGACTTTCAGTAAAATTCATTGAGGATATGATTACATCAAACAAGACTTGATCAAAACCAAGTATGTGGCTGGACTGAGTACGGTCAATGTGCGAAATTGAAGACATAGTTAAAAACTGTTGTGGAGCCACTGTAAACGACTGACATCATTGTGTCTTATTTGCATTCTACCTAGTGTCAGCTGGTTTCAGCCCTTGATCTGTTTGCTTCTCTCCTACTCTGTGTGCTCACATACACAGTATTTTATTACAGCCAAATTTCCAATAAAACTGATCTCATTTATATCTTTCTCTGTTTCTTACAGGCAATGGAACAAGTTTGAAATAGTGACCAGTCCGACTCTGTGTTGTGCAACCAGTAGCCTGGCTGTTCACAGCAGAAGCGCATTTCTCTGCCGGTCTGCTCCTCTGTTCTTTTTTCTCACAGGTAGAGCTGATCTTTATAATAATATGAATTTATAATGTAGAGCTTTTTATGTTTTCCTGGAAGAGCACTTCCTCTGTAACAATGTTAAAAAGACCATCACCTTGTGTGATGATCTGCCAGAGGGGCTTCTCTCCTGCCTGCGTTTGTGTGTGTGTGTGTGTGCGTTTGATCATCTGTCTTGCTTTCTGGTAAGATACTCAGATTTGTGTACTTATTAATCAAAGGTGTCTGTTCCGGATATTTTCGGCCCACTTAACCGCTGCTAGCAACTCTATTCCATGGAAAGTAGCCAAGGTTTGTCCAAAAAGTCAAGATTTGTCACTTTGTGTTTTTTGAAAAGTCTCTAGCGACAAATGAGCTAAGTTGGCGACACTGGAGGCTGTAAACGCCCCCCTGATAGAAACTGTTGTGCAAAATCAATTTGAAAGAGCAACAGCCAGTGAGGAACGCCAAGACTTAGCCGGCTGACCAGTGGTGTAAGTGGTGTAATCTTATGTTTTATAAGATATATATATATATATATCTTATAAAACATAAGATTATATATATATATATATATATGCTCATTAATATTGTGACATCCATAGCACCCATAACATCAATGTAATCACCCCATTTCAGTTCAGGCAAATTGTTACTTCAAATACAAAAGAAACAGACCTTTACTTTATGCTTCATAATTCATACACTGGTAGCCGTTGCCATGTCTACTTCATGCAAGACTCTGATTTGACAGACCCCTGACTAACTGACATATCATGAAATATGTTTGATCAGAAATTGTACAACAGAAAAGATGGCCAGTCGCACAGCAAAGGCAGAGATGAAAGGATTTTCAGCAGTTCAGAAAGAGATGAACTCTCTGCGAGCTCTGGCTTGGCTACTGACTGACCAATCAACTGGCCTAAGTCAGTGTCTTACTGGCCCTGGGCAATCACTATTGTTAAACCCTGGTGTACTAATGTTAAGAGAAAAAAGGAGAGCCGTGCTATGTGAGCTGCATTATTCACAAGGACAGAATGAAAAAGAGAGTAAGGTGAGGGGGAGCGTCTGAAAGAGAAAGAAATGGAGAGAGAGGAAGACAGGGAAACACATAGGTAAGAAAGAGAGGGAAAGGCAGAAAGTCAGCAGGAGATCAGAAAGAGAGAGAAAGAAACAAAGGCGGACAGGAAGAAAGAAAAGGAGTAACTTTAAGAGGACATTGAACAAAATGCAAAATCAAGATCCAAGAGAGCACCATGGTGCATGGAAGCTTTCGACTGAATTCAAAGTTTGTCGAATCTAAATGAACATCACTTCCCCATCCTGGCTTTACCCTTAATTATCCATTCTGCCTTTGTACAGCGGCGGCTCAGCTCTGACAACCGCTCTCCCCAGAGATTCCCCCACGCTTCCAGCCAGAACATTAGGGAATATCAGGGAATATTACTCCCAGGAATTAACGCTCCAAATCACCTTGCCAGGTTTAGGTCCCGCATACACCCCTCCCTCTCTTGGACAAGATAATCCAGGCTGTAGCACCGGATATATGCCACTAATCATCAAAAAGGTAGGGTGGGTGTGAGCAGGGCAGGAGAGAGAAGAGGAAGGAAGGAGAGGAGAGGAAGACCTTGGAGGGCACTGGAGGAGAGGAGAGGAGAGGGGAGGAAACCTCAACTTATGTGTATTAGTATTCTTGTTTATATAGTACAGTAGACCTGGCTCAAAATATTTAACCCTCTGACATGGGTAGGGTCAGCAACTAAAATCAATATGCTAACTGGCAGGAGTAGATAATTACGTTTAAATGATATGAAGTTGTAAAATGGTATAGCTTTCTGTGAGTACAGAGAGTGTCTCAATGGTTCAGATGACAAACACCTCATCCTTGCAGTGCTCCAAGCTGCTTTAAACAAACACTCCAAATTATTTGCCAAGGCTGTGTCACTCAGGTCTGCTGTGTATTTATTTACCTGGTCCTGTGCATCTTGTTTCACTCTCTCTGCCTTGAGTTTCTGATTGACAGCCTGTTGAAGGTTCTTCCTGAGCTCTGAAACTTCTGTCTCCAGCTTCATAGCCATTGACCTGCACGCACAAGCAAAACATTAGAACTTCTTTTACAATATACTAATATAAGGTTAGTATTTAATAAAACTGTCACTCATTAATTGTCAACCAAACATTTTAGATGCATTTAAAAAAATTATTTCAATCTTTAGATGAGTTTCACATTCATTATTACCATAAATGTTCCTGAAAACAAACACATATAAAGTATTTTATTCCAATATCAAATTTCTTGAAAATCCAGATTTGTAGGAGTGTTTAATGTAGATTATGTGTGAGTGTGTGAGTATGTGTGTGTGTGTATGTATATGTGAGTGTGTGTGGCAGCCGAGCTAAGGGAATGTGAAGGGGATCAATATGAAAGGGTCTATTCCTGCCACGCAACTGTGCGTCTGTGTGTATGTGAGTCAGTTAGTGTCTGTGTACATGCGTGTGAGTGAGTTTGTGTGTGCCAGCTGCCCTGGCTACAGCAGGATCAATACGACAAATGATTACCATTTCCACAAACCTCCCTCCACAGCCGCGCTTCGGCCGCTCACTGAGCCTCAACACTCCTATCAACCCCGTCCACACTCATACACAGACCAAAACAAACCAGCCCCACTCTTGACCCACACATCAATTATCAAATATAAAAATGAGAAATTAAAAGTGTATGAATAGTGCCTTTACAGGCAAACGTTTTGGGTGATCTGAAGTTAGAATATTATAGATTTTACAATTTCAAAAAAGAATGACTACACAGGGAAACACCACTAAGTCAGCATTTGATTATAGGTTTTTACTTGTATTAAATTGACACATCCAAAAATACCAACAAACGTACACCAAATATACAGTTCAATATTTACCACTCTCACTCTATAGATCATTTATTATTATTACAGTTATCATTAAATGATCAGAACAATGGCCAAAAGTTACAGTAGATACTACTTATTTTAGGGTTGCAACTATGACTTATTTTTATTTTCGATTAATCTCATCACTTTGTTTATAAGTCAGAAAACAGTGAATTGCAGTTTTATGAAAACAAAAGTAATTTGTTCAAATTTCAGGTTTCGTCGAACCAACAGTCCAAAAACCAAAGGTACACAGATTTACTATATTTAGAAGACAGAGGCAACCACCAGATATTCACGTCTGAGAAGCTGGGACCGCAGATTAATACTTAAAAAATTGTCCGTAATGTTTAACTTCAAATATTAAAAATTTTTGACCAATTGATAAATAGTTTCAACTCAGATGAGGTATTTCTGCGTGTGAGAGATGGATACTGACATGCAACATAGACTCCCAGCTGGACTCACTATATTTTTTTGTTTTAATAAAGAAGTCAAAGTAAAAGTATTCATCATAAAATGGTATAAGAAGGTACAACCAGCAACAACTTGACAATTTTAAACATCTTTTCAAATGACTATTAAATGATTCATAAAAATCTACATACATTCTACAGTATATTATCAAAATAAATTATAGTTGACTATGTGCCTTTTTCTTAACACACATATTAAGTGAAAAGTGAAGTTAAAATTGATACTACAAGAGTGATTCAGTGGTATTAAAAGCGGAGGCAGAATCAGAACAGCCAAAACAAAAAGGAAAGACAATGCCTGATAGATTGGTCCACGGAGAGAACACATGATAGGATGAACAGAGCGGGAGAAAGAAAGAAAAGAAAGACGAGGCATCCTGTGGAGAAAGGAGGGGATTTCCCACAGCACAGATGGAAGCCATTAGTAGGGTGTTGTTGCTTAAAAACCTTTCATGTCTTTGCAGTTATTAGATAATACTGGGTTAACAGTAAACAGCATGATTCTGCAAATGGATATAATATGCAGACACAGCGATTGTTTTACCATCCAGTACCTAAAATTGGTTTAAATGTAATAAAATGCAATAATTCAGAATGTAACCTATAAAGTCTCCTTGCCGAGTTTTAAATTGTCGGTTGACAAGGAAAATGTTCCATGGCTCAACTTAACCAAGAAACTCCCTGAGACGGAGACCGTTGCAGTGAGGTCATGTCGAAGCCAAAGCCACAACCACAACTATGTGCGCACAAACAGAAACACACAAACACACTCTCCACTGGGTGATACATGCTTGCTGATGTCATCACCGCAGCTCTGGTGACACACAGGGGTCAACCAGGGGTTTCACCTCTGAACTCTGAACTCCATGACCTAGCATCTGCTTATCTACTGTGTCCCATCAATACACATTTTGATATTTCGACCGTGCAGAAATCATCTGTCATTTTCAGTTGACATGCTGTGGTATTAAAATCCTTAGAAATTAACATTTAATGTCTGATAAACCTCACAGTCAGTCATTTTTGCTTTGTACACTCTGAGCAATGTACACATTTAGAGTTTAGGGGTGTTCTGTTCAACACATGTTCAGTTAAACAGCCTACTGTACGCCGCACATAAAAAAGCTACATGTTTTTGATTACTGAGCTTACACAGGGGACGATGGGAAATGGGATAACAGAGGAAGCTTCTTTCCCTCTCTCCCTTCTTACCTTATTTTCTCCTCTGCTAGCTTCCCCTCATTCAGACACCCCTCCATCCGCCTCGCTTCCTCTGCATGGGCTGCCAAATCCTCCACTGAGCAGGAGAGACAGAGAAAGAAAGTGTGAGATAAAGAGCAACAGTTCACTTCAGATTCTCTTGGTTAAGATCCATTAGAGAGTAGACCTAATTCAAATTGCCATACAACCGAAAAAAAGAAATTTTACAATTGAAATATAAAATTGTCTCAGATAGTTCTTCAGGCTGAGTTTATTTTGTTGTCATTGTATTTAAAGAAAGAAGTATGCAACATGAGTAAAGATTTCCACAGTCCTTCACATCTTCCAGCAGACCGAGGTTAATGGAATGATTTACAATACATGCATACACAGGGGTGATTATTGATTCTTGTCAAGTTCAGCATGAGTGGAAAAATATGAACTGCGTGTCACCTTCAAAGCAAAATGAAGAACTCCACCAAAGAAGAGGCACAAAATGCCTTTCAGAGGCAGAAAAGGAAGGAGTGAACGTATTGCACTGCTTACACTTACATGGGGCAACAGCTCTTTTGTTGAGACACAAAAGAAGTGCTCCCCGACCTCGTCAATAGATGGCACTCTTTACCTTGAGCAGGCCACTTAAGCTCATACTCTGTAGCCCTTCAATCACATTCCCTTTTCAGCTGTCTTTCCGACTACATGCAATAAAACCCCATTGTCCTACACTTAGTAGTTTAGCACATCGAGCGGATGCAAAATAAACCACTAGTCAGGTTCCTTGGTAAGGTTTGCTTTTGCAGGCCCTTTTCAGTTTGAATTTAAAATTTAGGATTTGCTTCCTTTCCCCCTTTTTTTGTTCTGTATGCTGTTTTGTGAGTCAATGTTTCTTCATAGCTCTTAAAACCTTTTCACTAAATTCAGTATTCATTGAATATAACATAAACTGTCAGCCATCGGTGGCCAAGGCTTGTGAATATTGAGAAGGTGTGTGCACTGAATATGTAGAGGTGTGTGCGCTCCTGAGTATGTGTGTGTGTGTGTGTGTTGAATATTTACAGGATGGACCTTGGCTTTGTGGGTGTGCATGTGTATTTGAGTGTGTGAAATAGAAATAGAGAAATGTTTAGTGTATTGCTGTAATGCTTTTAGGGCCACGCACCATGCTGTGATGGTAGTGGTGGGACAGATTGAATAGGAGGAAGCTAAAACCAACACCAGAAAGGAAGAAATACAGAGAAGAAAATCTACATTTAATAAAACCATGATTAATTCATGGTTTTGCAGCATCCAAACTGTTTAAACTGAAGCCCTAGGAAAATTGAAGCTGCAACTGGAATTGCTAAATATTCAACGATGCACAAACACTTTTATTTGTGTGTCTATGTGCATGTATGCGCCCAACCCTGGCTTTTTTATGAATCTCAAGGTGAAAGTTTGATATGACTCTCAATAATCAATAAAGCAGAGATGTGAAAACTTGAAAGAGGGGATCAAGTTTGCTTTCAAGGCATTAGGTTCGAGGTGACCTCAGTGACACCTGCAGCCAGAGGAGGCCACAGAGAGAGCAGCTGCATAGACTGACCATTTATGCAAACTGTCCTATGTGCACCTAAAAACACATAGGCCGAGGTACATGCACATGTACAAACACACATACTTGAAACACACACAAATATAAAAAATTCTAAAAATGTAAAAACAGACACAAAAACATAGAAAACAAAACACATACACCAGGTGTTTAGCTTGGTAGGGATTGATAACCAAATACTAACAAAATTTTCCACAGTAAACGAGGATCCACAGAGGATTCCATACTGTGAGGTTTGTGCTCTTAAGTTAAGTTAAGTTATGACATGAGTCCACAATCTAAGATCTTGGGTACCTCACTCTCTCACTTTCTTGACCCTTTTATACTGGCTTCACAACTTAAGGTATGACATTAGTCCATAATCTAACTCTCTCTCGATCTCTCCCTCTCAACACCTTCATATGAGCTTCAAAGCCCATCATACAGCATCAGTCTATAATCACAGATCTGCAGTCAGATTACCCTGCTCTCACAGCTAACCTATAACATGAGAAGGATGAAAACCCAGCTAACCCTGAATCAGTGGTTGGGGCTAGGCTGGGCCCTGCCTGGCCCTCATAAAAGCTTCATAAGGCTTCATAGGGGCTTCCTTTGGCTTTGTTGGGGGATTCATAGCAGGCTAAGGTGCTCCCGAGAGGCGTCCCAAAGCCTCCCAAGACTCTTTCTCTCTCTTTATGAAGTTTCATGGGCTTGCAACACTGCTTTTGGGTATAAGCCACAAGGTGCAGGCACACAGCTGCACACCCTCATGAACACAAATACACCACAACAAAAAAAATTGTATGCACACAACAGTGAAAACTCACAAAGACAAAGACTTACATACACACATAGAATCTAAAACTCACACACACATACACCCCAACACACTCCCCTCTTGCTCTCTCCTCTTCGCTTTATTTACAATCCTCTGGCAGCGGTACAAGGGCCTGGGGCTATAACACACGGCACCTAATGCTCAAACTGCCAGGTAATCTCATGTCTGACATCCCCCTTTGATAGAAACTGATCAATAGACTCTTGTAAAGGAGTCATTTTCTCTGATGTTTCTACCAACCACTTCTCTCTATCTCCAGCTCTCTCCCCTTCTCTCTCTCACCCCCCCTCTCTTTTATTAGCCATACATTTATAATTCATATTTCAGTGGGCTGAGTTTGCTCTGAGACAAAGGGGGGCTTCTTTGTGTAATAAAGAACAATGGTGGTGAAATGATGGGGAGAAATGCCAGTGTTTGCTGCTGGTTCCGGTGAACAACAGTTTTGGGGATCGATAGAGTGTGAAATGGGATTATAGCTAGTAATAGAGGTGAATTGGAGGAGAGAGGCCTGTGCACGTGTGCGTCCAGGGATCCAGATTGGAAAGCAGCACACACACACACACACACACACACACACATATACGCAAACATTTGTGCGCACACACCCATGCACACAATAATGATTTCATCATCTTTAGGCAGATGCACATCAGCAGCACAGAGGAGTGGTAATATCACATTTCAGTGTGGAAATATGGATATTGTGTTTTTGTTTATGCTGTTATTTCATTTGTTGTCACACAGTATCACATTTATTTCACATTATGGCCAACCTTACAACACATCTTATTTAACATGTAAGATAACACTATCAGTCACATTTGAATATTTTGAACATCAGCCTTTGCTTGAATTTCCCAATGTGTGTACTGTGCACACACTGGCATTCTCTTAGCACCATATGTAGTTTATTAAGTGTTGTGTGATTTACTCTCAGGACTAAGAAACAAGATATCTACTGAGCTGAGAATCATACAGAAAATGCATGCTGTCAAATAGTGACTAAATTTGACAAATACAGTCATATGCCAAGTTTAAGAACTTTTTTTCTCTCATTTTTAATCACCCCTTCTTTCTCATCTCTGCATCCTCTCCTGACACAGTCTGATTGAATCCAGCTGCCTTCCGACACTTCAATCTCATCCGTGTGACACTCTGGTTCCCAACTCATCCTCCTATCCTCTGTTTTTTTTCTGTTTCTTTCCTCCTTTGACATTTCCTCTATCTGGCCACTTTTAATATAATATCCATCATATCCCAACTACAGTTATATGCTCAGTTAACTGCACCGTTCAGGTAACATGTTACCAGTCTCACATCACCAAACAAATAAAAATGCTTTGATAGAGACCACAAAAATTTAAATTCCAAAATAATTCACACATCAGCAGTAAAAATTATATGGGACAAGTACGATTATTGCTTTTTAAAGCTGCTGCTGCCTGCTACCATGCTGATATTTCAGTGCATTTTTATTTACTAGCTGAGTAATTCTCTATTGTAATAGTTCTAATTCTCTAGTTTTACA
Organism: Seriola dumerili; assembly: GCF_002260705.1. Taxonomy (NCBI): domain Eukaryota; kingdom Metazoa; phylum Chordata; class Actinopteri; order Carangiformes; family Carangidae; genus Seriola; species Seriola dumerili. Next base: position 1,387,069 of record NW_019175077.1, read on the forward strand.
GGATGCCAAAAGCAGAGATAAATTACTGGATAATGATTATAAAACAATATGGCAGGCTAATAAAATATGTAAACTAAAATAAAAATATCTTAAATATATGATCGTCTGTCTGTCTGTGTGGTGATGATGAGCGTCTACCTTTCAGACATGTTTCTTTTCCACATCATTTTATAGCTCTTTGTGTAGAGAACCATTCTAAATACCTGCATTCTAACCTGTTTATTTTTACAATCCACTCCAATCTAGAGCAGATCTACTGTTATCAAGCAACAAAAAGAATCATCACCACTCATGGCAATGTTTTGAAAACACAGAAAGAACCTTGACAAGGGCTTCATGTTAATAAAAAGGCCTTTTGTTCATGACAGTAATTTCTCAAACTGACTCCTCACCCAGTCTATTCAGGCCACTGCTATATCCAGGTAAACAATGCTCCCTTTGTTATAATAATGCATCTTTATTCTTCTTAAGTCATTACAATAGGCTCTACGTCACTGGATTGTATTTGCTGAAGGTAAAAGCTGAATAATATGTGGTTTTGTGTGAAGCATAGAGTTGAGGGAATGCGTTTTGATCACAGACAAAGGCCAAGCTACACAGCGTTGTCCTTCTGTCTCTATCTTGTTAATGAGCAGTATTCACCGAGCAAGCCTGCCACTGTCTGCCACAGAGAGAGACCTCAGATTCATCTCTCTGCGGACAATAGGTGATTGTGTGTGTGTGTGTGTGTGTGTGTGTGTGTGTTTGTACTTTGGAGAGCAAGTGTGTATGCGCTAATTAAAGCAGTGGGAGTTGGGAAAAATGGCTGTGTGTGTGTATGTGAGGTGTTTGCCTGGCGTGACCGTAGATGTGTACGTTAATTCTTAATGAGACATTTCTGTGCCCAGAGAGACCCAGCTATCACCATTCCTGCACTGACACACTACTACAAAGGCCACCACCGGGCATATGCGTGCATACACACATGTACGCACACGCACGCACGCACGCACGCACACACACGCACGCACGCACGCACACACACACACACACGCGCGCGCGCGCACACACGCACGCACGCACGCACACACACACACACACACACACACACACACACACACACACACACACACACGCGCGCGCACACACACGCACGCACGCACGCACACACACACACACACACACACACACACACACACACACACACACACACACACACACACACAAACCAGATCATTACCATGCAGCTAAAGCAGTGCACCATTAAATCAAACCTCAATCTACAGTGTGAGTGTGAGTGTGTGTGTATGTGTCTGAGTTAACTTTGTGTGCAGACAGCTAGCAACCGAATCACCACATTGCTGTACCACTGCTGGCTAATTTGCGCTAACTGATTGAGCTAACAGCAGTGTGGCTGGTTCTCTAACAAAAGGCAGGATACACTATATAGCTCCTCTAGAATGTGATCGGTGTTTGAAGAGCAGGCCAACTAGTGGATCACATTGAACTCAGATAAAATCTCACTTCTTTATATAAAAAAATGCTGATGTTGACTTTTTGCATGTACATGACTTGTTTGACTGTGCAGGTGCCAAAGCTGCACGAGCCATCAGTCAAAATCCAGTTAATTTAAAAATAAATGATTTATCAGTTCAATAAAAAAGTGTATATGTATATACACTGTATTTGTGTATGTATATGTGGGCTGACTTAAAAGTTGTGTGTTGATGGATAAATGGACAGATGGATGGATAAAATGAGTAACTGATAGATTTATTGACTGATTGCTACCTGTCACTTGATGTTTGCTCCGTAGCTCCTCCAGCTCTTGGCTCAGCTGCCTGATGTAAGTGCTCAGGCTCTGTTTCTCTCTGATGGCACCCCTCATCTTTTCCTCCTCCCTCTGTAACTCCTCCTGAAGCCTCTGCACCTCTCCTCTCTGTACATCCACCTCCCTGCTCCTTCTTGTAGCCTCCCGCCGGGCCTCCCTCAGCTCCTCCTCTGACTGCCTGAGAAGCGCCACACGTACCTGTAGCATAAGTAAAGGCCAAAGACGAACAGTGAATGAGTGCATTCATGTGCATGCATGTGTGGTACTTGTTGATCTGTTATATTGTTGGACTATCTAGGATGCACTTCACATTTGGCATCAAAAGGAGCCTAAAATGTGTCTTGAGTGACCACTTATCATTTGATTTTGCTGCCCCACTTGCATTTGCTTTTATCCATGCGAAACCTTGAATGACACTTTTTTATGCTCACAAACTGTACACCATGTAGACACATGTCCCTGACAACTTGTGAATGTGGCAGGAACAGTTGTATTTGCTGTGGCCTTAATGTGTACATATTAACAGAACAAATTAATTATTAAATTATATATATTTTATACTCAGTTTCATTCAAAATCTTTCACTGTCAATAGCTCTGAATTCTGCCAGGATATGTATGACAAAGCATCCATGTAAAGCATTAAATTCTTGTAAAATCATGTATATATGCATAATAAAGATTAATAATGTGTGTATGTATAATGCATGTGAAAAATGTAGATGTAGCCTTCAATACATGTGTCCTTACATGACACATACTCATTATGTGATATTCCACAGGGAAGCAGGCTGAAAGAATGGCCAAGACCTGACAACAAGAGGAGAATATACTACAGTTTTCCTAATGTATTTGTTTCTATGCCTCTGAGAAAAAAAACATGTGTGCATGCATATGATCTTGGTAAGCACGACATGTGTATCACTTGCATGTGCCAGAGGACCAACAAATGAATGTGTAAAATCAAATGTTCGCACTTCCTCCTAAACACCTACATCTATGCACGCACACACACACACACGCCCGCCCGCCCGCACACACGCACACACACACTGACGCGCGAATGATGTGTCTTTGACTGCCAGCAATGTTGGCACACTGCCAGGTTACAGTCACCACTTTGAGTAATTTGAATATTTAGTGTCCCATTGAGCTCTTAATTGGAGTCAATTTCACCAGCCTTGGCACCGTTTGGTGCTTTAATTAATGGTGAGGCAATTTGTTTCTGCCAGGCAATCACAGGAAAATCAAGAGTGGTGGGTGTGTGGTGCCGGTGAAGGTGTGTTGAGTACTCCTCTTTAGAAAACTTGAACTGAATCTCCAGCTCATGTTTTTAGCCCAAGATGCATGCATAGGCAACATTTAAGGACAATGGATGAGGCCTCTGAATTCAAAAGCAAAGGGGGAAAGGTCAAAATGACATGGCTCTCTCTAAATTAAAGGACAGGTAAGGAGATACACATTACTTTAATACCTTTTGGGTGTCTGCCAGCTCAAGCTCTAAGTGTGTTACTTTGTTTTTCAGCTGTGTCACTTCCTGTTCCAGCTGGCTGCGATTGCTCAGGTGTGTATGGTGGGATACAGCAAGACTTTGCTTCAAGCTTGCTTTTTCCTGGGTTCTGTAGGGAGAACAGCAAAGAGTGACTAGTACATCTGAACTGCTGTGGAATTCATAGTACCAATAAACAAAATGAGAGAAAAAAATCAGACAATAGATTAGCCAAATCAAAAGAGACACTTGAACAGATTATGATACATGATCCATGGAACGTGTATGCTAGTATGTGTCATTTCGTAGGCAGACTGTAAAGAGAATGAAAGAGTGGCGGGTGGATGCAGAAGGGAAGGGCATGAGAAGAGAGACAAGGACAGGAACCAAGATCAGCAGAGGAGAATGAGAGTTTTATAGACTCCGTTATTACTGTCTCTCCAGGTCTGACTTCATCTGAAGAATAGCCTTCTCAAACTCTGCAATGCGCTCATCCTGCTCAGCACAGCACTGAAACACACACACGCAGATACAAAACACCCAGAAACATATCTAACTGAATTCAGTTATATCTGTGCTATTTTTGAATTAAACTAGAATGTAACAAAATTTCATCTCTCTCTTATCTCTGAATATAACTGTGAATATACTGTATATTCTAATGGTTTAGTGTGATGACATTATGCACAAGGTGTAATCTGTAATGTATAATCTTAATGTGTAGGAACTACAAATATAGCCTTACCTTCTGTAGCTGCTGTCTGTCTCTTAACAGGCTAAGGTACTCCTCATCAGAATGAGAATGACTCTGTTGATAAAGCCGTAGGTCACATTCCAACATCAGTTCCTATGAGTACAGAGAGCAAGTGAAACGGGTAAAACGAAAGAAGAAAAACTGTTAATATTTCAAAAAACATATTCAAAAATTCTTGTTTTTTGGTAGGCTGATTTTAGTCAATCACACACTGACTGAAACCAAAATGACTCTTAACAAACCAAAGTCACAAATGAGTGCATTTGTAATGAATGGCATTTCAACAGATTATATGCAGTTTGGTTTACTAATAAATAACAAATGACACTGATGTGCCATTAAGGAAACACATCATTATGTATTACACTCATTTGTGTATTGATTTGTTGCATCACAGAGCAGAGAGACACATGGCCTTGGTGTTCCAGACCCCAACACAACAAGCTCAACACTTATAATACCTAATAATAAAAAAGAATCTTAGCAATATCTCCATACAAAAAACTGAGAACATTGCCTATGTTCATTATGCAATAAATTGCTTAATGTATTACTACCCTCAGTCCTAGTCTATTAGCTGCTGCCCTTTATATAGGTAAATTTAAGCAACTAATTCTAAAGTAGACATCTTTGTATGAAAGGAAGAAAATTTTACTTGTCTTCCAGAATTCATTTTAACATTATAGTGAAATATTCCAGTCAGAATACAAATGGACGAGAACAGAGATACCATTAAGATACAATACTTAAGCTACTGTAGAAAATTCAGCTTATTTTTCCATTTGTGCTCAACATGAAAAGCTATAACATTAATTTTTATGTTATTTATTTTTCATTTTTTTGAAAAGTATTGTACTTTTTCTTCGATTTATATCTTCTTGTAAACAGGGAATTAAGGCATTAGTGACTTTAGGGTTAGTTGAGCCCAGCACTGGCATGAGGTAGAGAATTAGCAGGACGTGAAGCTCCATAAGAGCTCCTAACCTCTTGATAGGCGCCTCACAATCAAAGTCATTAGCCAGTGTAATAAAGGGCCTGAGATACAGCCATTCTTCAACAGCCTAACTCTTTTATAACCAACAGATTAAAGTTGATTGGATTAAAATGACATTCTGCCCGTCTGACCTTGGTGGCAGCAGTTAAGTTCATCCAAATTAAATTTCTCCGTAATAAAGATGATTCATTTGTTGCCTGACGTAGTAAATATAAAACAGAAAGAAAAGGGAGAAAAGATTAAGTGACACACACAACTGCACACATGCACAAAAGCACACTTGTACATACACTTATGCATGTGCACAATGACACACGCACACACAAAGGGATGGATGCACCCATGGATGCACTCACACAACATTAATGGAGCAGGCAAGCACCTGGGTGCACATGCAGGAAGACTAAGACACCCATCTGAGTTAACCTAAACATTAAGACATGTAATCCACATTTTCTTGTTGAAAACTCAAGTAAAATCGCAATAAAAGTGCAAACTTAAAAAAATACATGCAACCAATATGAATATTGAAATAATATGGGGTTATTATTTTGAAAGACTGCTTCCAATGGCTTTTGGAGTGATCACATCACCTCACTATGTTAACATGATTATCTCCCAACCAGTTTCATTAATTGTTCCTTGGAAATTTTACAAGGATTTAACTTGTAAAATGGAAATGACCATTTTCAGGTTTTATAAATATCTTAATAGCAGAACTGTTCATTACTGACACACACACACACAAAAAAAATCAGGATCTGCCCCGAGGGATAAATGACAACCACTTCACTGTATGTATGTTTGCATCTCAATTTATGCAATGTTTCCCTTATAGAGCTTTTAATTTGAAACAACAGATACAGAGGAGACACATGGCGACACCTGGTCAATGCAAGAGGGTGAGAGAGAGTAAGCAGAGAGCAGGAAGAAAGAGAAGGGTAGATTTCACTAGCTAACATTAAGTTAGATTGATTTTTATTACCAACTGATATACACTCTGACTGCGCACCACCCAGGTACAACAAAAACCTTCATAGTTAGACTGGCCATTGGGCATACCAGGACAAATCCGGGCCGGTGGACTGTCAAAAACATACATAAAGTTTTCACTGCCCCCGCTGTGTAAGTCTCTCTACCGACTCTCTCAGTGTGTCTGTCATTCTGGGTACACATAAGAGTGTGCAGCGTGAGTGCACCAGGACTGGGCTCACTTCACAGACTCAGGTGTGGTGTTGCACCACTTTTTTCTTCAAGTGAGGGAACAGAATATTCAAAGCTGGCATGAAATTCATCTACATTTTTTTCGCGATTGAAAATCCAATCATCACTACAGCATATATCATGCAAGAAAACCAATTAAAACAAATGAAATGGTCAAAGTTGTTATATTGACATTTAAGTTGTATTGATTGATTCACAACTCATGCATTGAGTAACATGCAAGAAAACATTCCACCCTAAAAGTAGCTGCCGGTAGCCTTTGAGCAGCACAGTGAATTTAATTATTTTTTCTACCTAGCTATTGTTAATTAATAAACATGAAAAGGCAGCAAAACATCCTTTCATCCATTAATCACTGTTCTGATAGTTTCTTTATTTGTAATGCATCTGCAAAGAAATATTACAAGGCCAGCCTATTAAACTTGGACAGCTTAAGCTGCATCCACAACACCTGATGAAGATGAAAACTTGCTACTACATTTTCACAGATGAGCTTGACCTCCGCCTGCAGTTTTTCCTCAGAATTGATGTTTTGGATGTGGCTTCATTTGCTTGGCACAGGTTAGTGAATGAAATCATTCAAAAAACAAATTACTTGTGTTCAGCACTAATTAGAACCTACTACATCAATGGTCTTGTCCAATGTTACTGCCAAATATTCTAAACATGATGATATATCATAAAGTCAGTTGTGTAACATTTGGTCCTGTGGTCAGTTATAGTTGACTTATGTATGTGAACTTGCCACCGTAGGAACAGTGGTTATGTTATGCTAACGTGTACATGTGTGTCCTGACCTGTTGTTTAAGTGTGTCCACATGCTCCTGCAGGGATCCTGTCAGGCTTTTGAAGTGGTCCAGTTTTTGCTGACTCTTCCTGAGTAGGTTCTGATTGGCCTGGAGCTCATCTGCCAACTGATCAAGAGCCTCCTGCAAGTTCTCCCATTGGCCAACCTTTTCCTGGTACCGCTGCTCCAGCTCTGCTTGCTCTCTCTTCACTGAATGAGTTGCTAACTGAGACTCTCCCAGCTAATCACAGTGAAGAAGGCAAAGAAAGACAATTGTGGCTTCACTTAGTACTTAAGACATATTAAACACAGTAAACTTGTAGAATAAGTGTCGAGCTAATGGAATTCATTAAGCATGCAAGAATGCAATTTTAAGATACGACTATAAACTTCAGTACACAAGTATTGTTAGCACCATCTACCTGTTGCTGTGAATATTGTAGTTCCTCTTCTAAAAGTTCCACCTGACCTTGCACCCTATGCACCTTCTCTATTGCTGCAGTGTACTTTTGTTTTAAAATTGCTACTGTTTCTCTCTGCTCCTGGGCTTGCAAATTGGCATCTTTTAGCAGCTCCTTGGCTCTTTTCAGCTGCTGATGAAGAAGTTCCATCTCATCCTCTTGTTTCTTTAGCTTCCCCTCAAATGTCTCAATCTGAAAGCAAACACAAATGTAGAATGTATGTTGACAAGAATAAACCCTTTCACTTTATTTAACAGCTGTTTATTTATTTATTTAACAGCCTAAAAGTTAAGTAGAAGGACCAAAAGACTGTTACATTTTAAAGGAGAGTAGCAATTTGACTTTGACCCGCATGCATTGATGCCCTTGAGAAAATTTACTGAACAGCTGAAAATTGTGAGTGTGGAGTGATTGAATGTGTTGAAAATAATGGATGATTAAATCAGTAGGAAACATCAATGTATGTGCCAAAGAATAAGAATAAATAAGCCTATCTAAAAATGTTGCAATGATTACAGCAAGAACCACCATCATCATTATCATAATGCTACAAAATCAGTGAAACAGAAAACTTGATGCTTCATCGTGACTAAATGTGCCTGAAAAAATAGAAAAATAGATATATGATAGTTTTCCTAACATGGTGCAATATACTGCGCTGCTCTACAGTAACCTCTGTCATAATGAAAGGGGAACCCAGGAAGTGAAACCAAGCTTAATCCAGGTGTTACACTAGGAATCCTACCGTATCTCACCTTTCAAGGGGAGAGGTTGAGAAAGTTAAACCCGCTCCAACACTCAGCTTGAGTTCATCCACGTTAATCCCGCTGTAATCTGGATCTGAACATGTGGGTTTACAACTAATGACAGCCAACTAGTTAGATTTCAGTGGTTCACTGCGGCTTGGTTTAACCAGGGATTAAATTGGCCCATCTAGGACTAACGCTCAGTAGAAGGGAGCATGACTGAGTAGAAAACTTGCTCATGCAAAGGAAGAAAGAGACACAAACCAGAAGAGAGGAGAGGAGAGGAGAGAAGGATGTAATATAAATTCAGGTGTCATATGCCAATTACACCTATTATAGCACTCTATGTTACTTTTTCCCTCTCTGTCTTTCCCTTTAACAGTCCAAACACTGATAGTGGAGTTAGCATTTTTTTTCTGTCACAGGATGAAAGGCCTCATAACAAGGCTAAATAGGAACACTATGGCTTTTTTGTGACCATAATCAGGAACTTGTGCTTTGGGGAAACAAATAGCCCTCATTAAACATGATGGAAAACACATAGTTTTGACCCGCATGACCTGATGAACCTCATTTGGCCTGGCTTTTGAGCATTCATGGTTGTCACATGAATACCCAAGTCGACCCTCAGTTGATAATAACTTTATTCTCCACTTATTTTTTTTTTTAATCTCTTGGTCTGTTTCCCTCTCTCCATTCATATGTGGGTCCAATTGGATGTGAGAGGTTGACAAACAAAGGGGTCATCTTGTCTTGTTTAGTAAGTCAGATGATGTAGATGGGGATATATGTAAGTTGACTGCCAAATAAAGCTTGTCTGCTGTAAACGGGTCACTTTGTCTTTCCTGGCAGAAGACTCTGACTATTTGATTGTCTACTGTGATTTAGATCACTCGGACTCAGAGGCATAAGTGCGTCTGATTTTCCTTTCTATGTTGTTCACTGGATTAACACAGTAGATTGTTTTGCTGCAGGATTGTGGCTCAACTGATTGACAACTGAATGCACAAAAGACTTGCTTCCTCTGTGGCTATGTGCTGCTGACTTAAACTGTCCTTGAGCTTTGTGACCTCCGACTCTCAATCCTTCAGCCTGCTCTGCATTTGGCCGAGCTCAGATTTATTCTGCTTCAATTGGCTGTGAAGCCGGGATGCTCCTCTGGCTCCAGCATTCTGCATCAATTTTGTGAGCTTGTTTCACAGCTTTCAGGTCAGAGTTCAACTGATCTATAGATTTCACCTGAAGGGGGAGGTGGAGATGAGCAAAGGTGAAGAGGAGAGAATTCCTTACCTGTTGCTGACTAATATGGAGCTGATTGTGTAGCTGCTGCTGTTCTTTCTCCTTCTGATCTTTATGGTGCTCTGTATCTCTACATTTTTTGCTTAACTGACAGGCCTCTTCCTGGTGTCCTCTGACTTTGTGGTTCAGGTTTCTTACCTCACCCTCCAGTGCAGCGACCTAAACAAGAAGAAAGGGAAAGGGAAAAGGAAAGGGAGGAAAACTGAAAAAGATGGAAATGGAACAACTTTATGTAGGCACACAAAGCACACACAGACAGAAAAGACGGCGAGGGGGCGGCAGTTGCCTAAAAGTGAGCAAATAAGGCTTGAGTCAGAGAGTTTCCCAGTTTAGTCTCAGGACCAGCTGGGAAAATGTGGGCACAGCAGACATGAATGAGTAACGATTCCCCTTTCCTTAGCTCAAACTTTCGAGGAGCCTTTGAGCAAGCTGCTACACCTCCCACTGTTCTAATGGAGCTGCTCAGTAGCCAACAGTAGAAGACTGTAGCTGGTTTGGGCACTTCCCTTGAGTGGATGTGTGCAACTCTGTGGGTGTAAAGCTGGGCATTGTTGGCAAAAAAAACACAAGGGCACTCACTCAACCTAGCCTCAGCATATGAAAAAAGAAAGAAGAAAAAAAATAGTGAGACAGGTTTAAGACCCTTGTAGTACTACCTACAATGGAATTTAAGCCCTGAGACAAAACCCAAAAAACAGAAACAAATCCAGATAACCCAACACAGCATGCAACATAGCTGGAAGGTGCTAAATTGGTCATATTAAAAGGGATATGATTTTTTATCATTTGTAATTTGTTCAGCAAAATCTGTTAAAGTTGCAACAATATGAAAATATGCTGGAATTACACAGATAATCAAAAATAAACTCAGAAAGGACATAAAAGATATAAATTACAGGAAAAGTGCAAATAGACACACATTACAGACAAAAACAAGCAAATAGGTGAGTTTCTCACCTGCTCCTGTGTCCCTTGATACTTTTGTTCAGCTGTCTTCATTTCATTTCTTAACTGCAGAATTAACTGATCTCTGCTTCTGACCTAAACACACAGATAATACACTTAAAACTACATTCCAATAAAATGCAAATGTTGAAATTTTAGCCCATTATGTTCCTTTAGTTAAAGACTCAGTTAACATTATTAGATTTTGCAGCATATTTTTGACCTAAACATGCACACACACAAATGCATGAACACATGCAGACAGACACAGAGAAGGATGGACCTCCAGGTGCGAGTTGTAGAGTTTTTCATAGCTCAGAGCCAAGTCAGCCTCCAGTCTCTCTTTGGTAAGGGTTAGGTGGACACACTTTTTGCTCTGGTCCTCCATCTTGGCTCTCAGTTCATCCCTCTCCTGGTAAAGTGTCTCTAAATCCTTTTCTCTTTGGAGCAACTAGGAAACATGCAGTGAAATTAAGCCGCCTAATCAGTGCTACAATTTAACCATAAACCAGAACACCCACTGTATGACAACATAACAAAATGTCTTTAAATAACACCCTCAGATGTAAAAGTAATAAAATAATAGTAATTTCTCAGATCACTCAACATTATGTAATGCGCAATAAACAAAATGTGTAATTACACTGATTCTGTTTTTGATTCAATTATCAAATAAACATAAATATCAAAAAATATAATATAACTATATTTATTTGATAATGGAATGAACAATCAAATTTTATGACTGCCTTTTAAGACTATTAGCATTAATAGGAATCATGAGCATTAAAAAATATCTGGTTGGTGAATAATGAAGCTCTTGTTTTTACCTCTTTCTGACAATCAGAGTGCTGCTTCTTACTCTCTGTGAGCTCTTTCAGCAGCACACATATCTTCATCTCCCTCTTCTGCATCTGGAAGATGAACATGATTTACGGACACTGCAAAACACAGATGTTTGTTTTGATGTTATTTTTTACAAAGTAACATTATGATAAGACATATATCTCCTTTCCTCACTGGCAACACAAACTGTATCTAAGGAAACAGGGATACTTAGGTCACTGTTTACAAAACTAGTAATACAGTTTTCCAGTCTTGTTATAATATGTGTTTAAGGTATTGGTGGTGGTAGGTGGATGACGCAACATGCAGAGAAATGGTTGTTAATACATCTCTTGAGTATACAGTATGCCTGACAATTGCTTGTGTTTGTCCGTTTCCTTGGTGACCCTGCCTAATTACCCACTTCAGTTCTATGCCAAATGTGTGTGTGCACATCTGCACTTGCTTTCAAGTGAGTGTGATTTTTGGAAAATGTTTTTAATTTTTTTTTTTTCTTCTATCTTTGTTCACTGAGTCTAAATTTTGTCAAGGTTTTTCTTTTCTTGAGGTCAGTCAAGATGGCCAAGTATCTGCTGTTATGTGCTGTGCATTTTGAGCCGAATAGATTTCCAATGTGTTTTGGGATATTTTCGTCACTGCTTATGTCTGACTAAATTTTTTAAGATGTTTAGCCTTTCCTTTAAGCTTTTAGAGTTTGAAATGAGAAACAGATCAACTTTGAAAAAGAAGAATTTTATTTATGTCTGGGAGTTGGGGACCCAGACTCACACTTTTGGATCCCACTTTAGGTCAGTTAATTTACTGTATATAGATACTGAATAACAGCCTTGTCTTACTCCACAACATAAAAATAAGAATGAAAAAATTTGACTTTTCAGTGTAATTTGCACTGCATATGTATTACTGTACACATCTGATGCTGACATAGTTTCCACTTTTGATTTATACACACAACAGTCCTTCATGGTGAAATGAGTCAAATACTCGCTCTCTCTTTCTCTATCCCTCTCTACCTCCTGTCCGTCCTGCATGATCCAGGGATTGTTTTGACCAGAGTTGAGGGCTCGTTTGTAACTGTCCAGGGGGATTGATGGAGTTAACTTGGCTCTTTGACCTCTCACCTTTGCCTGTCAGCGGCCAAGCTTGCAGGCACACTAAACCTGAGCTACAGCAAGGGGAGAGAGAAAAAAAAAAAAAAAACTGCATACGCACTGCAATGCACATAGCAGCTAAATCACAAATGAGCATTCATGTAAACGCACAAAGTCATACAGATATCAGGTACACTGGACATGAAAAATACAGGTTTTTTGTATTTTCCCTTCCATAGACATCAGATAAAATAGTGCAAAAGTACTGTGGGGTCCAAAAGTCTGAGACCTCAGATTTGTATTTGCGCACACAAAAAAATGACCAAAGCATTTATGCTTGTTACAAAAACTTACCAACAGAAAATACAACACTCACTTCCTGCCAATTTTAAAACTTAGCTTGATTTATCTTTGAGTGTGTGTGTGTGCATGCGCATGTGTGTAAATTCCCAATGTGAGCGTGTGATAGGCAGAATGGATGCTGATAAACACCGGAGGATGTCGTGTCAAAACAGACAACTTGTCAAAACGACACGCTAACTAGGTCAATCACAAAGTTTAAGACGAAACTTTGGAGTGGAGCTTTGGTTTATGCATATCTCTACGTGGATACGTCTATGTGTGTGTGATAAGCTCCTGAACGAATCTGCAGGAGGGGACCTCCAATATCGAAGGTATTTTTAAATCAATGAGCTCTTAAGTGTATCTCAGTCTTATGTGTTCACACATACGCACACACACAACACTCACTGCAGATAGAATCCCTACTGACAGGCAATGACAAGATAAAGAGAGGGGAGAAAAGGGGGGGGGGGGGCGACAGGAGGGGGAGAAATAATATTTGAACAGTTGGGGGTGGGGGTGGTGATGGGGGTGGGGATGAAAGGGAGAAGTGGCAAGGCAAGAAAAGAAATGAGCAATAAGCGAGATCAAGAGAGAAAGCAGGAGAGAGAAAATCAGTAAGCTATTCTGATAGTTGTAAAGCATTGTGAGCAGGACCAATGTTTGTCCAAGTCCAACCTTGAAGGCTTGAACAACTTTCCACAATTCTGCTTCCACTCTACCGCTCTCTGTCTCCTTTTATTCTTGTTTGCTTTCTCACTCCACCCAGTCCCTCTTGTCCATTTCAAATAATATGCAATTTCAAATCTGTTATCCAATGTGCTTGAAAGAATAACTATGCGTACATACATTTTAAACTGAAGTCCCAGTGGGGGGCTCCAGCCAGACTATGCTGGAGTGTTAACAATAAACAAAAAGATCACACATTGAACTAACAGTCACAGATTTTTGTTTTCATGTCGCATCCTATAAGCACACAGAAATGAAAATGAGTAACAAAAAAAGCTCTCATGCTACAACTAAATTGAACAAAACTGCTGAATACTTCCAGCAATTTCTCAGGCACAATTTTATTTACTTTGATTAGTCTCCATGCAGATGTTAGACTCATCTAGATCCCACTAGTATATTCAGAATCAAACATGTAAAAACGTGATTGTGATGGTGCGGAGATACATGATATAAATGGCCTAACCTACACATCAAAATACTTTTTTAGTATAAAAAAAACAGTGTGACCTCCCCACAAAAAACAAAGATGGAAAGACGGAATTTTGTACCAAAGTATACTGAACCTCCAAAGCCCAGAGTTTTAAAAGGAATACTCTACCCATTGGATCACAATGTATCTCGCCTTTTCTTAGCTATCCTTCCTCCCTACATCCCACAACCTCTCTTCATTTTCTACATTTCTCACACCAAATCCCTCCTCATTCCCCCCTTTTCTCCCTGCTGTTAAAATTAACCTGATGAGTAAAGAAATATCAACTGAACCCCACACATACAGTAGATCAAGTCAACCCTCCATAACTCCTAGGACTCAAGTCAGACCAGTAGTTCCTCTCTTTATCTGCTGTCCCCTATGTATCCGTCTACTCCATGTGAATAAGATCTAAGAAAAAGAAAAAATTGAGAACTACTTATTCTTTACAAAAAAGGCAAACTACTTTCCTATTCTTCTAAGCAAAGAAGCCAAAGTGAGAGGGGGAGAGAGTAAGAGGGAGAGTGAATCAGCAGAGTACATTTCAGATGAAGGAGAGAGTGTTGACAGTATTTGTTCAGCTGTGCTAATGTTAGGACATTTAGAGCTGCAAAGGAAAATACTTAATACAAAGTTCTCTCGGTTTCACTTACATTCAAGTGGAAGCAGGCACACTCACTCTCTTTTCCACACACCTACCTCTACCATTGTCCATACAATGGAATGAAGTGTGGATGAGTGAATGCATGAAGCGCGTGTGTGTGTGTGTCCATGTGTGGGTGTGTGAGAGAGGGCTTGTAATAGATCAGAGAAAAAGCAGTTTTGGTGCATAAAGCAGGGCCAGATGTGGACCAGAAACCAGATCCCTGGACAGAGTGTAATGGTCCAATACTTGACTCAACGAATCTTAACATGAAAGACACAACCTCACACACTCCCACACATGCATGCAGATGTACAGTATAGCTTACTGAATACACTATTCATGCACAACAAAACTCACATGCATCTTACACAGTTCTCAGATTTTTAAAAATGACTTATCCAGCAAGGAGTGAAGTCTCGATACAGTTTGCTTCCATCCTGCAGCATGAACACTGGAGTTATTTTCACTCCTCCAGAGTGAATTACAAGAGGTCAAAAATATGCTCTAAAATTTTTGATTGAAATATGTTATTATACAAAGCCTATTTGCCATAAAATAACAACAGCTATCGAGCAAGTAGTCTTTTAAATGTGCCCTCTATAAATTGTGTGACAGGTGCAACAATAGCCTCAGTTATAGCCAACAAAATCCTGACCCGAACCCTAACCCTAAAAATATTCCGAAAATGAGTATTGTTACTGAAGAGGCTTGCTAGTGAAAAGGACTGAACCTCGTGTGCTGCTTCCCTTTTTAAAAAATCCAAGCCTTTGAAATTCACCAATGGCTTAGTGAAAAGTATCTTTCCAACATGGTTAATTGAAGGTTAAACACAAACCAGCAAGAATTAACATACTGTATGCTTTTGGTATATCAGAAAAAAGGGCAGAGCATAAAAAGGTCTAAAAGGCAATGTAGCATTTGAACATGTGAGTTTTGAGTTTTACTGCCGTCTTAATAGAAAAGAAAAATCCTATTTTAGCAGAATAATCCAAATTTTTGTCGTCTGTCTTTGTCAAAAGTGTGTGTTTTTAATAAGGCTCTAAATATCAGAACATCCCATTACCCATTATCTAAAACTGTATTATCAGCACCATTGTAGAAATAGACAATGCCTGTCACAGTGAATATTACATTTGAAAATTGAATATTTAAATGAATCCCTCACCTGTATGACCCCTCTTATCAGCCCCATTGTGGGAAAAGACAATGCATTACATTAAAGTGAATATTATATTTCATCTCCATTCTGTAGAACCTGCATATTTTCAGTTTAACCATTTTTTCCCTGTTACTGTCCACTTTATGTGGAAAACATTTCTGACCTTGTGAGCAAACAAAGTCGCTGATAATGTATCAATGTCAACAATACATGGCCAACAACAGGAAAGTCAAATGCGCTTGTCTCACTTGAATTGTTACGGTAAAAGGGCAAAACTGGACAAGCAAGGTTTTACAAGGATTCATAATTTAATATTTGAATGAAGACCTTGAGGAACCAATTACCTTTTTTCCAGTGGTACGATGCACGTGCGTCAGTACCTGCTGAAGACGCTCTACCTCTTTGTTGCCATGGTGCAACTGGTCCTGGATCTGCTGTTTCTGCTGTCTTTCTGTGTTCAAACTGCTTTTGGTCTGATCCAGGGTCTCGGTGATGTCAGTCAACATGCAATCACTTATTTGTAACTGAGAAGTGAGCAGAGAAAGAAAGAAGGGGAGAGAAATGAATAATAATTGCAGCGTGTCTGGTTCTGTATGGTTTGAACCTTCTCCAAAGGCTGCGAGGGGGACAGTTTTAGAGACAGCTGAGGAGGAAAGGAGCACATGGAGAAGAATGGGGGTCTAGCAGAAAGAGGAGATGAAAGTAGAATTTAAGGATGTTTGCCTCTGCTCTGTCTCCATAGCAGTGAAAGGGAACATCATAAAAGCATTGTGCCAGGTTGGGAACCCTGCAGTTACTGCTTAGATTCAGGACCAATAAAATTGCTTGACTATACTCATCATAAAGTCATAGGACACTTGCTTCAGACTAGTGCTTCTTAAACCTCGGGGCAGCACTCACAGAGAGTTGTGATCCTTTTTCTATCTGCTGCCCATCAGGCATGAGAAACAAGATGCTTTTATTAACATGGATCCTTGTAAAACAGTGCATTTCTTTAATCCTCACTCTAGATGATAAGCTTGAACCCACCCCACTTTTCTAATGTTGAAAATCATTCTGCCAACCTCATGTAAACACAATCCTGGAATGGCTGACATTCGCTAACATTAAATCGATACTAAAACCTGTAACACTGCAAGTATGTGAAGTGAGCCCCAGAATATCAGTTATACGTGGAAATGCAAATACAGTTTTCAAATAATCACATCTGAACTGCTGCCATCGATGACAAAAAGGTAAGAAAATTAAGTTAGTGTTGGAAAACTAAGGGCATAATGTCGGCATAAGAGCGTGTTTTGAGTATTCCCTAAGTCAAGTAACTAACATTCTTTTATGTTGAATGTACTTCATTTAGTTGGCTGGCAGGCACCCGCACCGAAAAAACACTAGTAGCAGATGAATGACTTGGTTTGGTCAAGGACACAGTAAATGGGTTAATTTAAGTCTAAAACACATCACTGCCATGCACCACTCTAATATACCTAGAGGGGCGAGAGGAGGACGGAAAGAAGGAGAGTGAAAGAAATACAGCAGGAGAGACAGAGAGAGGGAGAGATACAGAGAGAGGGAGAGGGAGAGAGAGAGAGAGAGAGAGAGAGANCCGCACCGAAAAAACACTAGTAGCAGATGAATGACTTGGTTTGGTCAAGGACACAGTAAATGGGTTAATTTAAGTCTAAAACACATCACTGCCATGCACCACTCTAATATACCTAGAGGGGCGAGAGGAGGACGGAAAGAAGGAGAGTGAAAGAAATACAGCAGGAGAGACAGAGAGAGGGAGAGATACAGAGAGAGGGAGAGGGAGAGAGAGAGAGAGAGAGAGAGAGAAGAAAGAGGGAGAGAGAGATAGAGAGAGGGAGAGAGGGAGAGAGACAGAGAGAGGGAGAGAGAGAGAGAGAGAGAGAAAGAGAGAGAATTTTAAGGAAAGCAGAAAAAGGACAATAAGAGAAACCTAAAGGCCATTCCATTCATCATGTGTATGACTCTTTAATGTTCCCATTCATTACCATTGGTTCTCTTTGGGGTGAAGGCAGGACTGGACAAGAGAGATGAGAGAGAAAAAGAAAGAAGAATAAGAAAGAAAGAAAGTAAAAGAAAAAAAAATGATCTAAAGAAAGAATTATGAATTGGAAAAAAAACAAAATAATATTTAACCCCTCCTCCACTCTTGGTCTCTCTCTTGGCTAAGTGATATTAATACGAACATGGTTCTTTATTGTACAACGAGCCAACCCTCTGCGGAGCTAAGATGGTGGCGATGAGTTATTAAATATGGAGAGAGGGTGAGAGAGGAAAGGCGGAGGGGGGGTGGGGGGTGGGGGGATGGGGTGGATGATTAACTGTGAAGGAAGTAAAAAGTGAGGAGAATTCCCTGATGTACCTGAGTGGATTTGATAGAGAAGGTTGCCCAATTCTGTTCCTTATTTAAGAAAAACTCCCTTCTTGTGTGTGTGTGTGTGTGTGTGTGTGTGTGTGTGTGTGTGTGTGTGTGTGTGTGTTACCTACTTTGCTGTGCAGCGAGGTCAGACTTTCTTTGAGTTGTGAGTTGTCTTGGACCAGCTGTTGTGTGTGTTTCTCCTTCACTGCCAAGGTTCTCTTCAGAGAGTCCTGTGTGGCTCGCAAACCAACCACATCCTGGTTCAGGTGCCTCACATGTTCCTCTCTCGCTTTCATCTAACACACACACATGGACAACAGAACAGTCTGCACTGTATGTACACATATACCATACATGTACAAACCAACACCACTGACATTTACTTTTCTCAGGTTTTGGTCTTTATACTGTACAGCCAATAGTTGTTTTTCAAATGTAATTTTTATTTTCCTTGTATGCATCTGAAACTACTGGGTGTACACAATAGCATATTGTGTGCCAAAGATCTTGTGAAAGACAGTCTCTTGTGTACACCACATCTTTATTGTCTGTGCAATAATGTCGGCAGATGTACTAAAGATAAGTTCAATTGAGCAGAGCAACATGGTCATGCTTTACAATGTTTATTAGTGTATTAGCATTTTGTTTAAAAAAGTCTAATCCTCATGGTATATGTTTAAAACTGTAACTTTAAAAATTAAACTCACCATCTATGCACTAAGCAGGAAACACTATAGAACATACTCTATGTATATCAAAGCTGAAACAAAATAACTGTTGCTGTGTTACTACACATAAATTAGTGCTTGAGTAATTATTGGGGGAAATAGACTGATTATTTCTAAGGAAGCAGACAGTGGTTGAACTCCTCACCCCATGCATGACTATGAGTGTGTGTGGGCCTGTGGTTCAGAACCCCTTGCCAAATCAAAGCCCCTATTCATTAGCACTGTGTTAAATGAGCCCTGTGTTAGATTAGTAAGGAGGCTCTACAGACAGTCAACACAAATGCAAACGCACCCTCACAAACACATTTATATATACACACACGTAGACTTTTATATGCACATACGCACACAAGTAACACTGATACAACCCACCTCTCGCTCCTTTCAGAGAGTTCCCTAACTATCCAGTATACACTGAGGTCCAAAAGTCTGAGACCACTTTCCCACTGGGGAAATATATATATCATATCATAATGTATATACATATATATCATTCAGTGTATCGTGACGGTAAGCTAAAAGTGGTCTTTTATGAAGTTAACTCATCTACAGCATGGCTAATGGATGGTAACAATTATAAGCAATGGGGCAGCCAGTATTGCAACACTGAATTAAAATTACTCTTTTATCTGGATACTTCAGCAATATTAGTGTGACTATTGGGAAATAAAATAAGTTTTACAAAACTGAGACAATAATGTGTGAATTTCAGTGCTCCAGCCAAGTGGATTGCAAAAGCACAGTTCAACACATTAAGTAAGTGGGAAAAAGTTCATCTTCTTTATGTTAACCCATCTATAGTGCAAGAGGGATTTCAGATGAAAAATGATTATGGAGCAAAAGAGCACATTTTCTACACATTTTAAATATTATTACCATCAATGTTAAACGAAGTTAAAGCAATGAGATCTCCTAGATCTCCTTCAGCTGTTTTCCTGTACTTAAGATTACAAGTCCTGCTATTGGACAGAAGCAATTTCATATGCAATAAACATTGTATATGGAATATCCAATTATTACATGAACACTTTTTACCCATCAATCCATATGTTCTTAACAAATGTGCAAAGCATATATTTGAGAATGTACATTTAAAAAAATAAGCTTAATAGAAATAATTTATTTATCTAAGGTCTAAGGCTCTAGGAGGATCTAAGGTAAAGCTAGTTCTGAGCTCAGTGAGTGTAAATATGACACAAGAAAGGGTAAGTCTGTCATAACCAAGCCCTTTTTGGAAAGAATATGTTCAATTGTTAATAATTATATTAAATTAAGTAAGATAAAACCCAGCCTTTCTTAAACTACTCATATACTAACATTTACTACAATAAAATATAACGCCCCATATACAATTTTGTTTAGTTTGAGTGATTTATATCTACTATCACAATCCATTTTTATGTGAATATGGTTTGTAATAGAAGTATTAATAGTATTTTGCTAAACTGAAACCCAGTGGGGTGTGATGACTTTTATAGATAGGCAAGCAGAGCCAAACAATCAACTACAACCCCATTCCAAAAACCACTATCTCATTATGCGATTTAGCTGTTTACAACACCAATGAGTAAAATATATGGACCAGACAAAAACATACCTTTTCATATCAGTTCTCAATCTTCAATCTTTGTTAAAGGGCCTGTTATGATGCCTCATGATTTTGTGCTGCCTATATTGCCTGTGCTGAGAGTCTCTGCCTGTACATCTTCGCATTTTTGCACTCCGTCCTGACTGAAAAAGTATTATTCTTTTGAACTGACCAAACATATCAAATGTGCAGTATAAAGGAAAAATATTTAAAAAAAAATCACTTCCACAGTAATCTTCAATATATTTACAATTAACTGACAATGAAACACTCTAGTGACAATGCAGAGTCCTTAATTTTACTGCCTCAATATTGTTAACCTTTCCTGGCTCATCGTCCAGACTGTAGCTGGCAAACATAGGGGAGACGTGGGAACTTGGCTAAGGTCTTGAAGGGCTGGCATTTATTTACTGACAAATAGCTTAAAGTGCACATATAGGCTATTACATTGCTACGTTCACAGCTATACTACTAACTTCTAACTCTCTGCTCCGGTCGCCAGCCTCACTGCACTCTCTCCCTCTTTCTCCTGCTATGCACAAAAGCTATGTACTGAGCTTTTCCTGAAAGGAGCTGGGCTACTTGTGTAACATTATGCTGTCTAAAACTTCTCAACCTTACTGCAGATCTTGCACAGATATGATAAATCACATAGTAATTTGCTCGTTCACTTGCTACTGCTGCCTCTTAACATCTAGGAATTTTCTAATGCATAATAAAATTTAGTTTCCACACACATCTGCACATGTGTATAATGCGTGCAATATCATAACTATTTTCAGAATGGTCGAACTGTTTGTTTAGCATTGGAACAGAACACAGAACAAGGCCCAAGAATGTCTTTCCCTATTTGCTCCATCAGGGCCCCCACCACGTACTGCTGCAGTGGTGCATGGGAGCACTGGGCCCTTACGCTGACACATCTGCCCACTCAGGGCACCACCCTGCCTCCAGCCAGCCTTTTATCAGTGCTAGAGTCACACATGCCTCTTGCTGTTGCCTCAGTTGTAGTGTGGTCAATGGGAGCCACCATCCTCATTGCTGGTGGTCTGGGTGGCTGCCACCAGTGCTATACAGCAGGTTGGGAGAGCGCATCAGCATTGTCATGATGTTGATGCCCTGCTCGATGTTGGATTTCAAAGTCATACCCTTGAAGTGCCTCTAGCCATCAGATCACCTTATCTTCAGGATGCTTAAAACTCAGGAGCCTAGTAAGTGAGTCGTTGTCTGTGATGACGAGGAAGTGGCTACCATGCAAGTATGGTCGGAAGTGCAATACCTACAGGACCACTGCCAGCAGCTCACGGCAGGTCATGCAGTAGTTCTTTTCCACCCGGCTCAGGGTGTGACTGTAGTAGGCCACAGCCTGCTCTCCAAGACTAGGCCAAGACTGGAGCTTTTGTGAGAGTCGCCTTGATTCAGGTAAAGGCAACAGCACATGTGTTGTTGCAGTTGAATGGTCGACCTTTGTGGGTTAGGCCATGGAGTGGATTGGCGATAGTGGCAAAGTTCTGGATAAAGCGCCAGTAGTATGACGCCAGGCACAGGGCCTTCCACACCTCACTGACATTGGCAGGGTTAGCCAGTCCCAAAGACGTACCACCTGAGTTTAAATGTCTGGCCAAAAGCACCTTCTCCATCAGCTGCTTGAATGTTGCTAGTGTGTTGCAGAGCTTGAACACCATGACATGGAGCTGCCACAGCCACAGTACAATGGTGAAGGCGGTCTTTTTTCTTCCATCAAGGGCCAGCTCCACCTTCCAATATCTGCTATGTAGGTTGAGGGAGGTGAACCAGCTGGATCCTTCAATCCAGTCGAGGGCATTACAGATTAAAGGGAGAAGGTAAGAGTCCTTTTTCGGGTCAGTAGTCCACGCAGAACTGCCAGGACAACCATCTTTCTTCCTCACCAAGATGACTGTAGTTGCCAACAGACTGTTGGAGGGCTTGATCACCCCAGCTGAGCCGGTCTTGATGGCATTCTGGGCCAACCCATTCTGCCGTTGTCTTCGTCTCTAGTAGCACTGCTGTCTGCATAGTTATTGAGGAGGCGTTTCAACTGGTGGCACTGCTACAAGTCGAGGCTATCAGAACATTGCCATAAGTTATCTTGGCAGTAGGGAAGGACGGTTGTCTCAGCAGAGGGAAGGATGGCAGACTCAGCAGTTGTGGCTGAGGCAAGCTGTGGGGATGCAGGGTTACTGGTGGTGGGTGGCTCAGATAGTGAGACAGAGGGGCTCAGTACCTCCTGGGCAACTGTCTCGTCATCAAAAAAAAAAAAAAAACCAGTGACCTAGACAGCCAACCAGCCTGCATTGACCTTAAAGGGAGACTGGGGACTGGTAGAGAATGATGGTTCCCTCACTGGACCACTCCACTGCTCTTTTATTCCAGCTTGATGGCTCCAGCTTTTGGCACTGGTGCTGGGCAATCGTGGGCTATGTAACCAAGCTTTTCCAGTTTGTAAGAGCAACCGGTAAGCCGAGATGGATGTCACCTGTATGAAGGCCATCACTGAGATTTCTTTCGATTGAGGCTGACCTTAGCAGACTACTTCTGCATCCTCTCCCTCTTTATAGTCAGTCATCCTGATGTGTGGCCTTCCTAGCCTTCTCCCAGGAAGGCAACTTTGCGGAGAGCCTCGCTGAGGAATTGGGGCATAGCAAGATGACCATGCAGCTGTGAACCACTGCAGGAAAGCTTGGAGGCCCAGCTCCTTTTGGGAGGCTTTGGG
Source organism: Seriola dumerili (assembly GCF_002260705.1). Taxonomy (NCBI): domain Eukaryota; kingdom Metazoa; phylum Chordata; class Actinopteri; order Carangiformes; family Carangidae; genus Seriola; species Seriola dumerili. The sequence continues at coordinate 1,410,292 of NW_019175077.1, forward strand.
GAACTGCAGGTAACCATGTAAGGCATGCACTTAGACATCTGCAGCAAAGGTGCGGCTGCCTAGTTACGTAGCTGATCCCTGCTTTGGTCAGCAAGAACCGAAATCATCGCTTCCGTGCCACGGTCAGGGCCTGGTGGTCCCACTGCTCTGCTGGGAGAACCAGAAACACCTTTCCCGCCAATGCCAGGGCCAGGTGAGTGGTAGCTTTTTTGTCACTCCAGACACTATGACATGCTGTTAGTTGGACTTGTGAGATGTACAGCTCTAGCCTTATCATCCTGTAGTACTTGGGTAGCTTGGCTGGCAGTTGTGTGGCATGACAGGCTGGGTGTGGGAGCCCTTGGTGGTGGTCCCTGGCACCAGTGGCAGCGATGTATAGCAGTGACTCGATTTCTCTAACATGCAGCAGGGTTTCACAGGCAGTAGTCCTCCTGGTCACTGTGGGGTGGTCAGTGGCAGTGGCAGCAGGAAGAAAAGTGTTCCCCTGTAGTGGCACCATTGGCCTCTTTATGATGGTGGGTCCATGGTGTGCTGGAGCCATCAGAGTGGGCTGGAAAACTAACCATACCTGCCAGACCATGCCAGGTTTTCCAAGTGCCAATGGGTCTGCTCAGTGGCTTACTCTACTTGTTGGATCTCTCTCTCTATCCATTTTTCAGTCTAAGTGCCCAAATCCCACATCTGACACCTATATGGTGAGCTAGTTTAACATTGTCTTTGCCAGACAATCACGGAAAAACTATATCACACAACCACAACAAAACATGAACAAAATTAAAAACAAAATTAACCATGCAGTGGCCCATATATCTAAGCACCAGGCAGCTAGTTAAAGATCGCAATGTCTGTCAAAATCTCTCCTATAGCCCAAGGTCTTTATGCCACTGACTTTCAGAACTCTATAATATTGTTACATAATTAATACATTACAGTGATTTTTTTCATCCCCAAATCTGCCACCATCAGAGATGATTAAAAGTTCCCATGTGGTCTGTGGGAAGTCTTAATTTTCCAGTGGGGGAGTATAGGACCTTAGCTGGAAGTCCGGAAGAAAGAATATCAGATTTGCGATTTTATTTCAAATGAGTGCTTAAGCCTTGGACTTTCATATTAGTAAAGCCCCTTTTGAGAGAGAAACCTCAATCTGATCAAGTCTCATTACTTTAGCAATCAAAGTTTCGCCCCTGGGGTCCTCCTCTCAACTCCTGCCCTCCGCCTCCTTCTTCTCCTCCTTCCCTCATCTTTCCTCTTTTCTCCTCTCCTAGCCATCATATGTTTTTGCTACGAAGGCTGAGGAGAGGAGAAAGGGAGAGCGGCTTGCACAAATCCTTGATTGGCCAAAGTCTATCCTCCATCTAGGATTACGAATAGAAGTGGAACATTTGAGGACAAAGTAAGGAGGGGTGAGGAGGGGAAGAGACAGAGAAAAAAAAGAGAGAGACTGAGTGTGAGCGAGAGATGTGAGTTGCAGAGTTATGGGCACAGAGAGAGAGGGTGGCTAATATAATTGAATTAAAAAGATGGAGCGGGGCCATTTCTAGCAGGTGGGAGTGTGGAGTGAGAAAGAGCAGGCGAGATATTAACTTCTAATAAAAGAGAGATTAGAAAGTGGCTAGGAGGACTGCTATGTCTTTACCTGTGGGAGTGACAGCCCCCACATAACCTTTCACTGCAATATGCACACTGATATTGGCCACCATATTCTGAGCATGCCCCACACAGACAGACAAATACTTATACACAAGCATTCATACATGTACGTGTGTCTCTGCAGGTTTGCATCCCCAAAAATTACCCATACAGTATGTATACACACACACATATGCAGAAATAAGTGACATTTGAGGAGCCACACAAGCACTCACACTCATGAGAGCAGTGTGTAATGCAATGCATTATCAGCTCTCATTCAATGATCCAACAAGCGGCAGCCATCAGATAATGAAGACGCAGCTCTTTGGGAAGCTGCTGCTATACAGGCAATTAATTAACTAATTGGTCTAACAAGCTCATTAATGCCACGCTTTTTTGGCAGCGAGTATGAATACATTAACAAGGCTAATTCAATTAAACAGGTGCAGATTTCACAGCTGCCTCTCTCTCTCTCACACACACACACACACACACTCACACACACACACACACACACACACACAAACACACACACACACAAATCCTACAGGTGTTGTGTACTTGTTTGCTCCATTTGACTCTGATGTCTTTCTCAGCGAAACCTTGGCATTCGATCAAAAGCATAATGATATGCAGATCAAGTGGTGTGTACCATCTGTGTGTGTGAGAGTGTGTGTGTGTGTGTATTTCTGTCAGTGCTTGTGCCTCAATGAGGCGGTGTGCCTTTGAATCAAAAGTACAGCTCAATAAGCTATAACAGCAATGGTAATCTGTATAATTGAAAGGGTATAAAATAAGTGGATGGAAAACTGATTGAAGCCCTATGAAAGCATAGTTAAATTAACTAACAGAATCCCAGGGGTCAACCAATAATGTTAGCCAAAGCTGCGCAATGCAATTTTCAATTTGCACTATAGCTTTTCAATATTATATATTCATGTACTTGTGTGTTTGACAACAAAATGCTTTGAGCTGCATGTGAAAAGGTCGTCTTGAAGTTTCTGGCCCCAATACTTGGCAGTCTACGTTCACACATTTCATTGTGTCTCACCTTCTGTTTCATGCCATTCAGCTCTTTAGTGAGTTGGTTAATCCTCGCCTCTTTCTCTTCCATCCTTCTCTCAAATAAGGCGCTGAGATCGCTCCTCAAAGTCACCATTTTGGCCTCGGTCTGGAAGACAGTCAGCAGTTCATATTCATCCATTGTCATGAAAACTGATGAAGATATTATTATATGATATTGCGTGGAATTATCCTCATAGGATTACAAAATATCAATAAAATTGTCACATTTGAATATTTTCAGGACCCAAATGCAAACACACTCAAAGGCTGATTGGTGCAGTGAATCAGTGGTGGACAGGCCATTGGGAGCACTGGGACATGTCCCGGTAGCCTGAGGGTCCTTTCGGCTTGCACCATGAACAGTCAATTTGATCAGCCATAATATAAAAAGCAGGAATGAGTTAACAGACTGCATCACCTCACCTGTACATGACGGCTACCTTGTCAAACTGCTGTGACTCGCAGTGTGTGTCCACACTGTTGCCACTGCAGCGCTGCACTGCCGGCCCTATCTTTCTACACTGAGTTTGCCTTTGATAATGGCCATGAATAATAATAATTATCCATCGCTGATGAGTGGTCAGAAAAGCTGTAACCAGAAAGCAGTCATGTGATTTTTGTTTACCCTCATTCAGAGCAAGAGAGAAAGATAGAGAGACAGAGACAGAGAGAAGCAGAGAGAGAGCACAGTAGAAAACTAATGTCTTTCACCTTTATTAACTTTTTGAAATAATATAATTATAGCATCCAGTTTCTACTATGACTATATAATAAACATGCAGCCTCCACTTTAATTACAATTCCTAAAAGGGTTAATAAACATAATATTTATAATTGGACATACTTTTTTATATTGGTTGGTCAGACGCAATTTTTTGTATTTTGTAATATGCATAACTTTCCTCCCAGATGAACATAGTGGCCAATTTATAACTAATCTGGTACCCATTACATCAACAAATAGGGTTAGCCAACAAAATTAGCATTCTGATGGTTTACGTGAGAACGGCCTCAAATTCCTGGCCTGAATTGTTGTTCACCTCTGCAGTGATGGTAGTTAAATAATCAGAAAGAAACTCCAGAACTTACAGGAAGGCAGAGGCACTTAGGAGACATGAACAGGAATCAGGCAGGAACAACAAACAGGATTTTCTACACGAGTAACACGAGGGAAACATAACCAGGAACTTGCAAAGATGATCTGACAAAGAGTGAGAGGAATACAGAGACTAATACACACAAGGGGAGCAGATAACGAGACACAGGTGCAACTAATTGGGGTGGGGCAGGTAATCAGAAAAAGATGGGAAACACGGGCAGGAAGTAAAATGAATGGTGACCTAAGGAAAATGGTTTCAAAATAAAATAAATAAATAAAAGTCACTCAGAGGGGCAGGTTATGACAAAAATGGCAAAAAAAATACAAACACATCACAAGATTGTCACCATGATTTGATTTTCTCATGATGTATATATAGATAATACAGATACCTCCCATTCACATAAGGAAGGTCAGCATGCGCTCAGATTATAACCCTAACTCTAACCCTAACCGTAACCCTACATGCATAAATTATGCTTCACTGGCACACTAATACACAAACACACAAACATAGCAGAGTGGGACTTCTAATGATGATGGGCTTGTAAGTCTCATGTGTTATCATGGTGTGAGTGTGGGTTTGGTTTGTTATGGTAGCAGCTACAGTGGCAGCTCCCTCATAAGCTCACTAAAGCACTGAGGTTGGTGGTTAGCTAAACTCCCATGGAGCTGATACCACTGATTAATTTCCTCCATCTCCATTGCCCCCACCCCTTCCCCATCCATAGGTCTGCCTTCTTTCCCTTCCCCCAGCCCGTTCAACTACAGCTGAATATTAAATCAGTTCCTTTTTTTAATTTCCAGATAACCACAGTTAATTTTTCTCCAAGTGTCATTTAGCCATGACATGGCGTAGCAGCTATATATTAGGGATGGTTGATGTGAGTTATTGTTATTGTTATCGTTTTTCCATTTACTGCCTATGTGTCCTACTGTTCACTATGCATGGCTAAATCATTACCTGCACGTGATACAAATATCCAATAACAACATTAGTAATTTGCAGTGAAATCAAAACCACACCAACACCAAAAGTCTCTGTTTCACCATAGCATAATATTGACTGCTGTGTTTGTGTCCCACTAGTTAATAATGAAGGATGTGTCTAAGTTCATATGTATGCTTGTGTGTAAAGTGGTAAGGTATATATAAGGTATATTGTCTGTTTTCTAGTGATTTGGATTTTTGTTACTGAGCTCTATACCACTTAGAGACTAATATTAAAGAGGTAACTGACACACAGAAGAAATGCACTAGCAAGCTTTGTTGAGAGTATTTGTTTATATACATATATTTATTAACATTAACGTGTGCACACATGTGGAAACAAGCACACAGACAGACACACATCAGGGGCATCATCACTCACTGTCCCAGCTGCAAATGAAATCTCATTCTCTCTAACAATCTGAGAGGCCCACTCTAAAACATCTCTCTCCCTCCTGCCTCCCTACCCCCTTCTTCTTAGTCTTCACTAAATCACACCTATTTTTTCTTTACCAATCTGCACACCTGTTAAATATATTTATGGAAAACACATGCTGAGCAGAAATCATCATGCACATGACCTATGTGCACTCATTTGTGTTTTTGTCAGTGTGATCAAATATTTATTTGTTCCTTCATTTGCACACAGGATAACACTTCACTATCCTATCACTGAGCTTTGTCCTGTATCCAGACATGTAACAACAACAGCTGCTCTCAGGTTTTAGCTTTTCCTCTCTTGCATTGTTGTCTTCCTATCATCATATTACTCCACATCACCTGCTTGCATAGCCTGGAACCTCGCCCAGGAAACTGGGGAAGTGGGAAGTGATTTGGAAAAATGAGGGCAATAAAAAAAATACAGGGATGAATGGAGAAATGTGATATAAGGTAATATGCTAACCCAATCAGCAGGCTGCTGTTTGCCGACAGTATAATCAACATATCGGCCTAATGTCATTACTGCTATATGAGAAATAATATTGCGTGAAATGATATTGTGCAGCGCGTGCATGCCTGTGTGGTGCACACATGAGCAAGCTCATACGTCCAAATGTATGTATTCCCTACCACTTTCCTGGCACAGACAGACCTGCACACACACAAGATGGGACAAAGATTCAAAATACTGCACAGATGCACACAGTGCAAAAAAATTACACTACTTATCCTGTATAAAGACTTTCAGTTTTGCTACATTTATAATGTAAAAAAAATAAGAAAGAAATAAAAAAAAATTCCATTAAGACAGGAAGATTTAACTTGCTTCAGAGGATTAATCAATTGATTATTTGATGATTGATATTGATTGGACAAAAAAGTGATATTATTTTACCCCACTGACAATTTTTTAAATTTGTTTCAAGATAAGAAGTAAAACTAGATTTACTTCAAAGGGTTATTGGTTACATCATTTAAAATTGATATTTTTCACTTCTCTGCACACGCGCACACACTCAGACATCTGCATATTCACAAACACAGATGGCCCAATGGCTCTGACACAAGAGGATATTAGTTAGTGTGTGGCTTCCATATCCTGAATGCATAAGGCTGTTGATGGCCTCTGTTGATGGACACTGGCGTGAAGCCATCACTCAAGTTATGGAGCTTTAATTGGAGACAGCATAAAACGATAAACCAAGAAACATGCATGGCTGAACAGCCCAATGTAAACCATTAATCATAGCACAGGCAAAGACAAGTGGCTGCCACATACACACAGGCACACACGCAAGAGTGTGCACACAGCTGCAGAACCACACACATGCTGCCCTTGCACCACACACCTTGCATTTGTGTGCATATTTGCGCGCGCGCACACACACACACACATAAACTCACACACCTCACACTGAGCATGGCAGAGACAAGCGTCCCAGTCACATACTCTCATGATAGATGACACATTTATCTTTGATTTCTGAGAGAAATGAGCTTGCCCGCGATACAGGGTTCCCACACACACACACATAAACTCACACACCTCACACTGAGCATGGCAGAGACAAGCGTCCCAGTCACATACTCTCATGATAGATGACACATTTATCTTTGATTTCTGAGAGAAATGAGCTTGCCCGCGATACAGGGTTCCCACACACACACACATAAACTCACACACCTCACACTGAGCATGGCAGAGACAAGCGTCCCAGTCACATACTCTCATGATAGATGACACATTTATCTTTGATTTCTGAGAGAAATGAGCTTGCCCGCGATACAGGGTTCCCACACACACACACATAAACTCACACCCCTAACACTGAGCATGGCAGAGACAAGCGTCCCAGTCACATATTCTCATGATAGATGACCCATTTAACTTTGATTTCTGAGAGAAATGAGCTTGCCAGCGATACAGGGTTACCACACACACACACACACACACACACATACTTACTGACTCATTCGTAACACACATAGGTACTATACATGGGCTACATATATGAACTCAAGGAGTACATTTAGTTTATATGTAAATAACAGCTTGCATTATTTTGTAGACACATGTATTCATGCCCTTTCTCTCTTTCTCTCTCACTCTTTCTCACACACAAGGACACACACACAGGGTGCCACTTATTTGCATGAGAAGGGTTATAATATAGGGATGATTTGTGATGTAAGCAATCAGAAGTTAAGTAATTCATCAGTAGCTGTGCCTAACACACATCTCCACTGGTCATAAATACAAATCCACACACACAGACACACACACACACACACACGCATACACCTGCTTGTAAAATCTGTGCAATCCCACAGAGGAGAGAATAAATCAGAAGCACAAAAAGTTGGCATGAAAGCAAAACCGTTAATAACACAAACACACACAAATGTGCTCCCACACACATCACATCCTGCAAAAAAACTTGGAATAAAAAAACTGATAGATATATGATAAATGTTTTTGGAAAGTTGGAGTCTGTGTAGCCCACTTCAGCTCTGTCTGGGAAATGAATCATGGTTGCCAATATGAATTTGTTTTAAATGTTGTCACACAACTGTTGGTGCACCTTGATTAAGTTATAGTGATTTTAAAATGTGTTTTATATCTTTTTATATAAATAAATTTGGCTTAACTTGACTTTGTTCTATTACTTGACCACTGTATATTATGAATAGTGACTTCCAAATATGAAATTCAGGAGTGCTATCTCATCGAGTACAAAAGCAGGGTTGGAAAAAATATGAAATAGTAGATAAAAGAAGAAGAAAAGAAAGGTATATCTCATGGCCTGAAAATTATCAAGAGACAAGACCATAGTACATTATGTCTGTGATGGCACATAAACCATAAAGCCAGTAAAATGTTCAACAAAAGCAGGGAAATCCCAAGAAAGTCACGGAACCAGGTAAGGAGAGAACTTTGTTTATTACATAGCAACATGAGTAGATAGAGATATGATTGATTTGGATAGAAGAAGCTGCTGTGAAAAGATGAATTCTCATATTAAGAGGGAAGATGAAAAGTGACTGCTGCTCTGAAATTCTTCCAACAGGAAGCAAGTAGAAGAGCTGAGAAAGGTCAAGGTCTCAGTGTCAATGGGTTAAACAACTCAGTAGGCTGATATGGAAAAAAAAAGCATGAAAGAACAGAAATCATATGCATTTCTGCTCTTTTTCTGTTGTGTGCAGTTTCCTAATGTTTTTCTACAAAAGTGTGACTCCTGCCAAACTCACAAATATTTATGCTCCAGCTTTAGTCCAATGAGCAATTAATTTTGTGGAGGGATAATGTTGTAATCGAGTCCTTTCCTTATTTGGTCCTTGATTGTTAAATGTTACCGCCCCACCACCAACTGCACCCCATCACAGCCACTGTCCAGTGACATATGAAAAAGTGTTGATATTTAGACAGATGGATGGTGCATTAGAAGGACAAAAATCTTCCAGTTACACACAAACACATACGACACGCGCACACACACGTTCCATACAGCGGTTGCAGCCCCTCAGCGCTCCTCTGTCCTCACATGCTTGGTTTCCCCATCTAATTGCTGCCATTCGTCAGTGTGTGTGTCTGCATGTGTGTGTGTCTGCGTGGTGTATGTGTCTGTATGCCAAGCACTCCTGTACTTTGTATTTTTGTCCCTCTTTCGTGATTCTGTCACTGTGCATTTACAAACAACTGTGGTGAAATGAGAGAGAAAGTAACAAATAATCAGATAGACAGGTAAGAGTGGGAAGAGTATGAGACAGAAGGACAGAAAGATGCAGAGACAGACGCAAACACATACACACAGACACACACACTCGCACACACATAGACACAGACACACTCTCACTCACAGAGCTGTCACAGTGCCATAGGGCATACTAAACCTGTCAGCATTTAAACCTGCTGGCTTGTACTCTGGCTTGCCAAGTGGAATTAGTCTCACGTAATATGCCAGACTCTTTATTGAAAACAACAAACACCTACTTTGGTTATTGTGTTGTACTGTATTAATGTAAAATTTTCAATCGCAATACATATCACAATCTTGTCACATGGTACAATGAAAGTCTGTTGTTATTCTGTCACTCTTCCCATGGTGCAGATATTATGGATGTGATTATGTGTAGATAGAAGCAGTAAAATAGTAAAATATCAGGTACAGTAAACAGCAAGCAGGTGTGTGTCCAAAAATAAAACAAACATAAAAACATCCATATCCCTGATCACTGGTACGCTTTTAAATTATCTTTCTGCAAGGAGCAATTGAAAACTCTAAACTCATAAAGCAAGTTAATTGCAACTTGACTTATATCTGATACTGAACATGTAAACAAATGAGACTGATTGCACTCTTCTGGGCAATCATGAAAATATGACTGTGCTGATGAGGAAAGCTCTAAGTTCTTTGTGGCTAGTGTGTGTCTGTAAAATTACATTTATATGACAGTGTGTCTGTGTGTATTTAATAAGAACTACCATGTTATTACTTTTTTTTTTCGTTCATATGTGCTTTTGTGTGTCTATGTGTGTGTGTTCAACATGATAATTTGTCAGTTTATGTTGTGAGGGGGCTAAACAGATAAACAGATAAGCAATCCACAGCTCAATCCTTCATCCTGCTCTGATTATAAATCAGCTGGAGCTCTCAGAAGCAATCAGCAAGAGCAATCTGCAGTCGGCACAGACACCCTATCAATCAGAGGGGACCATCACACTGTCACACACACATATACACATAATCTTAAGAAATACACACTCACATATTTGTACGGTCCTGCACCCACACCCACATGCACACACCCTTAGTTACAGAGGCAGGTATGCCGCAATTATAATTCCATATTCCCAGCCTGCAGCCTCTTTCCTCCTTTTAAAACTTCCTTCTCTTTTCCCTTTTTTTTCTTCTTGTGAAACAGGATCACACCAGAGTCACAACAACAGTTTCATCCAGCTAGCTGCCTGGCGGCCACGGAACAGTGCAGAGCGAGACACATCACTCCTAATTACAGTCTGATATTAATAACAGAGAAAAATATTAATCTTGGAGGTAAACACTAAGCCGCTTAAAGGAAAATTGCAAATAAATCAGATTATCTTATAGGAATATCCTCTGAATGGGCTGAGGGGGTAATCAGAAACCTGGGCCCAACCTCTCTCTCTCTCTCTCGCCGCTCCTCTTTTTCTCCCTCTCTGTCATTTCACACTCCCCATTCTACTGCAGGATCGAAAAAGGTGTGACTATGTGTACGTGTCTGGGTGTGTGTTTGTGAGCACATCTGTGTATTTATAAAACTGCAGTGCGACCCCCCCTCCCTCCACCATCACCGGCATTACCTCCCTCCGTCTCTCTCTCTGCTGCTGTATTCATTTTTCACCTCCAATTTTATTTTTTCATCAGTCGGGGGGGCGCCGCCGAGCAGATTCAATTAAGTTCTGTGATTGGGCCGCTGGCATTCACCGGGGTCATGGAAAGGTTAAAGAATTCAGTGGCACAAACATGATTATGGCTCTGTAGCATTTGATCAGAAGTAAGGTTTGTCACGGCAAAGTGGAGCCCCTCTGTTTCTTGCACTGGGACCACCAGTTTGGCCTGAGTGTGATGTGAGGTGTTCCACGTGTTGGTTTAGTTGATTCTTCCATTGAATGGCAATTACATGCTGAAGAGTCTGGATATACAGCAGCCATGGAAAGATATACAGAGATATGCATAAGTGCATGTGTGTGCACAGGTGAGGCATGCTGCTACACCAGCGAGCACGAAGACCCTCAAATATATATGCACAGAAACATTAATTCTCTCTCTCCCTCTCTCATCCACACACATACACACTCACACACAACACACACACACACACACATTCAGAGAGTAGCAGAGTAATAAAGCCCACCCTTGCAGTGAAATTAAAGCTAGTCAATGACACTGCGTGCTGAGCACACACTAAATCATTTTTATACCCAGATGAAACAGCCAACATAATACCAGCTCTGCACATGTATCCAATATCACCTGGAGACTATGGAAAAAAAAACAACAACTAATCAAATATCATATTGGAAGTGTCAGATTCATGTCAGAACAAGAGATTAATACTAAATATAGAAAATATGGTACAATAACAGTGTGAGATCTTTTTATATTCAAAATGACCAGGCAGAGTGCACATTATGAGATATTGGATTGATAAACAGGCTGGGATGCTGTTGTTCGGTGAGTATAATAGAACAATAACATTGCTCCTGGGTTAGCAAAGATTGCATTATGATTTTAATGTGCTTTACAGACACAAGCCCTTCACTGAAAGGAAATTATGTCAATAAATAAGCAGCCTCACATTTTAAAACAAAGAGAATCATAGTCAATGAAAAAAACGTGCAAATACAGAATGGTGTTTGGTAACTATCAAATATCTTGCACAACACAGCCATACATACTCACACATGAACACCATTGCATTTTGTGAGTTAATAAACATACCTCTAGGTTCTTCCTGGCTTCTCTTTGAACAAATGTTTATATTTAAATATTATTTGTTTTATGTGTGTATTTTTTACAGACTAACCTCTTATTGTTAAGTATATGAAATATTACAAACATTTAAAGTATGTAATACTTTAGGCAGGTGGTATGTGAAATCTTTGCTGGTCAGTATCTCAGCATTGCATTCAACCAAGGCCACAATTTTTACCCAAATCCCTGCGTATTTGTGCACACACATTTCTTTACACTCACACCTGCATTTGCTCATGAGTAGATTTCACTCCGACTGTGCTGTCAATCATCTCATTTTGGGAGTGCCTGTCAGTCAGCTCCTTCCCTCAAATCACCAGAAGCCCTAGCCATCAGGGAGCATTTCCATCTGCCACTATCTGCCACTTCAGGTGTGGAACACCAGCCAGACGCAACCAGTCAATAGAGCTGTTTGGTGCTCCAGTCCCTTGCTGCGATCTAATTGCCGGTGCAACACTCAAATATGTCCTGCACTTCCCAATTCTTGTGAAGCTCACCCCCCCCCCCACCAAGCAATCCACATTCCATACTCAAGATGGGTATTTACATGCCCCACACCGCAGAGAGCAAACAAGCTCATTTAAAAGTTCATATGCTAATGTGTGACATTTAATCCAAACTTTACACGGGGAAAAGGACACGCAACAATAGATTTTGATTCCTTTCTTGTCCATGAATCTCATCATTCCTCGCCCTCCATATTTATGAGTTGAAAAGGGGGGACACCTTAGAGGGGTGTGAGGAAAAGGGACAGGGAGTTTACTATTTGAAAATTGGGCTGATATTTGCACTCATTCTTTGTTGATATTGTTGATATTCACAAATTGCTGATTGTTCCTCTTATTTGAAGCCACATGGCAGAAATCCACCAAATAGTTAGACCACTTCAAATGTGGTATTTATTGACTATGATATCATCAATTTATTATCTACTTCAAATGAATGCAGGCTTCTCATTTTTAGCTGGCGACTGTTGGTTACCGCAGCTGCAATGACAACTGTCTGCAATATCAGATGTAGCTAATTAATGTAGTTAATTCCATGAGTTGGCCAGACCACAAAGTGAAACTCTTAGGAGTAGTCTGGTAAATGTACGCTCAAAGGCAGTGGCTGCACACTCGGCCAAAGACAATTTCCTAGAGATACACCACGCTGTATCGTTTTGATGTTTCAAAAGAGTGGAAAGAATGGAAAGTGGAAAAACCAAAAAGTCAGCCAAAGGGGTTGCGGTTGGGCAGGGTAACTGGCTGTGTGTGTGTGTGTGTGTGTGTGTGTGTGTACTAGCTGACGGGCTGACACACAGACACATACACTGCATATAACATTCCCGTGCAGATTTATGTTTAATCTAGATGTTATTTGTAGGTGCTGGGTATCGAGGGTAATTTTGTTTTTTAAATCTCCACTCTTGGGTTACTTCCATGATCACTTGCAGTTAGTATTTCTGGTGCATATGTTCTATTTTGTAATTTATTTCCCCCTTGGATGTGGTCTGGTGGGAATGCAGTCAATGCTTTTTTCTTGTGTTTTCTGTACCTCAGAGAGAAGCATCTCCTCTTTCGGGTGAAACTCTGACGGCTCCCTGCTCTGTCTCCCACTACAGAGACAGAGAGAGTGTGAAGGGAAACAGTTCAATTATAGTAATAATGATAATAACAATAATAATAGATTAAAAAATTACCTTATATAACATACTTTAAACCTTAATTAAACCTTAACCCCCCCCCCCCCCCCCCCCCCCCCCCGTATACCAATTCTACATTTGATATCCTGTATGTTTTTCACACATTGTAGGCACTTGAGGTGTAGAAAAAGTATATTCTGTGGCACAGTGCAGAGCAAGAACAAATGGTAGTTAATTAAACAGCAGCATGAATTTTTGGGCCAAAAAAAGGTTTCTATGAATAGACAGGTTCTTTCTCTTTCTCTGTCTTCTCGCTCTTTTTCTGAAACACACACACACACACACACTCACTCACTCACTCACACGAATCCACACAGATCGACCAGGACAGGCCAGGGATGAGCACACCCCATCTGATCTGTGGCCCGTTCATTCATTAGACCCATGCTCTCCCCTATTGATTTCAGCTTAAGTAATGAGAAAGCTTATCCAAAAATCTTTAGCATTTGGGCTCCAACTTAAGGGAATCGATGGGGCCATTTCCCATTTTGAACAGCACATATGCAGGGGTTTTATGTACAGTGAACGGGACAAATCCCGATGCTGATAAATCAATAGGCCTTTTTGTCGATGGACAGGCATGCTTGCACACACACACACACATGCATACATGGACACACGTGGCTGATAAATGGTATTTTTGAGGCAATTAAAGTGAGCTGTAAACATATGAAGGCCAATCAATTGGTCAGTGAGGTCTATTATCAAGGCTTTAACACTGATTTAGAAGGGGCTTTAAGGAGGCAACGGCTTTAAGTGTGGCACAGTCACTTATGCAGATCAGCAGCAGCTGGAGACCAGAACAGATCAGTGCTACACTCTGCTATGCTGCTCACACAACAAGATAGTATACATGTCGCCACTTCATAGCCTGAAAACTGCTGCATATACGGAAGATGGGGGACTTTCATAATTGATGGCACTGCTGAGTGACAAGTGAAATGAAAAAATTGCTTCTAAAGGACTTTAACAGCCAATTTTTGTTTATGTTATGTTCAAACGTTCTATTATTTAACCAAGCTTGATATAGAAAAAAAACCTTACCCCAATATTCTAGCAATACATTTATAAATGATGTTTTTGCTGCTCATCAAATCCGAAAAAAAAAAACCACAACATTGTCGAGCATGTTGATGATAATAATTCCCACATAGCCATAGGTATTGTTAAAGAATTGCATTTGGGTAAAATGAGGGGAGTGGGGGAGGGGAGGAGCTGCATACTGGACATTTCTATTTCCACAGTGGTAGACAAGCTTGTTACGACGAAAATGAATACATCAGTGCCATCCACTCTCCAGGACCCCCCACCTACTGACCTACTGCTTCCACTTTGGCAAAGGTGAGACGTGCATTAGGAAAGCTAACCTACACACAACACTTCCCTGAGGTAAGTGGTTCTGCATTAATATTCACCTAATTCTGTATTCCACGGCTATGACAAGCCACTCTGCTTTGATGCTCTGCGCTTAGGTCCCACTGTCCACCACATAATAATAACCCTGTAACTTTGAGTTCAGATAAACACACAAATACTTATTGAAGCAACATTTTCTTGCTTTCTTTCTTTAAGTGAAAGTACAGTGATAAAAAAATAAAATAAAGTCAATCAAAACCCTTCTCCCCTCGTAGTGTCTTACTTTTGTCTCTGGTTTCTCTCATTCTTGTACAATGTGCCCTGCTCTTTCATCCCACTGCAGCTTCAGCCTGGTTGACCTGGTGCGTGTGCATGTGTGTTGCTGAGGCATGACATTTCAATTGTGCGTCCAATCAAATTGGCAGAGAGGCAGTAAGGAAGGCTGGGGAGTGATGAGGGGAGTGGGGGTGTTCTGAGGGTTGCCGACTAACCGTTACCATGGTGAACCACTTCTGTCAAAACCACCAAGGTCACAACAGCTGACCTGCAGTGTTATCAGACTTCTGAATAACGAACTGTATATGGACATGAGGATTTCTCTCTTTCTTTTTTGCTCCTTTGTCCTATTCCTTTTTCTTTCTGTTTCTTTTTTTCTTTGCACATCTTTACCCTTTGCTCTCTGTTTTGCTTTTGTCCTCTCTTTGTATTTTACTCTTATTATGTTTGTTTATTTCTCTCTTTTTCTGATTTTCTTTCCCTCAATATGTATAGCCACATTTCCTTCATTTGGCCTTTCACTCTTTCTTTCATATTTAAGATGACTAATTGTACCATTATGAGGCCTGTGGTGTTGCTGAATCCATTATGTAGGTCTGTTCTGGCAGTGAGTCTGAACACAGCCTGTTTTGAGTCATTATAATTCAGTTTGCTAACACACAGCCATTGTGTGAGTGTGGGGTTAGGGGAGATGGTATGATAAAATATTGAGGGCGAGCAAGGCAGCTGCAGATGCTAGCTGTCATGTGTGAGCGAATGAATGTTATGACAAGCATGTTTAAACATTCATGTGGGGAGGAGAGTTTAGGAGGGCTTTTCATTAACACCAATCTGTCTTCGTCTCCCTGGTGCAGACACTACTGGTGGAAGCATGACAACAACAGGGAGGAGAGGAATTAACATCTCGAGAGGAAACTGTCACAGATACACACGGAGATAGGTAGAAACACTCAATCCTTTGCATGAGCACACACAAATGTACACATTTTACATGGGCTGGGTACTCTTCAGTACCTCACATCTAACATGAAAAGTGCTAAGTGAAATTGACACTTTACTTTCAAACTCCAACAGACAGCAAAACAACTTTCTCTTGTTTACCAGAAAAACTATCTGAAAGTGTAACATCATGTTCTGAGCTGATCAAATATCTCAGAGCAGAACTGAGCAACGCATTCAAAGAGGAAGAAACAAGAGTGCAATGGGTTCTCACATCAACCACAACAATGACATAATAGAAATGATTTTTCAAAGGAAGAATAAGGATGTAGGAGGTTTCTAGGACAAATGTATATCACCCACCATGCTGTTAGGTTGCCAGGAGATTTGACCTGGTAGCAACAGTGTAATCTCTTGACAGTTACAGTTTCTGGAGACTAGAGAAAAGAGGAGCTATTTGTGGCATTTGTTGGGAGCAGAGCAATGGCCAATCTGTTTACATAACCTTGACAAAGCAAGTTGAAGAGACACTTTAACAGGTATGAGGCTGGCATAACAGTGATGTGGTAAATGGATAAACAGTGTGTTCACGTAAAAATGCTCATATTCTTTTAATCTCTTACCTACGTATCAATGACATATGTGTATCTGTAAGTTAGGAAGAAAAGTACACAACATGCACCATACAGTAGTGTGGTAACACAAAGTTACATTGTGAACGAGGTGTACACATTTTATCTCACTAAAACCCCATCAAATGGAGTGCAAAATCAATACCTATGCTGATGATCTCATGAAGTCAACAAGGCAAAGGAGAAAAAAGGAGCATCAAGTATTCTCAACATAAGTGGCTATGACTTGCAAAATGTGTTTGAATAACATGAGCTTTAGTTAATGTCATAAATGGCTTTAAATGCTGTAAGGTGCATTAAAAAATATGCCCAGTCATCTCTTTTACCTACACCTTGATGCAAACATTTTGAATTAATCCAGTTTTCACTGGTCAAGCAATTCCATTTTGATATTCAAATTTGGTGTGTATGTGTGTATGCATGCCAGTGCACGATCGTGCAAGACTGATCTAATCAGTCTTAAATCAGTTAATAAGCCAAGGACACAGAGGAGATGACTCAGCTGATGTGAGCATGAGCTAATATTAGCATCTCACTCATTCAAGACCTGCACTGCATAGAGTAGCATCCAGTCTTCCCATTACAAAAGTGCAGGCTTTGGACATTAAGCCCCACAGATTAGCTCAACACAGTGAATTCCATTAGCACATTAGCAAAGGTGTCATGACCTAATGCTAATGTTGGGTGCAGCATTTTATACCTTATTCATTTTTTTGTCAATTTGAGGGTTAGCACTTCAAATTGTTCTAAATAAAAAAAACAAAGAAGATCAATGGCAGGTGATGGTTTACCTTGAGATGAGAAAAACATCTGAGTTGCCGCTTTTTAAGGACTCGTGTCTGAGCTCTAACATACAATGTAACTCTTATCATCATGTCAAATCATTGTAACATTGTGTTTTAACTGAAGCTCACCCACTGTCAGCCAGGCAGACCAATCCAGAGGAGCAGATGAGTACTCTATGTCAAAACTAATTCTCATCTACAAACTCCACATGATAAACTGCATGTCTAAATGTTGCAAACACAGGCACACAGGATCATGCCACAGAGGCAAACAGATACACAAATTAATGAATACTCAATACATACAAATATACACTCAAGCACGCACACAGAAACTTAAACAGGCTGTTAATTAAAAGCCAGAGCATGCAGCAACACCACAACTCTGGAAGACTTCCTGTAAGACATAAATCTGTTGTGTTCTCTCTCTCTCTCTCGCTCTCTCCCTCTCTCTCTCTCTCTCTCTGTTGCAAAGGCTCAACAAAGACAGTCTTGTCTGGATGTCTCCCTCCCTCCTCTCCTCACCATTCATTAGAAGCACAAGCAGCTGTGGTCAGGTTCAAAGACAATCTACATTCTCTCTCTTTCAGTCACTCATTCATTCCCACTGTCTTTTACTTTCTGGTTTGCTCTCACTTTTACTCCCCCACCCTCCCGTGTCCCTCAAAGTCTCTCTCTTTCTCTCTCTTCTCTAAACACTGTCTCTTCCACATGGCCCGGATAATGAGTGGTGAAGCTAAATGAGAGGAAACACGGCTCACTATTAGGAGGGGAACGCTGACTGAAGGCTTTAAATAAACGGAGAGAACTTTAGGCCAAATTGTATTTCCAAGGACATAAACTAATGGAACAGGCAGACATTCTCTGAACAAATACACACTCTGTTTAAACTACTATAATAGTTGTAAAAATATACATGTCCATGTGGATCTAACTGAGACACAGACTAGATGAAGGCAGACAGAAATACGTGTAAATGTATGTATCCTCACATATGCAAGTAACACTGTTTACATGAATTCAATACCCCTTATTCCCTTTGCTGTGGAAAGCCTATTACCTTGCATTCAAAAGTAGAACAAAAAGGACATGAAAAAACATAAATGCTTGTCTATGTCATTGGAAACTAATTAGGCAAATGTGTTTTCTTAAGTGTCTCTGATATGCTCTCAGGCATAAAAATCCACACCCACATATAAACACACAGAGGAAGCCCCCCCCCCCCCCCCCCGCCTCTCTCAATGAGGTTAATTGGGTTATCTAGGCTGATTAGCATAACTAATTAGGATGCTTGTTAACGGATAAGTATTATTTATGCAATTAGCACTCCGTGTGTACATATGAAGCTGTGCATGTGTATAGATCCCCTTCATCATTGGCACAAGTTCAAATGAAAATGTAGCAAAGCTAAGTAGGCATGAAGTGAGACCTGTGGGGGTCTGTGTGTGTGTTCACTTCATCATTTATCTGTTCTACACACACACAGATGTTCACCATCAGGTGCCAGACACCCCACCCCTCATCAACACACACACACACACACACACAGAGATCCACACGCGCACAAATACGCACACACAAGCTTGCTATGCTGTAGCTCTTAAATCCCTCACCATCATCATTAGGCTTCTCATTAGCATAATTAGCATTGTTAACCAGATGAGCTAAGCCGAGCCAGCCTGTGCCAGTCACAACAGCTGACATATGTCATCCTCCCGGCACCTTTCCAAGCTGTTGAAGAGGACACTTGTTCCCATCAGGTGGGTTTATGGCACATTTGCATGTTTTCACTGATTGCTGACTGATAATGTAGTAGCTAATGTTCACAGTGCATTCTGATGCATTATGTGCAAAAATGTCCAAAAGGTGATTTTCTTTTTTTTGAAGGCAGACAGTTTGTAAAGTGACACAGCTCCTACAGTTATATCAGTTAATAGAACAATACTGAGCTCATTTTACCAATTTATTCTTTCATGTTTGCAAATGCAGATCGCTGCCTTTTGTTTGTGATGCTTAACATGCGCTTCAAGCTGACAGTAAACACGAAAAAAGCAAATCAACAAAACTCCTCTGGTCTTCAACTCACAAGTGAAAACTCACAAACACACTCCAACACTCACAAATAACCAGAGAGGGAAAATGAAAGAGAGAGAAAGAGAGAGGGAGCGCTACATTTACTGAAATTAAACATTTTCTCATCAGCCTGAGGGTGCAGCAGGCCCACTAATGTATTATTCATCCCCACTTCACAAAGGAACATTAATCAATTATGAAGATATGAGGATCTTAAAGTATAGAGGAGAGACGAAGAGCGGCCCGTTCGTATTAATATGCGGCCGCAATCGTGTGCCCCCACCCCCCACCCCCTTGCTCCTCAAATCAATATTTTGCAGATTAATTTGGAGCGGTTGTGGTGAGATGACAGGATGGAAGGAAGGGGGAGGAGGGGTGGGGGGTGGGGGGTATCTGAGGTCTGAATTAAGGTGAAGTGTTTTGTTGGGGTTTTTTTTTTACAAGTCTGTGTAAGTGCATGTACATGCATGCATGTAAATATGTCGTACTCTGCACTGCTGGAAGTAAACATACTAAAACTGTTCGAAACTTTATAAATTAAAAAAATATGATTGAAAGTTGAGTTGGGGCCTAAAAAAAAAAGGTATTCAAAGAATAAAGTAGAAAAGAAGAATGATTATTTCATTGGTGTCCCATTTTCACCCATTACTATTATTATGTTTGTATACTTGTATTCTATTCCTTATTTCTGATGTGTGTGAAATAAATGAAATGAATGGATGAATGAATGAACATGTGACCTGTAAGAATAATTAATGAAGGTGTTATTGTGTGTGATATTTGATGATGAGTTCCCATGGTTTTACAAATCTTTTCTGTTTGTTTTTTAATTGGATGAAATTAGCTATGTCTCCTTCAGTTTCTATTGCAGTTACTTATTTTACTTATTTTTACAATTTTCAAAAGAAGCATAATTTCATACAAGATAATTAAAATGAGGGAATATAATGAAGATAATGAATTTTCTTATTAGCAGCCAAGTATACATATAATCACCCATTGTTGAGTCATCTGGTTAGATACAATAGACCTCCTTAGTACATTAATACACTCACCTCAGAATCCATCCACTTTTTAATAGCTTGACCATGGTCCTTTCTCTCCTCCTCAATCCCCCTCTTCCACTCTTCATCCTTCCTCTTCTCCTCTTCCACTTTCTTCACTCACTCCTCCTCTCTCTCCTGTTGCACCTGCCCTCTCCTCTCCTCTGCTTTTTGATGCGCCTTTTCGTATTTCAGTTTCCGTTTCTCTTCTTTGCCCAAATTCTTTCTCTTTTCTCTTCAACTCCTCCTGTACTCCCTCACTCTCACATTGAACTTGGAGGGCTTAAGTCAGACAGAAGAAGGGAGACACGTGAAAGTGGCCACATCTCTGCACTCTATGAAACAAATGACATAACAGTCACCTAATCTAAAAGCTAATGTGAAACAGCAAGAGGCCCAGTGCATCCTGTAAGACAGCTGAGGAGAAAATAGGTTATGGAAAAGATGTTTGAAATGACTGACAGTAAGTGAATGAATTCATGCCTACATTATCAGTTATTTCGCATGTGCCATATCTACTGTATCTATGTGTGAATTCAGTTCTCTGCACACCTGAGCATTTGTGTCTTTCCCCTCTTGTTGCAGCAGCTGAACATCAGCTTGGTGATGCAGATGTCTTTCTCAGCATTACCATGTTTCATATCATATCATGTTGTCTTTGTGGATCTGCTGCAGACAAGTCAGCTCACTCTGCAGGTGCAACAGCCTCTCACTATTTCACAGCGACTGAGTTACAGTCTGGGCCATGGAGGAGATAAAATGTGAAAGATTCTATTAAAGAAAAAAAGTTATTTTCAGTGAATGTGATTAATTATTAATTATATGTTATACAGTATATATGCTGTGTTTCAGAAATGTTGTTGATTACTTCTTCACAAATATGCAATAATCTTAAGCTATTTTAAGCATTTCATATACATTTTTATGTTGATTGTTAATACCTAATTTTAATAAAATTAAACTCTGTAATTATGGAAGACTGCCATCTATCATAAGTATAATTCATTAAAATGTTTATATTTGGTCCCTCTCAAGTAAAACACCAGTTTATGTCTTATATTTGAATGTTTTATAATTGATGTCAAACTGTACAGAGGAGGGTCAAGCAGAAGAATGCGAAGCATAAACCACGACAAATGAATCTGTGATATATGGATTATGTAAATTTAACACTGCAACCATGTTAGTAATTCACATATTATTACAGATGAAACCTTCTACACTAACAAATTCAAAATGAATTAAATGTATACATGAGTATTTCATTGTTAAGGATATACAGTTGTTTTAATGGTCATATTCTGGGAACTTGTTCAGTTTGTACAGAAACTGTCTTATTGCTACCAAACAATCGTAAGGCAATCACCTTTCTACACGTGTATATGAGTTTGTGTCCTCAGATCTATCCCTGCATCTGCGTTGTAGACATACCAGTTCAACAGGAACGCAAGAAGAATGAAAAAATATATCAACATTTGTTCAAAATATGATTAACAGAACAAGCTCTGTTACTCTACTTGTTTCTCTAAGGCTCTGTAATCACACAAACCACTAATTAGTGGCAGTGCAAATGAGTCAACTCACAGGCAGCATAAACAAACAGTAACCAGCCAACACACACATAAACAACCAACAAGCCTGGGTTTACCACAAGCACAAATGTATGTGTGTGTGTGTGTGTGTGTGTGTGTGTGTGTGTGTGTGTGTGTGTGTGTGTGTGTGTGTGTGTGTGTGTGTGTGTGTGTGTGTGTGATTTTCTGCTAGCCTGTGTGTGTTTACGTGTCTCTTAACCATAAGCCACAGAAGACAGTAAAACAGCAGTGGGTATAATTTAGTGACACCCTGTAAGGAGGTGTGGGAAGACCGTAAAAAACTCTCCCTTTTAATCCCGGCCGGCATCGCCATGTTTGTTACCCAGGGCTCTGAGATATGCTGGTAATTCATCACACACGCCTCGGCTTCCTGTTAAACCTGGCTGCACATGGAGAGCTTCTAGCACAGCTGCCAAAGCAATATCGTAAAAAAAAAAAAGATTTCTCCACCTCTCAGACAGGCTTCTAAACAATAACAAGCACGCTGCAAAAAATCACCTTAACAAGACATTTAATTATGTAGGTAGTCTTAGAGCTGTTGTGAAAACATAACATTCAGTTTCTTTTTTCACATTGCAGGTTCATTTATTTTAGGAATTACGTTGACAGCACCTTAAAAATAATACATGTCAATCTAAATATATGTTGATTGTATTCAATATACTGCATTCAATTAAATGTGGGAAACAGAGTTAGATGAAACTATTGCAGATGTGCTCACAAATAAGTTTTGACTGGGTATAATATCTAGACATTTGGCATGACTCTGTATTTTATCCTTTTGTAATACTGTCAAATCAAGACAACATGAATGATCAGATGAACACGTCTTTGGCTTGCAACTGGATTTTCAGGCCTTCTAACTCAGCTGTAATCTGGACCAGGGAACCAGAGCTACAACGGAATGACAGTGAGCAAAGGAAAAGGAGCCAGATGACATGGAGTTTCAAGAAAAACAGTGAAGCGAAAACTGCTGAGAGTAAAACAAGCTTGTTGAATGAAAGTGTACAACAGGTCAGGTTTAATGTTGTATGTCCTGTTGTTTCAGGTGTTGTAATATGATACTACAGAATTTGTTTATATATTCACTTGTATAAATTATGAGTGTTGAATATGTTAAAATGTGATCTGAATCACAGATGATCATCATATGATCTAAACACAGCAAATGTGCATGGACAAATAACATGAAAGCTCTAAACACTGTATATCACTGTTTTTAAGGTAAGTGTTTACACTGGTTACTGTATTAAAAATGATCAGAATCATTAACCTTGATGGTTAATTAAAATGGTTAATTAACTTATATAATACTTTTTAATGTAAAATATGAAATGGATAAATAAGCAATTTGTGAACATTATGCAGTGTGTGTATAAAGTGTAATACGTGATTCATAAAAAGCAGCAAAGAGTTGCTGAGCCTGGTGAAATTTGAGTTAGGTGACAGCAGCTGGAGCTGATATGTGTCTGTGTGTGTGTGTTTGTTTCCCAGCGGTGAAAATACGTTAACTCTGCCCAGACACCTTTCTGAGTCACCAGTGACAGCTGTCACACACCCAAGATGGAAGGAGAGAGAAAAAAAAATTAGATCACACGGTATTGTGCGGTACTGTTCACAAACACATAGGTACGTTCTAACACACACACACACACACACACACACACAATTTCATATTTACCATCCTCATGAGATGAGTTATTCTGATGAAACTTTGCGCAGATTAAAAATGTTAAACTCACATTTGATCAAGCATGTCTACACATTCACACCAAGCAAGGGAGGAAAGGCAAGATTTGACAAAAGTGACATGTGAGTGGATAGAGAATGCTGAGAGTTAAATCTTTCACTTCACAAAAAACAAAAAAAACAACAACTTTTCAGTCAAGTGGAGTAAAAGCCACAGAGGAGTGAGGAAAAACTGACTTTAAATTACAGTCTGTTTCTGTCTCTAGAAGAAAATGGGAAAATGTGTGAGCTGCTGTTCTATTAATTCACTTGATTCTTTTATTCCACCCTAACCACAGTGTTCCTTTGGTGTGAATTATCACTTTGCTGAGCATTTCCCAACTAATATTTGTTTAAAAAAATAATTTACAAAAACTGTGTGTACTCCTAACCATACACTGATGGCTATGTGTATATATGTATGGACAAAGACAAGTCTTTCCCTAAAGATATGCACACATTTCAATCCTCAACTTTTACAAAGGACAAAACCTTCTACAGCTGCATTATAACATGATTTTTCCAGTTATTTTAGGACCTTTTAGATGGAGGGCAAGAGCTTGGTCTAAATATTAGCAATTTCTAAACTTATTTCCCTATCAGTTTGGTGGAAAAATACTTAAATAACCCCAAATTTAGGAGAGACACTTTAGAGACGAATGGCCTGAAATGGGAACAAGTTGAAAATCGAAAGAGGGTTTTGAATGAAAAGTAACTGCAGCCAATTTCATTCCTATTTTCACCTGCACAGTGGGGTGGTGGGCTTAGAGTGCTCTCTGTGTTCACGTGTGTGTGTACATGTATCTGTGTACAATAGAAAACACTCACTAGTTTAGACCAGGAATATCATTTTGTCTATCCAAGGATTCCTTTTAGTTCTAACCAAATGCACACACACACACACACACACACACACACTAAGCTGTGTACTCAACAAAGACCACAAAATAAAATAAGCATAGTTTGTATTAATGGTACATAAGGTTTTATTTTCTGCACTATTAATGGATGAAACCAAATTTAATACAGTAGATATTAGTACTTTTTTTCTTCTTTTTATTACAATAAATATGAAAATATTCAACACGTTCTGATCTGCAACAAGTCGAGCAGATTTATTCATGTCATTCATGGTGTGTGTATGCGTGCATATGTAGGTGTAGGTGTGTTATTATAGGTCATGATTATGCATATATAACAAATGAGGCTATATGATTTACTCTATTGTTATATACAATAAAATAATTGTGCTAAACAAATGATAGAATGTCAAACCAACAGATGAACAAGGAATTCCTATTTAGAGCCCTAAGTGTTGTTATGATTATGTCTGGACAGAGAGAGCAGGGTGAATGAATTTGACTGAAGTGGGTGTGTGTGTGTGTGTGTGTGTGTGTGTGTGTGTGTGTATCACCGTGAACACAGGCTCTCGATTTCTCAAGCTGTCACTCAGGCCTATTAGGCAAGGCTAACAAAATTAGTCATGAATATGCAGTAATAACATGCAAATTGCCACCCCTTCCCCCTGCCCCGTGTGCATGTCCCTGTGTGCATGCATGTGTTTGTGTGTGTGCGTGCGTGTGTGTATGTGTGTGTATGTGTGTGTGTGTGTGTGTGTGTGTGTGTGTGTGTGTGTGTGTGTGTTTGCCCTCAGGACTATAGACATTGGTTCTGTAAACCTAATTCTTTCTACATCATTACAGAAACAAGGCATAACTCATAAGAATAATATAAACATGCATGTAGTGTGGCATACATGCACAAGCACACACACACATGCATGCAAACACAAGACACAGGCCCCCTACACTGCCCTCTTTACATACCAGGGACAATTTTTAGGCATTTTTATGGCTAAAAAAGTTTTCTTGTTTGCACTGCCACATTTTATGCTTAAACACACAAACATACACATTTGTGCATGTGCATACACAAACATGTAGATCGTCTGTTGCCTCCGTGTCCCCAGGGTGATGTTTGACACAGCCTGGGTGCTGCCACAGCAATTAACCTCCCTGTTAATGAGAAGAGCTCTGTCAAGCAGCCAGATGGCACCGCCTGGCATGATGCCATTCACACACACATGCATGTATGCACATATGTAGTACATTCATAGATACACACACTCACACCTAAACACGCACAAATACACATTTATGTACACGCACGCACTCATGCCGTACACCTAACTGTTGCTGGTTGACAGCGCCCCTCACCCCTCCCTTGGACAACTCCCTCCCTTGTCACTTCTGTCCTGTATTGTCCTCTATGGCTCTCTATCCTTTCTCTCTTCCCTCCCTCCCTCCATCTCTGGCAGCTGCTTATCCATGTCGCAGTACTGCAGATGTCACAACTCACCAGCTGGGAAAACAGCAGGGGAGGAGAAGATTGGAGAAGATTGGAGAGGAGAGGTGGAGTTTGTTGCATCTCTGTATTTGACAGCAAAGCAGCCAAGTGGATAAAGATTTATAGATCCATGCATGATTGATTGATTGACTAATTAATTGACAATTGACATATTAGATTAGTTGTTTATGATTTGTGACTGTTTATTACATATTGTAGGAATGTTAGAAATTGTTTCTACAGTCAGTTGCATATATTTTATATATACAGTATACATTAATGAGCATGTGTGACTGGATAGATAGGTGTACTGTATATGTATTGCTCTTTGTGTGTGTGTTTGTGTGTGTGTGTGTGTGTGTGTGTGGCACTTGGCCGTGGCATGGCCCGCTGCGTGTGCCTGTCTGCATGTTCACACAGCAGCCCACCAGACCTGTGTATTGATCAGTTAGCTTGGCCTAATAGGAGAAGAGGAGCCTGACCTGGAAAGTCAATATGGAGAAAAAGAGACATATCCTCCTCCGGTCCTGAGAGAGAGGTGGGAGAGAGAGGGAGGGAGAAAAAGAAAGAGAGAGGGGAGGGATAGAGAGAGAGAGATAGAAAGTAATGTGCATCTACTACTGTCCTTGCACAGACGGAAATGGTAAGGGAAAAGTCAGGAGACTGTCAGGAAAACAGCTGGACAATAGAAAAACAAGCAAAGCCATGAGGAAAATAACAATGTAAGAATAATGAAGCTCCAGTTTCCTAAGCCTAAATGTCTTATCACTTCTGTTAACAAAGAAAAGTTTGGAGTTTTGAATTAGAACACTTACACTGAGGGGTAGTGGCAGAGTGTGAAATAAGTTAAGTTCCTACCTTTCCCAAATGAGAATCAGGATATTCTGTCAAAGCTTTTTTTTACCTAACTAACTTTCAGCATTTGACTGCTTTTGGCAAAGAAAAACAGCACTCAAACTTACTGTAACTCAAGTGTAAAAAACTCTGCAGGAGATTATACCATGGGAAAATAATTAAAAAATTGGAAGGAGATGGAAAATAGAAAAAACTGACACCCTCTCACACATCAATACATCGATAGATCAATGTGTGTGTGTGTTCTGTACACCATTTCAGCAGAAATATATAAATAAATCTGTAGATAAACAAAAAACCAGAGGAAATGGAAAAGTAGATAAAAGACTTAGGTTTCACCATGCACATGCACATGCACACACACACACACACACACACACACACACACACACACACACACACACACACACACCTGGCTGAGTGATGCTACCCTGGAGGGTGGCTTCAATCTGATGTGTTTAATGTTGACGCTGGTGGCAAGAAACACACACACTCACCCGCTGTTTCAACCTGCCTGTCATTTCATTTCATGAGACCTGATTTACTCATTTCATTTATTTCATTTTTTTATTATCATATGTGCAGCCATTTAAAATGCTCAAGGTGTGATGCAAATCCCCGCATCTCTGACAGCCAGCAGATCGCTGTGACTGAGGATCCATCACACCCCTCTGTGTGTTTCGCAGGAATGGCAAAGAAACCCTGTATAGCCACAAACTCAATTGTGCCACAATGTGCCAGACCACCGATTCCTGCTTGGCTGGCTACTTTAATTGGCTGCACTGCAGGCTGTCAAACTACTGACTGTTTACTTCCAACCATATTTGGATGTGTTCTTAGTTTTCATATGACAACTTCTGGAAAAAACAAATATTGACTGAATATTATCCCTGTGTTTGGAAATCAGTTTGTTTAATGAAATCACAGTAAACATTACAATGTCAAGTTCTATAAAGTATTTGACAGATTTGTGTCTCTTGTCAGCACAAGTAGACATTTGAAAAGTGATGTGAAGGAGCAGTATTACACTGCATGGTAGTTTAAATAGGCCAATTTATTTTAAACATTTATTTGCAAGACATTTTTTACTGAAAAAGACACAGGATGTGCCTGATCCTTTGCCTGAGCTACTAAACGCACTGACTATACAGCCAAAGCTAAATATATTGAAAACTGTCACTAGGTGACTTTGGCTTCAGCACGTGATGGATATTACTGAAACTCAACTCACTTTGATGTAAAAATCTCTCCCTGGTCTGATGAGTCCAGGTGTCTTGCTAGCAATAGAAAAATCTGGAATAGGCGCATATGTATGAGCATGAAGATGTTATGTTAAAATGATACTTTCATTAGTTTTTGTCAAAAAGTGTGAAACTTGAAATAAAAAAACCTGTCTTTACAGAACGGGCTTCAGTAGAAACAGAACAAGTCTTTAGGGGCCTTGGAGCACTGCATGGTGGGAAATATCATATAGGGATTTACATATTGCCATGGGGACAATGGTGTTGCAACGACTCCCTAAGGAGTGCAACCTCCCTAAGGAGAGACAGAGTCCCTGAGGCCAATTCTGTTACCTTTCCCTACACTGGAGGACCTGTGAGTGAGTGTGGTCGATTCATTATTACAAAGAAATTATTAGGTATCTCAGTCAAGAGTAAACTTTTCTTGAGATAAAATTGCCTTGTTTATAAAGATGAAAGCTGAGTAACTAATAATCAATATACGTTAGCCATACAGCATGTATGCATACATATACCTGTCTGGCCAACAAGCTCAGACACCAAATGACATCTTGATTATTTTGTCACAATGAGAAGTACAATTTAGCAGTGATTAATAATTTGTTATGGACATTAGGAGATTGTGTAATGTACAGCTAGGAGTGAATGAATATTAATCTACACTGTACATTGCATAATTATATGGTGTTTAAAGGGATAAAAATATTACTATACTTGCTTTTCTTAAACAACAAATAATCATAAATAACTGACTGACATATTCAAAGAGAGTTACATTTTCACGTAATACAACTTTGACTTCTATTTATTAATGAAACACAGCTCAAAAATGGAAAAAGGAAAATTTGATGAAAGTTCTGATGCTGTAAACTGTGATGAAGTTTGACAGAACACAGGAAGAGACATGTGAAGTCTGTCACCTCAGAATTTGCATCTTGATGACCATTGCAGCATGACGATAGTGTCATGGGAAAAAGGGAGAAAAAATTAGATGAATTGTAACTGTATAAGCGATTCAAGAAAAAAAATCTCCTCTTTTCTGATTTGCTCATTTCAAAACAAGGCCAACTACACACAAATCACCAAAATTAAATCACAAAAGCTGACAAAATCAAATATAGAGGGAAGAATTGAAGCTGAAATGTGAAATATGATTACTCTAATACCTTCATAATTTGGCTTTGGGAGTTTAAGAAAAAAAAATGTATTTGACGCAATAGTAGCACAGGAAGTCACTTGCTCTAAAAAGAAGACATTGAGATGAAGAAACAGTACATTCATAGATAAAAGTGTGCACAAAGACACAAACAGACACAGTCCTCTGTTCATTCTTAGATACAGTACAACTCCTTGGACTCAAATAACCCCAACCATTAGGGGGGTCTGTCTGCCTGCCTCTGCCTGTCTCCTTTTCTAACTGAACACTGGTCTGTGTGAGGACGGGTGGGAAATAAGGGTCAGCATTGTTATTGTGAGGTCAATTCACACTGCATGCACAAAAAGAGAACATAAAGAAAAATACAAATGAACTGAGCTCAAAAGCGAAGTAACACTTAACTAACAGTGGCTCAGCTTTTTTCTTACACATAACTATTAAAAAGAGAAAATTAACAGACTGGGACAAAAGAAAAAAGGGATGTAGGAGCTGAAAAGTGAAAGAGATGTATTAAAGAGAGAGAGAGAAAGGACAAGATTTACAGAAAGAGAAGGAGAGAAGGACAGGGGGCTGGCTGGAGACCCAGCAGTACTGGTGAAATATCGGCCACTCTATCGCTGTGGTGACAGGGGTCACTCTGGGAAAAGGAAATCAATGATGACAGCAATGACTCACAGGTCAACACATAGCCCTGTGTGTGACCGTATGTGCATCAGTTTGTGTGCGTGTGCTTTAAGTATAAGCTTGTGTGTGTGTGTGTGTGTGTGTGTGTGTGTTTCAATTATGCATATGCTCATGTATGCATATGTATGCAACTGTGTGTTTGTGCCTATGCAGGATAGGATAGTGAAATACGAACCAAAATATACTCACACGGACACTTGAAAGCATCCAAAAGAGGGAGTGGTGTGGATGGAAAGATGAAATTCAAACCATTAAATGTGAAGTTAATATTTGATGCACAGGCGGAGCAGCTACGTTTATGTCTGCTAAATGAACATGTTGCCTTTTTAAGACACTTTAAAATACAGTCAACAACAAATAACAAACACAGACAGACTTACTACCTAACTTGTGACTGTACAATTAACTTGATGAAAACTAATCTACTTTATATTTAAGCACCTTATAGCTTTAATAATAAGAGAAAAGTGTTTAATCATTTGTTATATCAGTAAATCACAAATTGAGTTATTTACTAACTCAATTAAATAAATTGTGTAAATGTATTGTATACTTTCAGTGGACCATTACTGGTCTATATGAAAAAAATATAAAAAGCCAAAGAGTGGGCATGGACTAGTCGTGTGTCCTCTACATATCACTCTGGTCACCAGGCAAAAGACACACAATGACATACACAAAAGACAAACAAAGCTTTTTCCCCCAATCATAAAGCATTCGTCTAACAATGCAACTGCAATGTGACAATGAGAAGACCTGGCACACGTAGAGGTCAGTAGCTAATATAGGTAGGCTCTGTGTGTTTGAGCATATGAGTGTGTGTGTGTGTGTGTGTGGGTGTGTGTGTGTCTGTGTATGCCTTATATACCCTTGGGTTAGCAGGAGCTACGACCTGCTTACATTATTAAGGTGAGTAGTAGGCCGTGTTATGTATGCCTAAACAGCCAGTCAATTCATTACAGATGCAATCCCCTAAGTACATGAATAAGCACACGGCTTCCTCTCATTCTCTGCCTCTCTGAACTGTAAAGGAGAGAAAATACTGGTGTGCTGCAGAGCGCTTTAGATAAATCAGAAACAGGAGCAAATTAATAATAAGGAATAAAACAACATTAGCTGATTAAGTATGTATGGCAGAGTGGCAGCTGTAATTTACAGGCAGCTAGGTTGGGTGTCCGGAATAAGGTCTCATTACGGACCACAATGTGTGTGTACGTATGTGGATATGTGCATGTGTCCAACCTGTTAGTAATTCGTCACCAGTGGTCTCAGCTTTATGAAAAGACCTGCAATCTATGATAATGAGCCCTGTGAAGGTTATGACCACGGTAAACTCATTTGTTAGAAGGAGGGCTTACGTGTGTATGTGTCTGTCTGTCTGTATGTGTGTTATGTGTAATACAATTATACCATTAAAGTGTGGTGAGGAAATATAGTATTAAGTAAGTAATGGTCAAAATCAGCAGAGTACATGAGTGAGAGGAAAAGAAGCAAGAGAGTGAGAGAAACAGAGAGCACATTACATGGATATTGCATCACATGAGTTTTCTCACACAGTTTTAGGACAAACAGAACAGGCATATGCAGTACACTCTTATAGAATGTGCTCTGTCTATAACAAGCAGTACTGATACTTCCAAAGTGATCACATCTCTATCTCCAGTGGAGATGGCAAGGATGTGGAAAACAGTCAAACAAATCCTGTCACTAGGACTCTGTTCACTATTAGACACTGGAGAGAAGACAGCAGTAATAGGACATATACTGTAGCGGCAGCCATATCAGTAGATGTACTTGTAGACATAGCAGGACTGGTAATATTAAAAGTAGAAATAGTATAAGAACCTCCACTGTAAGAAAGAAAAAAAACTTATTAAAGCAAAAGTCATTCACAGAATTGGTTCACTTTCCCCCCTCCTCTGTCCCTGCTCCTCTCTCTCTCTCTTTGCTTTCCCCTCTATTTCTTTTCCTTTGTTTCCAGCCTCCAACCTCATCACATTCTCTTGTCTCCTTCTGTCTCATTCATTTGCCCCTCACCCACGTCTCCTCTTCCCTGCTCTTTTTTTCTTTCCCACTCACTTTCCCTTTTCTTGTTTCTTTTCTATCTGAAAATAGCCATCCATTTACGCAATCATTACATTTTTCCACTACCCTCCATTCCTTTTGTCTGGAGCTAGGTCAACTGAAAGCAACAGAGGAGAAAAAACAAAAGCAGGAATGTGTGTGCGTGAGTCACCAGATCACAACAGTAAGCGAGGGATGAAAAAAATAGGATAATGCAACTCATGGAGATGGTGACTGGAAGGGACATGACAGTGTCTTGTTCTACTATGTCAAGGCCTACATGTTTAGAGTGAATGTGTACTAAAAAGTGGGCTTTAATTTTGTCCAGAGTGAGCTTGATGTAAGTGTAAAGTGATGCAACTATGATGATAGCCTACAGGAAAAAAACAAACTGCTGCCATACGTTCAGGGCTTTTTTCTGCGCCTCATTGAAAGAATACTATATGGCATCAAATGTTCAGGATTAACCTATGTACAAATATACAGTAGATACTCACACAAGTTCATTTCATTTTTAATTTTGCAATCTAATAGTTTCTTTTGACATCTTCTGAGAATACATTTTTCCTGTCTGAGCAGTCTACAAAACGAGTGTCATATTTACAACAGTAATGCAAGACTTGATTATACAGGGACATAAGTGGTCATTGTGTTTCAAATTCTATTGGCAGCAACTTCTAAAATATAAAATTTACTACTACTCCAATTCATCGTAGAATGATTGTGAGGATGTATATAAAACGTACTTATAACCCAGTGGGGAGATACCATACCCACAGTTGCATATGTTGCTTGGTTTAGAGATTATGCAAAACATTTGCACAATGATCTGTTTTTTAATTAACTTTATATGAGCTCTATGTCTATTGGCAATTGGTGTGTTACATTGTTTTTATATTGCCCCACAGCTACCAGGTTCAGTCCACAAGATAGTGCACAAAATGCTTAAAACACTCGCATGGACTAGCAAATAACTTTATAATTTCCATTGTTGATTATTGAGTGACTGTTTCATTTTACATCAGAAAATAGTGAAAATACTCATCACAATTTCACAGCTCCCAAGGTGATATCTTGTTTTGTCTAATCAACAGTCTACATCCAATATTCATTTTACACTAATATAAAACATAAAAATGCTGAAAATCCTCACGAGAATCTGGAACCGGCACATTTTTTAAAATAAGTGACTTAAAAGAATAATCGGTTAATTGTAGATTAATTTTCAGTCATTTTGCTAAACTATTAATTGCTTAATCGACTTATTGTTTCAACACTACACTGTAGCAAATCATATTCAAACCAAACACAGTTCGTGCATTTGATTTTTCCTGTAAAAGTTCTGTCCACTTCACCTTTGTGTTCTTAAAATAAAACTGAAACAAACTAATTACCATACAGGTTTGTGAGCCTCGGTAATCCCAGCATATCAGATGGACTGGTTACAGTTCCATCCTGTGGCTGATATATTAACAAAGGTTTACAAGGGCAGAGCACTACATATGTAAGTTTGGCCTTATGGCTGACCTTACAATGCACTTAGTATCCTGCACAGGGAGTAATGCTGCAGCCACTCCTACAAGCCATTTATTCCAGCTAACGACCGTCAAGCACTCATAAATCAGCATTAGGAACCTCTTTGGCCCTCTCTCTCTCGTTTAGTTTCTTTGGCTCCCTCCTTTCCTTATATTTTTTCTCTCTTTGTTTCATGCCTTCTTGTCTTTGCCCTTGTCCACCCATTTTTATATTTTACCTCTGACATTTTACAATCTTTAAACCTACAACTCTTCCTATCCCAACTTTCTCCCTCTTTGTCTGTTTGTACGAACGTATCTCACTCTATTTCTGTTGATCCGTCTTTTTTTTTTTAAAGTTTCCTCTTTTTCTGTCTCTCTTTTCTTTCCTTGTTTACTCTTCACTCTTTTTTTCCACCCTTCCTGTTGTTTATGTATCTCTCCTCTAACCCCCTGCCATCCATCCTCTCTTACCCTCTCCTGAAAATTCCCTTCCCTGCAGATAGAGACGTGTCCCTGAAATGTCTAACCTGGTATTGGCACCTCTATTGATTTTAATTAAGCTAATTAGTTCATTATTCCAAGGATCAAACGGGGGCATCCATTACTGCATAGAAGGAGACTGGGGGTTGGTGGGGATATGGGAAGGGTGGGGGCAGTGGAGTTAATATGGTAATGAAGACGATCAATTATCACTCACAGCAAAGTCATTAACAACAGCATTAGCATAGTCAACCATCGCAACCCTCTGACCTCCCTGCTCTCTCTTTCTCACACTCCCGCTCTCCCTCCAAGCAGCTGCTACATAAGCAAATGTGAGTGTGAGCAAGAGAAGGAGAGAGAGAGAGAGAGAGAGAAAGAGAGAATGGGAAAGGTCATAAAGTTCAGAGATGGTTTTTAATGCAGACCTGAAGTGAGTTTACACATTCTCTCGCTGACTCAAACAGAGCAGTCACTACAGAGGGTCAGCGAGGTTTGCAGCAACTATTTTTCTATGTCCAAAACATTAATTGTATACAGTATAGGCTTAATCAGTTATAGCAAACAAAATATATCAATATTGCGTTAAAACTAATTTCACTGAATTACTGCCAAAATTGATACAAATATATTTTAGGGCTGTCAACAAATCAAATTGTACCAAAAAAACAAAAAAAATGACATTTGATTCTGAAAATGAATATTCAATTGTGAAAAAAAAGCATAATAACTGCAGCCTGGCACACTGAACTAAATACACTGCTTGACAGTCAATGTCACTTTCATTGATTGAAAATGAAATGTAGATCAAGGTAGAACAGGCAAATAATTCAACTACATCTGTGTGGTAATAATGACAGAGAGTTCACAACCCAACTCGGCCACAGAGAGAGTGATTTGGACTTGTGAGGGAACAAGTAGTTACATCTCTCGTTGTATTGGTTGACCTCTTATGGACATAATGCGCATAAATAGATATTTGAATTGTTCGAAACCTGTGTTTTTTTTAGAAGGAATTATTTTTGGCTTATTTTGACAGCAATGATTTGTGTCACTATTGTCACACGGAAACAAATCAAATCTGCTCTTAATGCATGTGTAAGTGTGGCTGTGAAACTAATTAGCTGTATGAATAAAAAAAATTGCAGTCATTCTGAAGGGGGATATTTTATCAATTCCAGAAAATTTAGTCTTTTGGAGATGGAAAGGTTTCTATCCAACAGCTACAGCATGACTTACAGACTGCTTCTTTTATGTACTGTTTTGCTACAGTCAGGGAAGCAAAATGGGTCTTAAGAGTGCTACTACAGAGGGTGCTCCACATGACAGAAAGAAATTATGTTCTTATTAGCATGAATTAAGTCATGAGACCAATTTTCTCATTTGGTTCTGAGATTTTAATAGCCCCTGCTCTGTGGTTTATGGGGAATGTCATAAATAGTCACTGGAATCATACACAGAAATGGAGACACTCATCACAGCTGGAGTCCTCCCAGCATTCAGTTAGCAAATTTGTAGTTGACACTTGTTTTAACTTATTTGTTCTTTTCTCAGATATGAATAAGACAAAAATAAATTAGGTCTTATTCATTAACCCAGTCGTTTCTAAACAAGGACAGCTAACAAGCATGGCAAATGGGAAACTTCCACTTAAAGGTGCAGCAGAACAGAATAACACATCTCCAGTGCAGACGAAGAATCTGAAAAATATGTTTACAAATGTGCGGGTGTTTTGACTATGCCTGTTAGGGTAATAATTTGAAAACTGTGTGGGAATGGTGAGATGACAGGTTGAGTGGATCAAAGAGAGGGTCAGTGATCCCAAATGATCCCTACTGATCTGTTCTGATCTACACTGATCCCCCTCAGGCCTTCACAGTCCCCTGTACTGCCCTGCAGGCCAGGGGCTAAACTCTGGGAATTAAACCATGTACCACAAAGACAAACATACACTGCGATTTACACAGTATGCACATAATGTATGAACAAAGTGTACCAAATTGCTCATTTAAGACAGATCAACCGAAGAAAGAAAAAGTTGAGACAGCAGAAAAAATGGAATAAGACTCACTTCAAGGCTGTGCATGTGTCCAGTTTTCTGGATGAATTGTGTAATGGAGCTCATGTCTGATCTCAGATGTTGAAGATGATGTCTAAGCTCTAGGGTTGTCCTCTGTTGATTCAGGTCCTGAAGAAGTCATTGAGAGATAATAAATTAGAACCACAGGACTGACAATGAGGAAACAATGAGAAAAAAAGATAATATCCATGAAACCTTTTGACCCTCCACTCAGCCTTCATAATGCTAAAAGACTTAAGGCTGGTTTATGCTAGAAAAGAACTAATTCATATGACATATTTTCAGAACATGTTTTCCAGCACTGTCAGATGTGTTTCCCAACCATGTCGGATTAAAGAAATCTTGATCTGTGATCTTTTGATCTGATAGACAAAAGATCAGATAGTGACCAAAATAGGAATTTACACCAGGGGGCCAAAATAATGCGCAGCAAATTCTCTAGTTGAGAAATCATGGAGAGACCCTGGACAAATTCTAATTTGTGCAGCTACTGACCAATCTATCTATACCATCTGCAGCCTACTATAAGTGGGGCAAAATATGGTGAGATAAACTAACAATGGTTTGACCCTGGTCATTTAAGTTGTCCTAATTACATATCTAAAATTAAGGGTGAGTCCTATATCCATCCTCCAACTGTCATTGAAACCTAAAATTGGCAACCATCTACCTAATAAAAGCGTTTTTAAGCAAGATACTGAATTCCTGCCAGCTGGAGATGTTGCTCTATAGCTGCCCTTGTGCCTTTGACCTGCCTGGAATAAAGCTAGAGGAAAAAACATTTCTACAGGGATCAATAAAGTGCCAGTTTTATTGCATTATATGATTACTAATCCTTATGCTGCCAAAAGCTGCCAAAACGACTGTCCAACAAGCGTATCACCCAGAAGATTGAAGGAAATGACTAAATAGGAAGTTTCCCCATAAGTTTTCCAAACACTCCTCAGCCCTAATAATAATGCTTTTTATTATAACTGAATGACACAAAGAAAGGTCAGCATTTTCCGTACATTTTTTCCCTCACTGGAAATCTAGCTAACCATAGAAACTCATACTGGCAATAGCATCACAAGGACTGGGAGTCTACATGTAAATACAGATTCTCAATACTGCCAGCCTCCACTGCGACAACTAAATATACATCTATGTACTTCAATATCCATAATAATCTGTGTCAGTGGACACTACACTATTAGAGAGGAAGAAATAGAGCTTGATGCTG
This sequence comes from Seriola dumerili, assembly GCF_002260705.1. Lineage (NCBI taxonomy): Eukaryota > Metazoa > Chordata > Actinopteri > Carangiformes > Carangidae > Seriola > Seriola dumerili. The sequence goes on from NW_019175077.1 coordinate 1,447,784, forward strand.
CACCTTATTGAAGGTCAATATAAAGACTTTGGTCATGAAGAAGGTACACACAATTATTTGTGTAAGTTTTAACCTGGCTGGAGTGGCTGGAGCATCAATTCAGTAAGGTTGACCAAGTAAGGACAATGATGTCACATGGGTTATTAATAGTGCAGAAGGTAAATGGATTTATAAATTTTTCTCATATATGTGTCTAAACCATCACATGCTAAAGGACTTGTCCTATAACTGACTTATAGGGTACTACAGGTTAAGACAGATGTTCAGTCTTATTCACAGAGTACTGTTTGATGATATGACATCTGGATGACAAATAGACAACAGACTAATTGCAGCAGTCTACAACAGAGAAAACAAGCCTTGGATTTCATGACATTATGACCACAAAACTAACTCTGTTTAGTGTCCATTACAGTTCAACCCTATTGTGCATCAACAAGGCCATACACTACGATTCAATCAGACGTTAGCCAAGCTCCCATTACAGAGCTCACTGCATCGTTTACATGGTGGAACGGTCCATAAGTAGCTCTAAATGCTCTTCATTTGATTGGATTTCACATTATGGACATCAGAGCAGAAACACACTATTGTCCCCTGACTACCCTAATAGACTGTTGAGTGAGGCAGTCCATTTGTTTGTATTTGTTTACCAATCTAGACCTTGAAAACATACAAAGTAACATAAACAGATATTGAGAGCATCATTCAAGAAGGGTGAAAATGGAGATTCAAAAGCTCGGTAGATGGGTCAATAGCACAGCAACAAACTATTATGTTCCCTCAAGTTGTGTCTCTTTGGCTGCCAAGAGAAGCTGTTGCTGTCAGGAACAATCAGTTCAAATTCTTCCTCAACAAATTCTTCTTCACCTATTTCCCTTAAGTTGTCATTTTTTTAGTCTACAAGAAAGAGCAAAATAAATTGATCCAGAGTCTAAAATCCTCTACTTATAATAATACATCTGAAAACTAATACAGGTCTTAGCCATTTTCACCATTCTGTGAACATATATTATGCTATAGTTTGCAAAAAAAACATAATGCACAGCCTAGTCAATAAAGGAATCTGAGAGAGCCCTGTGGAAGACAAGCTACAGAGATGCTGGTATTTTTTTGTTCCTAAGGCAATGCCACAATATGAGATAAGATAATATAATATAATATAAGATAAGATAAGATAAGATAAGATAAGATAAGATAAAATAAGATAAGATAAGATAAGATAAGATAAGATAAGATAAGATAAGATAAGATAAGATAAGATAAGATAAGATAAGATAAGATAAGATATTCCTTTATTAGTCCCACAGTGGAGAAATTTGCAGCATCACAGCAGCAAAGTGTACAGAAAGGAAAAAAAGATTGCCAAATGATAAGAACCAAACACTTGAGAGATGATAAATAACATAATAAAATCTAATATAAAATTGACAATTAAATACTAAATATACAAGATAAAAAATACAAAACGTAGCAGCAGATAACTTGTATTGCGCATGGTGGATTGTCAGTCTTTGGTGTGTGAGGTCACTGAGGGCAGTGTTTGTTGTAAAGTCTGACAGCAGCAGGAAGGAAAGACCTGCAGTAACTCTCCTCTCCACACACCATGGGTGCAGCAGCATGTCACTGAAGGAGCTGCTCAGTGCTGTCAGTGTCTTGCATGGGGTGGGAGATGTTGTCCAACAGGGATGATAGCTAAGCCATCATCCTCCTGTCACCCACTACCTTCACTGGGTAGAGAGGGCATCCCAGAACCGAGCTGGCCTTCTTGATCAGTCTGGTGAGCCTTTTCCTGTCAGCAGGGGAGATGCTGCTGCCCCAGCAGACCACACCATAGAAGATGGCTGATGCCACCACAGAGTCATAGAAGGTCCTCAGGAGTGCCCCCTGCACTCCAACAGACCAGGGTCTCTGTAGCAGATACAGCCTGCTCTGTTCTTTTTTGTACAATGCATAAGTGTTGTCAGTCCAGTCCAGTCCAGTTTATCGTTCAGATGAACACCCAGTTCAGAGTCCACTATCTCAATGTCCATTCCCTGGATGTTCACCAGTGTGGGAGGAGCGTGTTTCTGTCTGCGGAAGTCCACCACCAGCTCTTTGGTCTTCCCAGCGTTGTTCTGGAGGGGGTTCCGCTGGCACAAGTCCACAAAGTCCTGGGTCAGTTCTCTGTACTCCCTGTCATCCCCATCAGGTATGAGGCTGAAAATGGAGGAGTCATCAGAGAACTTTTGCAGGTGGCAGTAAGTGGAGTTGTGAGAGTCTGAAGTCTGAAGTATAGAGGGTGAAGAGGAACGGAGCCAGAACTGTTCACTGTGGGGCTCCTGTACTCCAGATGACTCCGTCAAACACACAGTCCTGAGTCCTCACATTCTGCGGTTGGTTGGTGAAGTAGTCAAGGATCCATGTGGTGAGGTGACGGTCCACTCCCGTGCAAAGTATTGTATTGACCAGTGTAGAGAGCACACAAAACTAGCCCTCTGACCTTCTCCATAATAGCAGATAAGTACTTTGATGTATAATTTGCCATAATTACTTTTCTGTGTTAAAAATCTACTCAGAAGAGAGCATATTGATAGAAGCCTGGCTGGAACTGAAATTGAACAATACCTTAAGGTCACTGCATCAAGTGGTGATGATGTCTTTATTACCCTGCCTTGCACATACAAACTTGGGAAAAAAAAGGAAAAAAAACTTTTTTTGCACACAGCTTTCCACCTCCAGTCCACTATGAATGAATCCTAATTTGTAGTTTCCTCTAGAAAATGGTTGGTGCCACAAACTTAAAAGATAATTATAGAGGACCTTCCCTGCCCTACTTCTTTTCAGTTTACTATCCTGAAGAGTTCACTGTATCTTTAACACCAGATCTCACGAAAGAAACTGTTCTATAAAGTGATATTATTCTGTCTAAACAAAGAATTATTTTTCATTGTATAACTGTTAACCGCATTCAGTGTGATCTCAACTGATTGGATTTTATAAAGTTGACAAGACCTTGGACTCGAGTAGTGTTCACAAATGAAGGTTCCTGGAGACAATGGTACTGCAGAATAGAAAAAAGCCAAGAGCTGTTATTCTCTGTCTTTTTCTCTCTCTCCTGTTCTCACTTTTGAAAAACTGATTACCACTTGTGTTCATGGTTAACTAACCCTAACCCTGGTTATACAGCAAGGTTATATGAAGGTATGTACATTTATTTGTATGTATTCAAAAGGAAATAAGTTGGGTTTGCAGCCAACATTTATGTTGCAAATCTTTGAAAAGCCTCACCTGTATAGTACAGCTTGGTTTTTCTTTTACTTTTTCTTATGTTCTTTATGTTGTGCACACACAAGGGGCCATGGTGTGAGCCCCAAAATATTCTGTAAGTATAAAATCTAAATTTCCAAACTTGTCTTTTATACACCAGTCAGATGTTCTCATGTATTTCAAGTTGATGTGGGTATACTGGGAAATATGTCTCTAAAAATATTCTACATTTCTTTTAGAAATGTATTTATTCTACATGTATTGAAACCCTTTGTCGCATTACTATTTACTGACTATGTCATTACAACAAAATGGTATAAAAGCACTTAGAAAACCTTACATCCAAGATACAATCAGAGGTGTGTAGCTTCATTCCCATCTTATTGGAAGCTTCCATCTGAAGATCCTCAATGGTCTGAACCAGCACCTGGGTCTGGTCTGTGAGGTCATTCACATAAGATCGCAGGAAATCCTCTTTCTTCTGAAAGAATAACAGGACAGCAGGATCAAACTGTGGTTTATTTGCTGTGTAACAAGACGACAGTAGAACCATGCAGTGTTTTTCTATGATACAAATTGTTTTACTTTGTTAAATCAGTCAAATAAATGAAAAACAAAATCCATGTTTAAAGCAAAAGAGCAGTAAACACATAATTTGTGCACCACAAATTATGTTCAATCATATGGGCCACTGACTGACAAAAAACAGTTGTTTTCCTTAATGATTACATTTATATACAACTGTTTTGCATTAGTTTGATATGCTTTGGGGGAAACATAATTGCATTCTCTATTAACGTATCAACAGAATATTAATAGGAAACATATCTGCAAAATGCTCGCTGACAAAGTTTTTCCATTTGTTTTTCATGGCAACTAGATCATGATCATCAATTTATAGTTATGTTTAGGCAACTAAAATATATGGTCATGGTGTAATATTAAATAGTCAAAAAGCTAATGCTGAATTACAGCATGGGTAGGGACACCAACCTACAGTCTACAGTGTTGAAGTCAAGCAATACACCCTCCCATTGCCCCCTAACTGCCCCCTCCTTGCAACTTGTTACAATGCAATAACAATATCACACACTTTCCTGTATCAGGACAAAAGGTTGCTAGGGATAACAGGTCACTATTGCAAATTAACTTAATGTAGTTCTCCTACTGGCAAAATCAGTGAATTAATAAACAGAAAAACAGGGACTTAAATGCTTCCAATGATAGCCTCACAAGAGAAATGTGACAGATCCCCAGATAACCAGGACAACACAATATGATAGTTTATGTTTTATTTAAAAGGAAGCTACACTGGGTGGAGAGTCAATAGTCTCATAGGGCAGGTTGTGATTCTTTTATTTTGGGTCAAAAATACACATCTGAAGCCAACTGACCTGTAACTGTGGTGGTGGTGGTGAAATCCTGAAATCCACTGCTGATCTATAAAGATACCATCTAACAGCCGTCTGTCACTCGCTCTACCACCATTTAGTCAATTACATATTGAATTATAACCATGGGTTTATTCTTGACTTCAATTTCTTGTGTTAATCATTGAGGAGTAATGCAATGGTTTTGATATTGAAAACATTGTTTTACTTCCGAAAACCGCTATACAAGACTAGTCCTGCCAGACAAGGAGATCAGATACTCTTGGCTTTCACGTAGCAATGCACATGGGATTTACAACAAATGACCTCTGAACTGTATTATTAGAAAGGAACACTTCATGAGTAGGCAAGAGGAGGTAGTTTGTCAGGGATTAGGACAGGCTCAGAAATATGCTATTCACTGTTGCTGCTTTGTGACTGAAAGAATGCACATATTTCTAAGTTCAAGTGTATTTACATATATATATATATATATATATATATATATATTACATCTGCGCAATTCTTCAGTACAGCCTCTCAGATCATTCTTTTATCTCAATTAGAAGACTTGCATGTGCCCCTATCCCTTAAAGGGATTGTACAGTTAGCCAGATACCCAACACATACAATGATTGCAGAGCCACTGAAATTCAGAATCATTTTGTCCTGGAGGAGCACCTGTACATCTGTTTGCATAAACAGTTGTCCCCTACAGCCAAAAAAGTCAACAGGCAGTTTATACCATCCCCTGACACAAAATATAACAGGGTTGTATAGCTTCAGGGAGAGTAACTTTACAAAGATGGTAGATGTGACAGTATCTAAGATAACATTTCCAAGTTAACATTTTTTTAACATATTTTAAAATGTGAAACTGAAAATGTTGCCATTATATAAAACTCAATGGCATGTTGGTTTCATGTTTTGCAGCTTTGGAACAAAGAGGAATTCCTATTAATGGTGACTGCACCCAGGCAGAAGAAAAAAAATGTTTATATGAATTCTTTAATTGGGAGGTTGTTCAAGTGTTTTAACATGGAAACATCATAAACGTAGAGTGGGTTCATGGATGAATGGGCATTGTGTTTTCAATGGACAAGCTTTATGATTAACTGCCCACATCAACCTTCGGACTTGGGAGCTCCTGGGTTCTAAACACATAACCTTGTTAAGCAGGCCCTCAACTGGGGCCGGCTAACTGAAACCCATCTCTGAAACCTTGTTACACTTGCTTTGATGCAAAGCTCAGCTCACACAGGCTACATTCTGTACCTAAATGATGTCACATCACAATCCTGATGATTAGAAACCTCTCTTTTTTAAATATGAGTGTGGATCTATGTTCCTGATCTCTGCCGCTTAGATGGAAACATAATGCAATTTGCCACCTGTTACAAGTGCTGCGGCTTTATGAAAGCACCCCTGTGCTTCCTACTGTCATTTGTCTGACAGGACAGAGGTCATCTTCTGATGCCGGAGTCACAGTGGACAGGATGCTCTTTGATTTGTATTGGATGGATGTTAACCTAATGACAATAGATGTCGGCAGAAGACTACACATCCTGTAAAGACTTTGGTTCTAAATGCTGTCCTCAATAACGCTTTTTTTAAAAAACCCGACTGGACCCATGAATACAATCCAGGGTCCAGGGTCCTCCTGAGTAGGCTGATGTTTCCCCAGTAAAATGAGCAACGGTGTGATTTACAAGATACAGTATCTTTATTTGATCATGTCTGATCAGACACTGTCCTTTCAGTGACCTGAATTAGCTGAAGCAGACCCAACAAAAGTGCAATGTTTCTGACAGGATGAGAATTTTCTTGTCCTGGTGGGTAGCGCAGCACATGGCCAATATGGATTCAGAGACCATAGACTGTATGCAAAGATGGGAGTAGCTTCTGTGACATCACCTATAGGTTTCTGAAGAGCAGTTTTGAAGCTTAGATTGAGCTGCTCCCCTGTCACCATCTTAGCAGTGCCTGACTCCGAGACTTCGGTGCATGCTAGTTTAATAACTGTGGCAAGCATATGCTCCCATTAGCATCATTAGCACAGCTGGGCGTTTTGCTCAAAGGCTAACCCAAGGCTAATTAATTTGCTTGCTAATTAGCTACTTAACAAGCTACAGTAACGAGCCAAGCATGGTGAGCGTAGACACCAACACATGCTAATTAGAGCAAACATATAAATCAAATATCACTAGAATTTCACTCACCTCAAAAAACAGGAGCACAGACTTCCTCACGTTAGCTAGTCAATTAACCACACAATAAGCCATATTATTTGTCCGATGTTTGCATGAAAAATCCTCCAAAAGGCTCCAACACCTCATACATAGCCGAGATGTCACGTTAAGTGACTTGAATTAGCTGAGGTAATGGCTAGACACCGAGTAACTAGCCAAATGTGACAGCATCCACTGGTCACCCAAGCAACCACATCCTCAATTATGCTTAACTTTAAGCCTTAACAAAATTTAAACAGGTGACTTGTATAAAAATTCACCCCATGTGCCTTGGTCATGAAGGGGGAAATTAGCTAGAGACCCAAACCGTTCTTTGTTCTAGGCTGTAAACATGCTGTAAAGTTGGACATTTTAGTGTGAGTGTATGGGGATTTACTCACTTTTGGGGCCGCCTCAAGTGGCCATTCGAGGAACTGTTTTTGGCACTTCCATGTTGGCTTAATTTTTCAGCCCTGGAAGTTGCAGGGGGAGGGGAGGGAGTACAACACAGGCTATTTATTCTGTTCTCTGAACGCCTCACGTGGCTGCATGAAGAGAAGCCTCTTGTCCAAAGTCAAACAGGTGTGTGGCCAAAAATTTGTTCCTTTGAAAAGAGTAAAATAAGGCGCTCTAATGTAAAACTTACCTATGGTGAAAGCAAGTGATTTTACCTGCCCTGGCCCAAGCAAAGCATATGTAAGGGAAACACTGATGTGAACATACATCAGGAGAAGCGTCCCGGGATGCTTCATGGTTACAATGAACTAACAAACATGTGACACAGGGTTAAGCTGATGTTTCACCCTGCCTGAGGTAACTTATCACACTTTCAAGTCATAATTAGCTATAATGGCAGCGGTGGGATTCGAACCCACGCCTCCAGAGAGACTGGAGCCTAAATCCAGCGCCTTAGACCGCTCGGCCACGCTACCGTGTTAATGTGTTATGTAAAGAATCTTTCCTCACCTGAAGCAGCTCCTCCCGGGTCACAGTGGGGTCTAGTTCCAGCCATCTCAACCTCTGTTCGTAAAGTCCTATGAATTCGTTTAGAAGCTGTTTCACGTTGGTTGTCTCAGTTTCAGGACTTTGGATGGCAACTTTCAGCTGTACTTCTCCTGAGGGAGATGGTAGGTTCAAAGTATCCCTTCCCTGTCCCGACAGCTTCGAGTTTTTCCCTGGCTCTGGTGTTGTTGTCTTTTGGCTCATTCTTAAGCAAGTTTTCACCATTACCCGTGTTGTTTATGAAACAAACCGCTGAATTTGAGAAAGCTAACAAACGCTAAGTAACACTCATTATCACGGTTCTCCACTGTGGTTAAACTTTTGAACAGCCCTGTAGTTTACATGATTAGACCACTGAAGACCAACCCGCAGAAAGTCAATGCCTGGCATTTTGAGTGCATGTAAGACGTTATCTGTGTTACTTCATGTGAATTACCGTGGCTTCACCGATAACTCGGTCGCTATGTGTTGTTACTACAACGGAGGTTGTGAATACATTACTTCCAGACGCTTACCCCTGCAGTTTGCCGCTGCTTTGGCGCTGGAAGATCCGATTGGCTAATTTTGACCACGGGATTTGTAATCGTGACGTATCTGCACACCATTGGTGAGTTTTCTTTAAGAGGCGGGATGAATTTTTGCAACCCGGAAATACTGTTTGTTTTCGTATCAGGGAAGACTGGGTTGCACTGACTTCACCCCTCACCTGAAAAGAAATGGGTAAATATATATTCGTTATGTTGCTTAAAAAACATTAATGTCTACACTATTTTCTTGAATACCCTCGTGTTTCCACTGGAAGCTCAAATGCGGCATGTCTGCTTCGTTTAAACGGTGTAAAGTCTTTGTGGTCCTTCCTTATCACCTCCGTGTTTCTGAGTACTGTCAGTGTTGTGTTTTTAAAGCGCTATATGCTCCTTTTTTCCTTGTGTTTGCATTTAAAATCAACTCCATTACTGATGTATATCGATGTGTATTGTGCATATGGTTCAAACGACCAACAACTGTGAATTAGTATTCAATGTGAGTTTGTCCAGATATATTTGCCAACTGCAACTTTGGATGGTAACCTTGTGGCTGTGTATTCCTTCAAGAGTATGTATCCACTGCTCTGCACATAATTCCATTATTCCCCTAAATAATCAGTGCCAGAGATCAAAACTTTCCACACTGAGATTCAAGGCAAAGTTGATCTTATTGATTTTCAAGTGAGAACTCACTTCATTTCTCTCATCCCAATCATCACTCCTGTACTCTTATCTGCCTCTTGGTTATATCTCTCTTTTCCAGTGGCTTTGACTTCACTGCTTTCACACACTCTGCCAAAACCTAATCCCCACTATGATTATCTCATAATGCTCTTGCCTTATTATCAAAATGGAGCAGATTTGGGTTTTGTTTTTGTTAAAGACTGATGGGCACAAGCTAAAAAATTAAGAGACAATGCATTATGAAGAGAATGTAGACCATCTGATTGCATGAGAGTGAAGTGTAGTCATGTGTCTCTGGAACGAAACACTTAGTGTAATGAGTGTGTTTTTAAGGGAGTCACTGAAGTTAGATTGGGCTGTGATGTCACTCTGGGGTCATAAGGTCATTTTATACAGTTTCCAGATGAAGACAAGTGATAAAGGCAGTGGGGTTATCTGCAAACTTGGAAAGAATTCCACCCCAGGGTACAATTAAGGGTTCTATTTTTCATACCAACAATGCCAAAGGTATTCAATTTAAAATGATAAGAAACAGAAAAGCAATCTAATCTTCACATTTTAGAAGCTGTAATCAGCAATTATAATGCATTTTAATGGATAATGTGTCATCAAATCGTAATTTTTCTCTTCTTTTTGTCTATTTTGTTGTTTTTTTTGTTGTTGTTTTCTTTTTTCTTTTTTGTTTTTTACTTGCCAGTTTTACATATGGTAATATACTGATAGGAACTGGCAGATATAAAACTGTTATTACGAAGAAGCAATGTATGATATTTTCTTAGCATCCAGTATGCAAAATTAATTTTGATAAAGTCTACATCATATTCAGTTATCTCTTAAGCATCACAGTATTTTTTCCATATTTGCATTGCACTAGCTGTACATTGCCAGAAGGCACATTATTTTCTTATTTTTGCAGGAAATCAATGCATTAAACTTCCAAATTGAGATGAAAGTATAACATGTCAAAATGTCATTAGGGCTATAATTTTGCAGCAGTCCAATTCTCCAAATTGATTCACAGATACATATCAAAGAGGAATTCCTAAAACTAGTATCAGCAGGTTTTATCTGTTCTAGCAGCTGCTTGAATCTCTCATCCTGCATATTCTCATAGATTTTATAGGGGACAAAGAAACAGCTCCCACTCAGTTTAGAATTTTCCACTTCTACACACAATTTAATTGCTACACAGATTAAAAAAGCAGGCAAAATGTTTCCTCTTTTATTAACACTATGTTATTCATGCATAAAGAGAAGCGAAGAAATGTGCTGATCAAATATTCCTCAGGATAACACATTTTATTTGCATGAGGTGAGGCCCCAGTACTTTCTCATTGACTCCTAAGAAAGACACAACTTCAGTTCTCTCATTTATTAGTTCCGCTTTTTCTTCCACGTTCATTGTGCCTCTCTGGCCTCTAAATGTTTCATGACTTTTTAAGTTGTTTTTTGCAAACCCCTGTACTTATTACTCATACAGCCTTAGCATACTCAACCTTCGTACTCACGAAATCAATTAATTCTCTTAAATAATTTACCTTCTGAGCAAACCAGATTAAGCAGAGCAGATTTTTGTGTGTCAGATGTGGTGTTCTAACTGATGTGTATTTTTTTTTTTTTTTGTTCAGGCATTAACTTGGCCCTTACCCCATGGCTCGGAGGAGTCTTGGGTGATTAGAGAGAGAAGAGAGCCTTGATAAAGCATTAGTGTGTGACACACATACACACACACAGCCTGAAGACCCCTCTGTGCATTTGCACACATTCATTTTTCATGAAACAGACTCATAACAATTAGTCTGGTTACCGCCTGGGTAATCTTAGCGTCCCTGTAATGCCTGTGGTCTGCTGTATGACATCACTGTCTTAAAAGTTCTAAATCTGACATTCTCATCCGTTTTCATGGTGAGGACATTAGCAGGCCTTGGCTAATAGGCTCGCGCTCGTTCCAGGCGAAAGAAGGGCAATAAAGTGAGGGGGCGGGAGAGAGAAAAAAATGAGACTGGACTGCTCTGAGAAATAGGTTTTATCCACCGCAGCTTTTACACAAATTAATTTACATGAGCAAGAGAAGAAAATGTAAAGTTGTAATCCAGCATGCTTTGCCAGTACATCGCCTATTTCTCACTACAAGCATCATAGAAACCCAAGTGAACGTTTATGCATTATTTCAGCGAATATATCATGCTAACAACCATAGATAAGTGCTTAGGAATTTGAGCACTACACCATGCCAGGAGCTAAATCGAGACTTTTGGCCACACAGTTTCCAACTGCCAACTTTCAGTAGCTTTGTGAGTGGCTTCAGAGCATTTGTCTGTTGCAGAAAAAGCAAAATGCAATCCCCTAGAGACACTCCACCTTCCTAGAATCCCCCAGTCTTTAGTCCCCTGCCCTAAACACCCTCATACCATCCCTAGATACCAAAGCCAAGGTCAAGAAGAAAGTGCAGCCTTCCTCTGTCTATAGGCTATTCCCTGGATGCCCGCACCTCAGTATAGCTGAGACATGTATGCTTCGGGAATGTTCCCTCCTCCTTTATTGTGACCGTCAGTATGAAGGTCAGCTCCTAGGGAGAGGTTTGTGCTTATCTGTTTTTTCCCTTCCCGCATTTTTTCTCCTCAGCTATCTTTGCCCCCAGTTTCTTTTCTTCACTGTATCAGTAGACAGTAGCTCAGAGCTCCCAGCTGGGGGTTTCATGACGTGTTGTCTGACGTGTTGGTCTTCTTTTTCCGTCTCTTTGTCGATCTGTCTTTCTGTTGAGTAGTTGTCATTACAGTCCGTTTTCTAGTTTTCAGAGGACCCGGTACAGCTGCAAGGCTTCAGTCTGATGCTCTGTAGACTTTTGTTGCCTCGTCTCTCCTTCCTCACACTGGTCATGGCACCCATTTGCCTTGAAGCGATGTAACTGTGTGTTTCCAGTTAGAATGGATGTTGTTGTTGTTGTTGTTGTTGTTGTTGTTGTTGTTGTTGTTGTTGTTGTAGTCTGTAAGCTATGGCAGTCAGCCTTGAGTCAGAGTATTATCTTTGTCTGAACAAGATGCACAGGCTAAAGGAACAAGGGGAGGAAAAAAACTCTCATCTTGCCTGAATCAAAATACCCTTTAATATTCCAAGGAAAATGTTTTTAAACTATTTTATACAGCTCCGATAGAAACGCAAGACCCCAGACTTTTCAGGTGATTTTTCTGTTGATTTTCAGTGAACTCCTCTAACCTGCTTTTAGTTTTCAGTTGCCAATTCGGCAAGAGAGGACATTTTGTCTGTGGGTCAGTTTGTTGTCTGACCCGGGAGAGAATTATCAATATATCAAGTGGGTGTGTGTGTGAGTGTGTGTGTGTGTGTGTGTGTGTGTGTGTGTGTGTGTGTGTGTGTATACATCAGAGAAGGCGTCTGTCAGTTTGTATCTCTGTATCTGTATACGTTTTGTGTGCAAATGCTGTACTGTCTGTCCTCTAACACACACCATGTCAGTACTCTGTAAACACTTGCACTGACTGTGACTTTTGACTATTACATAAGAAACATGGATTTCCAGCTGTCCGCGGTAAAAGCCCTGTAAATTCAAATGCTTAATTTTTATAGGCAGCCCAGCATTGACTGAAGTGTCTGCTTGTTATATATTTGCCAAGTGCTGCAAGTCTGAAGGGAAGCTGTCAATAGCAATCCCAGCTATTGATATGGCAGTGGGCAGGAGATGTTACTTGGCCCCCGACTCCGGCATCCCTCTGATCCCTCTACATCATAATTACATTAATATTGACAGACCCTTGACAATAGTCACATTACTATTGATAGGTGGCTGTCAATACCGTGTTTGCCCAAATAAAACATATTCATTCATAACTTGTAAACTGCTCGATAAAAGGCTTTGAAAAGAATATTGGACCCGGCCGGGTTTACTTTCCCGAGAGGGCTGCTGCTGTGACAGGGATTTCCACCACCTGGCTGTGTGTGTGTGCGATGTTTGTGTGTAACTATGGACTGATAGATTAATTTAGCTCTGTATTAGAGCTCTGCATAGATCAAGGCTACCCTTGACATACATATAGTCACACACACATGCACTCATAAACACATACACACACAGGCACATACACACACAAAGGCACATAATCTGCACATTTTCTCCCATCAAGTAAAAACTTTCAGATTAAGCTAAACAAATGGAGCCTGTTTATTGGTTAGCATACACATTCAGACTACCTCTCTTTTTTTTTATTAATCCAAACTCTACTTCCATCACAGGCGAGGTTCTAGTCACTAAACATGGCAGCATTTCAAATGCAGCTCAATGAATTTGTCACACCTGCTTACTTCAGCGTGAATTCACTCTTTTTTCATTCATTTGCTAATTCTAACTTAGTTGGACGGTGTACCCTGGCTCTATTGAAACATCATGAATACACAGATGGTCCTGTGCACCACAATAAGCCCAAGCACTGCCATCATATATTAGAATGTTTTTTTTACCTCCTCGAGAAACGTCTAAAGTGACCATCATCTTTCTCTCTTTATGTCAAAACTGCCATATTTACCAAGCTGAAATCTCTTTTAAAGCCTTGTGACAAATCCTGTTCAGCGAGACACTCAAGCCACTGTCAAAATAGGGCCTCTCTGTGGCCCTCTTGCTCTGTCTCTCCTTGCGTTAGTTAGTCTTCCACTTCTTAAGCGTTTCATTTGAGGAAAGGGCAGATAAAACTGGGGGAACTGTGAGCAGTTTGGAAACGTATGCAGCACAAAATAGTCCAGGCGTCGCAATGGTGAGATCCCATATGGAGTCAACTCTAGGGGGGAAGAAAATTGTTCCACATTTGGCAGATGTTTACGGTGTACCAGAGACTGTGCCGTTAGCCTAATCCCTAGTGATGTGATTTGTACACACACCCCTATCTCCAGAGGGAGCAGGCACCAAGAGCCCCTGGGCTTTGCCTCCTCTGTGTGTGTGTGTGTGTGTGTGTGTGTGTGTGTGTGTGTGTGTGTGTGTGTGTGTGTGTGCGTGTGCGTGTGTGTGTGTGTGTGTGTGTGTGTGTGTGTGTGTGTGTGTGTGTGTGTGTGTGTTGGGTTGTGTGTGTTTATACACTGGAGAGAGCAGTCTAAGACCCCCTGCTCCTCTGCATTGCGCAGCTCAAAGGTTGCATTAAGGACGGGTTTTACATGTGAAAAGTGATTTCCGTTCCTATGTATAAAGAAAAAATAACCTTCCTAACAGGATGGGCTTCACCTCCGGGGCCTCATTCCTCCAGCAACCGAGCTGTCCTTTTAATATATGATCCTCTGTCCATATTTTGTTCATGTTCATAACTTCTATAGATCAAGTATGGTGTTGCCCATATTTTAATTTAACATTCCTAGTATTCATTTGTCTCTTTTGCGCACGTATACACTTCAGCAGAAAGAGGTTTTTTTTCTTATTTTATCAGCATCTAGAAAAATAAAATAAAAATTCAGCCTGTAACAAACTAATAATCTCAATGTTGTTGAATGTTTTTGTGCATGATATACAAACCGCAAAATTTGAGTCACTTGAAAAGTATGATTAACTCATATATCCCTATATATTTTTCCAGCAGGTTTGGTAAGCGAGGAAAACCAAAAAGGGACAGCCGGACGCTCTGGTCCAGAAACTGGCGATGAGCTGCAGACCCCGGTGTTGCGCATCAGCCAGCTGGATGCCCTCGAGCTAGACTCAGCCCTTGAGCAGCTGGTATGGACCCAGTTCTCCCAGTGTTTCCAGAACTGCCGCCCTGGCCTTCTCACTCCTCTGGAGCCTGAGCTGAGGGCTTTGCTCCAGCTGCTCCTGTGGAGGTTCACACTGTTTTCTAGCAGCGCCACAGTGGGCCAGTCTTTACTGAGCCTGCACTACAACAACACTTTTTCCTCCTCTCCCCGTTACAGACCTCTGTCCCGCAGGCAGAAGTTGGGTCTGGCCCTGCTCACCGCAGGCCCCTGCTGGCTCAAAGAGCGTTCCCATAGCCTGCTGCTGTGCTTGGGTTTGAATACAGGAGGACCCGTGTCTGAAAGAGACAGTGGTTTGCTCCAAAAGGGTCTCCGTAGTTGCCTGAATCTTATTTCTTGTATTGCCCAGCTCGCAAGTCTCATCAACTTCCTTGTGTTCCTAAGGAAAGGTTGCCATCCTGTCCTGGCTGAAAGGATTGTGGGAGCTCAGGCAGTTTTCACCAAGCCAAATGTTGTCCGGGACATAACCTACCAGTACATGAACCGGGAGCTGCTGTGGCATGGCTTTGCTGAGTTCCTCATCTTCCTGTTACCACTGATCAATACAAGGAAACTGAAGGCGACAGTGTATTCGATTGTTTTTGGGGGAGGAAGTGCTGATGGAGAGGGAGGTAGAGACGTGCACGGGGTGTGGAAAGAGTGCGGGCTGTGCGGAGAGTGGCCGACCATGCCTCATACAGTGGGTTGCCAACATGTTTTCTGCTACTACTGCATCAAAAGCCACATCATTGCAGACGCTTGCCTCACCTGTCCCAAATGTGGTGCAGAAGCAGGACAACCTGAGCCAGTCAAGATCGAGGTGGAGATGACTGGCAGGCAATGATATGAAGAAGCAGCTACGACTGTATTTATTTTGAAATTACATGGACTTTTTGAAATTAAAATGTGTTATAATTTTATAGCTGTACAGATTGAATACACATAGAGTGAACAGGCTCATGACTAACCACTCATGTTATTATGCTAATTTATCATAAAGTTTACCATATTTTGATATGAAAACATGAAGAAAAGGGTTTAACAGTCCCTGTGTTGTCAACAGCCCTCCTTTTTGAGGGTAGTCGTGTGTGAGTTTATGACTGGACTTCAGTCTTTATGATGTCTGTCTTTTCTGAACACACATCGACCTGCTATGTTTAATGTATGTGTGCATATATTGACAATCCTCTGCCCCTTCTGTTTCTCCAGCTGGACTTTGGACAGAACTATTTGTCTTTGGTGCACTGGACAGACTACCGAGAACCACACAGAGCATATATTTGATGAGTGAACGTGTTGATTTATGCTCCAAATTGGGTGTGTGTGTGTGTGTGTGTGTGTGTGTGTGTGTGTGTGTGTGTGTGTGTGTGTGTGTGTGTGTGTCTGTCTGTGTGGACCAGCAGCAGCAGTCATTACGTCTCTCAGAGCTGCATCGGAAGTCGCAGCTGTGGCGAGGGATCGTCAGCATCGCGCTGATCGAAGGTCGGAACCTGATCCCCATGGACCCCAACGGCCTGAGTGACCCCTACGCCAAGTTCAGACTGGGACACCAGAAGTACAGGAGCAAGGTTTGTCCGCCCTGACCTCTGACCTCTGACCCCTGACCCCTGACCTCTGACCTCTGACCTCTCTGATGGTGGGCAGTGATATCATTGTTATTATTTCTTCAAATAACATTTAACCTTTGTGTGTGTGTGTGTGTGTGTGTGTGTGTGTGTGTGTGTGTGTGTGTGTGTGTGTGTGTGTGTGTGTTTGTTGAAATGGGAATATTTGTTCTGATGAAAAATGCAGAAAGTCAGCTGAATAAATAATGGGAGGAATTTCTGATGCCTCTCATCATTGCCAAATTAGCATTTGTTGTGTATTTTGTGCCTAAATTGTATTTCAACATCATTAAAATTGATAGAGTGCTACCTCTTGGGTGTTTATTTAGTTAAGTGGAGGAGAGAGAGATGAGGGAAAGTTATAACAATCAGCACACTTCTCTCTAGACAGGCCTGGTCGTTCTAACTCCCATTATCCATTTTCACAGCACCCCAACATGCTCAAGATCAAGGGGGCAGCCGGGGGCTTGGATTGACTCACACACACACGCACAGACTTGACAGCCAGCCTCTCTTTTCCCTTGGCCTTTCTCTCTTTTGCTGCCTTTCCATCTCTCTCCCTCTGTAATCTCTAGGGCCCTCGCCCCTATAAGACTGTAGTAAACTGTACCAAAACCCTGGCAGTCGTCTCCTTCCTCGCAGGCGAATTACTCTCTAATCCCTGTAATGAGTCCAAAGATGCTTATTTATGCTGGAGTTAACCTCCACCAGTGAGCCCAGCCCCAGGCCAAACACACCCCAGCTGAGTGAAGCCTTTCCTGGGCTGACGAGAGGAGTGGGGTAGGGTGGGGGGGGTGGGCTACCTCCCACCTCTCCTTCCCTCCCCCTTCCTCCCCTCTCCCGCTCTCATCACTAGGGTTTAATTGCTGATTGCTGAGACGATCAATCGGAACTGCAGGCGTGATAGAAAGCCTATTGCGGAGAGCTGGTCTCAGATCTACTGGCTCAGAAAGACATACACACGTTTTCACTCAGACGGGGTTAATGTTTCCGTTGAGCAGAGAGGATAAAGCATGAAATATTTGTCCTCATTAGGTGCATGAATGCCCTGAAGAATACTGTGTGGTTGGAGTGGCAGGGCTGACCGTTGCTATCTTTATTTCTTTTACAACTTCCGCAGTTCTGCAGAGTGTATGTGATAGAATATATGTCCTTGGAGGTAATGCAAGTCCAAGATTGATGAATTGTATGGTTTAAAGCACATATAGAAATATTGAAACAACCCCTCTTTGGATTTTAACAAAATGCGCACCTTGAGGTGGAGTTTTCAAGATGATGATTGGTTTGACATTATGTAAAAAACACAGCTCATCACGTGGATACTCGAAGCTCCTCTCTCACATCAAGGACATTTTGACTAATGAATCCTGGAGCAATGCATATAAAGGCTGAGACGGGAAAGACTGGTTGTCAATATTTTATGCACTACATTACATTAATGTACGGTGAGTCTCATAAAGCGAGATTAAGGAGATGTTTGAGATTAAGGATGCATATATGATCAACCCTAATGCCACTGGGACATGTCATTGTCTTAACATTCAGACAGACTTACAATCCAAACCTTTTTGCAGATATTACTCGACAACTCCCGTCCCCAATCCCCAGGAAAGAGAATAGATAAAGAAGAAACAGTGCATTAAAGTCTATTAATTGAGTTAGGCCATGGATTGAATTAGTTGGTAGTTGGAACAGGGCTCTGGACTTAAGGAAGGTAGCTAGGGCTCCGTTAAGCCTATCTGTCTTTGGATCTTTTCTAATTCACTGGCTCCGTGTGGAGAAGAAAAAGAGGAAGAAGCCCAGATTCCCAGCGGCTATGCAAAGCAATCTGCACATTCACACGCAGCCATTTAGGGAGCAAATTGGCCCTGTGCCCCCTCTGACGAAGGTTTTAAGAGAAAGGGAATTAGGGCGTTGAATCCCTAACTAGATCTCCTTCTTTGATGAGCCTCTTTATCCGCCTGTCCCTCATCTCCATTTCTTTGATGTGAGGCATTGATTTTCCTGATTAAATAGTTTTTAAAGTAAAAAGCTCTTCTCTGGGCTCTGTAATACTGGGTACTTTACTGTACCTATTGTAGGTTCGTTTGTGTGCATGCTTGTTGAATAGTCCATCTGTAGTATTCTTTAATTGGAACAGAGCCCTTGGCTTGCAGATACTAATAAGGATAGTACAATAGCTTTGATTCGTATATGCATATTTTTCTCTGAGAAAGAATGTTATCATTTAAGCTTATGCCTGGCTTTTACCTCTTCATTTGAAATGGCTAGAAGGACACAGGAAGCCCTGTGCATCTCTAATGAAATTAAAGAGTAAAAACACCCTTTTTCACTTCAACAAAATTCCATCTCTGGTACTTCTGCTGTTGGTGTCAGCTTTTACCTACTTTTCAACAGGTAAGGGAATTGCCTCCCTCTTGTAATGGGAGATATTTCCAACAACTGACATCACTTTCAAAGAGTGAATGACATTATTTTCATGCCAAGAAAACATGAAACAAAAAATGCACCAGTTATTTGTTGACACCTCAGAGGATTTTTGACACCTGTACATGTTTTTCTTGTGGCATGTCCAATATGTCAATAGGAGTTACAAGTATCTCTCATATTTCATCTATTCAATAAAAGATGTGCCAAACACAAAACACCAAAATTCCTCCAAGGTAGTGAAATCCTAGGTGTGCTCAAGTTCAGGGCTGCAGCCTCTGCAGGTATCTGTGTTATGAGAGTTCTTTCAACACCTGCCGGGCTTTGGATACCACCGGGCCCAATTATCTTAGTCTGCCTCCTCTTTTTAACCACCTCTTCAGTCTAACAGGTCAGGGGGACAATCAATCACACCTAAAATAAGGAAGTAATTTCCTGAGATTTTATCATGGTGTTGAGGTTTTGTCTGGTTGCATTTCACAATTTGAGAAAGATGAAGCGACACTGGTTTGGGAATATTTGGCCTTTTCCTTTTTGTTCTCAAGACCCAGAATAATTTGAGATCTATGTGATCTATATGTGTATCTCAATATGTGTAGTTCGGAAGAGCAAAGACAAAGATCAAGGCAATGCACTAAAAAGTCCTATATCCTATAATTAATGTAGATAAAGGTTATTGTACTGTATAACCTAAAAACATTTCAGTGTAGGCTGTATCCTCCTCAACCACATCAAAAACAAAGATACCCCTGATAAACCCTTGTATAAAACCAGAAATGTGGAGGTTAGATTCACAACACTCAATATTAGATACCTCGTTATACTGCATATCTGTTTATTTATATTTATCCACCTTTAAGCCAGTTTCAAAATTTGCTGGATTTTTTTTTTCATGAAGTGGTGGACATACTGTAGTTAATCCAGTTTTTCAGTATTTCACATACAGATTTTTCTGTAGCATACATATAAATCCATCTGGTCTGAACAGTTTTTTTCCCTTGAAGCCCCATGGAACACAGTTTTTCTAGATTCTAAAATCCCCAAAAAATGTCCCCTGACTGAACAATAAATTGTGTTGTTGTTTTTGATTTTGTGTTTTTTCGGCATATTTTGTATTTCACATTCTCTCACTCTAACACAGGGCTAAAGAGTTGGAAACAAACTTTACCTGACCTGTCCTCTGATTGGATGAGCCAGGACAGGAGTAGCGAGGGCATGATAGGGGATTATAGACAGGTGTGTTTGGTGTGCCTGGGGTAAGATCTACCAAAGCCAAGCCTGTTTGTGTGTGCGCATCTTCCAGTCTGTGCGTGTGTTTAGCAATCTCAGTCCTCTTCGTACCGATGTCTAGAACAGACTAAATGAGCAATAATCTGCACACATCCCTCCAGATGTCCCAGTGAATTTCCTGTGGCTTAAGGCACCAGCTGAGCTCTTTGAAAGTTTTGATAACTTCTGCAAATGTGATTGAACCTCTGCTTGTTCAGGAATGTCGTGCAGGACACAATGCGCTTATTCCTATTTCCCCTCAAAGAGATGAAAAAGGAGGCATGCGCTTTCTCTGGTACTAGTGCACCTATTGGCACAATACAGTCATATGCACTTTTTAAGACGATTGTGAGAGAAATATGTTTGATGTGTGGTTTAAAAGCTGAGAAATTAAAATTTAAATAACATTATTCTGATAGACTTTTTTTTTAAGTTGCACCACCATTTTCTACTTTGGTCATTGTGTATTCAAGGTTACTAAAAGATGAATGTTCCAATGTGGTTTCTATCCAGTTTTATATAACACAAATTAGATGTGTCATTCAAAAAAATTGAAAATCTATCTCTTTTTGGTTAACTCTTTTTTTTTTACCAACAAGTGCATAGATATTTAGTTCTATATTGTTGCAGTTGAGGCCACAGACTCATTTCTGTAAATATGGTTCTGATCATTGTGCAATCAAGCAAAAGTTGTCAGCAACAACAGAGGAAGACAGTGGAATAGAACAGAGCTTTATTCCTCATCATCTGTCAATCAATGCTACTACAAGGCCCTCAATCCACACAAGCAACCAAATACAAGCAGGAGCACATGTAAAGTGTCATGAATATTTGATAACGTCCTGCCAATCTGGCCGCCATTACTTCCATTCATTGACAAAATCTAATATTACAAATCTCAGATCCAAGTTGAGAACAAAAATATGTAAGAATGTAAAACAGAAATGTAATAATGGCCATGGATGGAATTTTCAATAAAGCAGCCTCTCATGGGCATAGACAGAAGCATCAAGCCTGTATGTAAGGATAATATAGTTTCTGTCTGGAAAATGTAACAAGAGGAATTTCTAAATTACATGTGTAGGCAACACACTGAACAATGAGAACAGCAGGCGGAAAAAGCCTAACCCTGTTAAGTATGAGGCTGCCGGGTAATGACAATGTATTTGTGCATTTCAGCATCTTGGAATCTACGGCTTGCCGGGGAAGGAATAAACATATTTTTTGTGGTTGCCATGGATACCTGTCTGTGAAGGTTTTGCTGTGAGTCTCGACTCCTCCAGGAGATCAGTGAACCGCATGTGTCAACCAACATTAACCTGCTCAGTCCAACAGATGCGCTGAGACACACATGCACAAGAAAGAATAATAAACACACACAAACATACACATTAACCTCCTCGTGTCAACATAGAGTACAGTGCAAACTGAACTGCAGCTTCTAAACACACAAATGCATAGTTGTGAATAGAGCTACGCATCGTCAGAGCTGATATACTCTTGAGTAAACGTGGAGCTGTAACCTGAGAAAAAACTTTGATTATGATGTTGTTCTTGTTCATGAGGTTTAGTCCTCCCTCTTATACTATACCGTACAACACTGTATATTTACTCTAAATGTTGTAGTTTGTTTTTTCTGGTGTGGTGGCTCAAGTTCCCTAATTTTCCCTCAGATCTATTTTTTTTGTTCTTACTTACTCTCAGACAATTCATGTGTGGTGCTTTAGCTTAACATGTAAAGCATTCAGCCAGGGTTATAGGATTGTTCCAGCTGGGACCATGTCAACTACATTATGCATTTATATTCCTGCAGCACCCACCAAATTAATATATATGCATACTATAACTGACCCTGTTAGAGCAGGGTCAAGTATAGTGTGGCATAATATAGAAAATACAGCCTGTGCCTGTGACTGTCTCACATTATTATAGACTATAGTTTTTTTTTTCGTTACATAGCTTCAATCAAATCCTAGAAATAAAACCAATTTTTGTAAAGATCAGTTTTCCAAGATTAAAACTTTTGTGGTTTGGCCACAGTGCAACGCCCTCCTCTGGGAAGTAATGGTAGACTCTTTAATAACTGGAGAAATTTAAGAAAAAAGGACATAAATTGGGGCCCCAGATTTTCTGAAATTCCAATTTAGAATCAGCTCTCTGGCATTTTCAGTGTCTTTGTTTCCATCCTCTTCACAAACATGCCAGACTTTTCTCTGTAGGGCCCCTAACTGACACTCTGGGCTCGCTGTCAAGTATTATGTTCTCAAGTGTTTGTGCTTGTCTTCTGCGCCAAGCTGCTGGAGTCCTCTCTGCCCCATCCACAAAGGCTTACACAACATTCAGCAGTCATATCTGTGATTGTCTATCTAGGAGCCCAGCGTGTTTTCTCTCAAAGTCAAATTAAAAAGGTATGCCAGAAAAGAGACTGTATCTGCAATTCAGAACACATTTTTCTATCAGACAGGAGATATATTGCCGACTAAGTATTGTCAGATGTTGGCAAATTCCACATATTTTTCATATCCGGCCCCCTGAAACTTGGGGCCGCTTCAAGACTCAAGGCACATCATCGACAAAGACTCTGTTTGACCTTAGGAGCACAGGCAGAAATGAACCAAATATCCATTCTGTTTTCTACGAAAATATTTTCTCTGATATAAATGCAATATCACTGGCCATAAATCATTTAGTAAATCATTTGGAAATCATTTGAAAAAACACATTTATTTGGTGGGTGTTCATCAATAAATGTGGCTCCTGTGGAAGGTTTTATTTATATATTCATGCATTCAATAGATTCAGTTATTCATGTATTCACTCATTCACAAGGCCTAGTCAGTGGCTATGCGTCAGGCCCCCGTGTGTGTGTGTATATGTGTGTGTGTGTGTGTGTGTGTGACCTGCGGCGTAGCCCTGCTATGCTGCGGGCTAGTGCTGTTCCCCAGGGGGCTCTCATCTTTTACTGAGCCCTGACAGAAGATGGAGGCTGGGAGAGGGGTCCGCTGCATTAAAAAGCCTTTACCTAGCTCTGATTTATCACCCTGCCTCACACATACACACCCACACTCACACACGCAGACACACACAAACCTGCCTGCCAACTCTGCGCCATCTCACCATTCCTCGCCGCAGCTAGACTCTACACTCTATCAAACACACAGACATATAGATGCATGCATGCACACACACACACACACACACACACACAGAATCAAATGGACACACATTCACACACCATCAAACACATACTCGTTCCATCATAAGATGGCTGCCTCAGAGAAAGAGTGAGGGAGCGAGGCGCCACACTCTGCACCACAGTGGTGATTTTGCATTTTAATGGTACCGTTCCTCTCCTTCCCTTTACTCTTCTTTCCCCTCAGTTGGTAATTCTGGTGAGTCGCAGGAAGGTAGCAAGTCACCAGCTACCTCACCACAGAAGACAGAGCAACACAATTGCTGGACACCGTTTCCTGGGTAGGTCAACTGCAAATGGCTGCATTTGAATTTGCCAGCCACTGTGGAGGTGAGGGAGGAGAGTGTGTTCGCACTGTGGAGGAAGTAGATTGTCATTAAGCCACAACAAGCAGCATGGTGTGCTAGAGGACAGCCTCTGCACACACTCCATATGAACCTCTTAATTGCACACGAAGACACCCACACACACACACAAATAGACAAGGAAAAGAAGAATAATGCTCACAAAATTCAAATTCCAAGCAGCATGCATTCAGCCTAAACTGAGACATGGACAAAGGTGAACATTGGTTTTAAAATGCACTACAACAAACACAAAGATACACACATACAAACACACACACGCTCACAGGACTTTGTCCTTGAGAGGGTCCAAGACTTAGTAATCGTATTCATTCATTCATTCATACATATGGGTGGAATACATTTGCTCCATCTCCGCTCGACTTATTGCATGAGCGCTGATAAAAACTGGGAACAAAAAAAAAAGAAAAAGAAAAAAGAAAAAAAGAAACAGAGGGAGGGAATTTAATCTCTGAATAAAAACTCTTTTCCCCCAACACACATTAATACAAGTTGACTGCACAAGTTGTATGTTTAGCATTACAAATATTTGTGATTTTTATTCAACCTTTGTTCAGTCACGTTACACCTGGTGAAATCAAAGATCTCTTTTATGACTCCTGTACAGTAGTAGTGACCAAGAACAAGACAAAACACAACTTTTCCGGTCACACCACAAAGACATTTCTAAACAAACAAAATTAAACTCTGAATACAGAACTGCCTTCACTGAAACACCCAAACTGGTTTATAGCAGTTTTTCTTTACTATTTAAGCTTTGTTGTGTACACTTTATTACCCCTATGTATATCATTATTACAGGCATTTATATGGCATTTGTAAAAAAAAAATCAATGATTTTGTGCTTTTGATGTGTGTATCAGTGCTGAAGGGCATCAATTTTCTTTGGAGAGCAATAACCAGAGCAGTACATAAAACATTTTGGGAATTGCAAAGCAGTCACAGGGTCAGGGAAGAGCATTGGAACATAAAAGAAAATGGTAAAAATGAAATCTTCTCTGTCTTCTAGCAAGTTTTGTCTTGTAGATGCTTGTAAATTAGTCTAGAGCATGTCTTACAGCTTGTGTGCATGTGTATGTGATCCAAGCAAGAAGCTGATGCTCTGTAGTGTGAAATTCAAACCTTTTGTGTGTGCGTGTTAGCCAGTGGTACCTTATATGTTGGAAAGAATAATAAGAAAGCTCCTCCATCATTCACAGAGTGTGTGTGTAGTACTGAATGTGTGTGTTTGTGAAAGAGGAGGAGGAGGAGGAGGAGGAGGAGAGATCGCTGGTAATGGAATAATTTCTCGTTTGTTGTAAAGAAGATTGCTAGTGTTAAAGAAATGGTGATAATAACACTGTTCAGGCTGAAAATGGGAATAAATCCTTTATTTAACTTCTAATTCTATGAATTTTGGAAATAGTGCATTTTCAAAATAGGTGAACACAAACACACAAAATGGGAAGCTAAAATTCTAAATCCTTTTTCTTTTGCCCTAAAGATTACTATTTACACCCATAAAATCCATGATGAAATGATACAAGCGTTTTAACAATTGTTTTGTGTGTGTGTGTGTGTGTGTGTGGTGTGTGTGGTGTGTGTGTGTGAGAGAGAGAGAGAGAGATTTTGTACTTGTCCATGTGTGTATTACAGCAGGACAATTCACAGTTGCAGATCAGCTGCATGTCCTCACCACTTGCTAGTTTACTGTTTGATGTTCATGATCTGTGTGTGTGTGTGTGTGTGTGTATATGTCTGTGCCTGATTTGTCGGGCATAAGTCATTTGTCCTTAAAAGCAGTAACATTTTGCTGCTAATCTATGTGTTTGTGTGTGTGTGTGCTGTGGAAATGGAGGGTGAGAGGAAGGATGCTACAGCTGTTGCCTCCAAATCCATAATTTATTGTTGGGAATGCTACAATCTAGATTACATATCTCGCATCTTAAAAGTGTATTTTCCCATATACAGCAATCTACAGCTCATCAAAATTCATTCCGCTTCAGCATAAACAATCCCCTTGTCCTCTCACCCCTGAATATGTGTATGCATGTGTGTGTGTGTGTGTGTGTGTGTGTGTGTGTGTGTGTGTGTGTGCGTATACATGTATTTGTCCGTATGGCATAAACAATCCCCTACTCCTGTCAGGAACACAGAGTGATCCATCAGTTTCTCCACAGAAAACCAATTTCACTGGAGATGTTCAGTTTTTCACAGACACAAACCACCTATCCTTGCAGAGAGAGTAAAAGGGGGAAAAGAGAGAAAGACACACATATACACAGAACAGAGGGAGATAAAGAAAGAGGGAAAAGAATGGCAAAGAAATAGAACAGGGAAGAGAAGGAGACGTGAAGTAAAATTGAAAGAGAAGGATAGGAAGAATAAGGGAAAATAAAAAAGACCAATCTTGCTATGTTTAATAGGACGCACTGTTATTTGCTATCTCATCAGTTCAATATAGTACGTAAAAACCGTTCATCTGTTGCCCTATACTCATATGCACTGGGAGTTGACACATAGCGCCTGTCAAGTAGGCTTTATGTGACTGCTCCAAAAAAAAGCTACAGTTTCAGTCTCTACACAGTGGTGTTTGTGATAAAAAAAAAAGGAATAAAGATGAAAGACTGAAAGAAAAAAAAGAGAATTTCTTGCTTTTGACCGTTAAAGCTTGAAGTGTGGAATTATGAGCGAGGAGCAAAGCATGCTGTGGCGGCCCAGTTTTGCTGTGTTGAAGCGGGCAGATGACAACATAATTACCGAGTCATCTTATAACACGTGATTAAACAAACAATGCATGTCGTCTCCTCCTAAGGTCCCCATTTCCAGCATCTTTTATTTTCATGCATGTGTTTGCTGAATAGTGGTGTTCTATGTGTACGCTCATAGGAAGGAAAAAGGAGGTGAATCCATGCATATTTGTGAACATATGTGGGAACCCCCAGACATAGCCAGACGGAAATATTGTATGCAGACAAACAGGCAATGGACAGCAGGCTAATGTATCTTTGTTGTAATGGGCTTAAGTTAAAACAAGATGAGAAAGGCCTTCATTTTAGAGGAGCTGCGTTGCTACTAATGACTAGAGGGCCCCCAACTGCCATCTCAGCCTATTATAACTTTGAGATAGCTCTTCTGTGTTTTTAAAGATGAATGCAAATTAAAAAGCATTAGGCTACATTCATTTGCAGTCTTTGGCATATAGGCCACTTTTGGTCTGAGGGCCACTTAAGGCTGCCTTATTTCTTCAAATGACCTTGAAATCAAAGAAAGAGCAAGTTTTAATGATTTAGAGGGCTCTTAAAGACTCGAAAGGAAAAGCAACACAGGGCCTCATTAAAATTTTCATTTAAACATTAAAAAAGCTTTTTGTTACAAATGTTCCTGCCAGGATGCTGAGTTGATATACAAAGAAAACCATAAGAAGGCCCAGCATCTGAGCCAATTTGATGCCAATGCATCTCCTCATGCCTTCATCAGTGATTCTATAAATTACAAGGCATGCTTATTTGGCTACTTTATAATTTTCTTTGTGAGACTTGGGTTTGTGTGTGTGATAAACGACAAGCTGTGGAGCGTTGTGATTTGGTGCAGGGCCTGTGAATGACCTAGGGAATGCATTGTGTCACTTTATATTTAGCTTCTATTTCCTCACTGCCTGCTCTTCTGCTGCACATGGTATGATTTCAGTTTGTGAGTGTATGTGTGTGTGTACGTGAACAAAGAGTGAGACATATCCCATCACCCCCTAAAATTCCTTCATTCCCTCCTCCATTGCTCCTTTATTTCCCCAACGACTCAACTTGCCTTGTAAAAACCTTAGCCTGGCTGCTCAGCGCCCTTTAAAATGTAAAGCAATATTAGTGTCTGACACGTTGATCTCTGTTACTATGGTATTGTTTCAGAGGTCCAATGAATGTAAAGAAAGCTGCGACTGTCCAGACTTAAGTGGGTGGGTGCGAAAATGTTCACTTTACATGCTGTTTTCACACTGGAGTAAAATATGTAAGGATCTAATGAAAGAACTGTAATACTGTGTGTTTGTTACAGGTGGTAAGGTATTAGAAATGCCAAAAAAGAGAAAATGTGCCAAATATTTTTCAGTTTTTGGCATGTGGATCCAGCCTCTCCATAACTTCACCTCTCGTGCGTTTAGTTATTTACAGCCCTGACAACAAAAAAAGCCTTGAACTGTTCCGCAAACTACACAGCACCCTTTGTGTCACAGGCAAAACAGGAAATCAGGCTTTTGTCCGCTCGAGATGGCATCAAAAAACATCGTGTTTCATCTGTCTTAAGCAATCCCATCTTGACGACTTCACACGTCCCCATGTGGGGCTGTGCTGTTCCTCAGAACAGATTGGGAAACAGCACAAACGATCTGCCGGGGAAGTCCCAGCGGGCTGCCATAACATGCTCGTTTGCCGACGTACCTCTGTTGCACAGAGCCCATGTTTGATTCCTCTCAGGTTGCCCCTCCCTTTCTTTCTCACTCTCACTTCACTTCTATCACTTGCTCATTTCGCTGTCTATATCACCTACTTCCTTTCTTTCTCTCTTTCGCTCTGTCCCTGACACTCAGTCTCTGTCAGCCTGTTGGTCTGTCTGTCTCTTTTTCTTTTTCTCTCGGGCCTGCCTCCCTTTCTCCCTCACACCTCCTCCTCTTTCTCTTTTGCTTTAAAATACGTGTTAGTTGGCTGTGTGTCTTGTAGAAATGCCAGCAGTAATTGTATCCTTCATCCACAATGCAATAGTAAGGCAGGTGTACCCCCCCACCCCTCCATTTTCCTCACCTTCTTTCTTTCTTTTTGTACCTCAGACATGAAACGTATTGCAGCAGTAAACACTCAAAGCAGGAAGGCCAAAAGATATACAGAAAAAAAGATTAGATCTCCTTTTTCATATGTTAGTTTGTGTGCGGCCTTTGTTGACACCTGAGTTAATCCAGAGAAAAGGCTGTTAATGTTTATTTTCCATCTGAAAGGATGACTCACTACAAGAATTGTGCTTTTTGTTGCCTATGTGTCCTCATCCCCACCGATGCAGCGCTCCGAACTGTACAAACAATATTTATCTCCTCATTTACTAAAAAAGCACACTGAATTTACTCCTGAGGATAAAAGTTGCAAAGTTTTACAGAATCAGTTGTTGGATGAGTCTAAAAGTTGCATTACACCTGTTAACAGAAAAACAACAGGTTCTGTTTTGGTGCATACCCCCAAATACAGCCAGCAATAAATAATAAGATTTCATGTTGAGTATTTGTTCACGGGGGACAATGGTTTCCTGATTTCTCAGGTGTAATGCTTTGGTGGATGAAACACAGGTGTAGGAGATATCGTGTGGTGGATGGAACCCAGGTGCCGGAGTTATTTCCGGTCTGTGCCGTTAATCACCAAGCTGACGCTGAAATATGGCTTGCAATTTAGCAGTTTTAAAATAGAGTTCCCTTGACTGCATATACTTAGGTTGGGAAATAATAACAAGGGCAAGATAAAGTCAAGAGACTGTGAGAATGTTTCATATGAATGTGTGCTGCAAAATGTGTTGTGTTTTATCAGCGAATGTGGGCACAAAGTCTGAAGGATAATAGAAACTAGAAAGGATCTGATGCTGTCTGCCTGATAACAATAATTTGACAGTTTCAATTCCTATGGAGCAATCACGTCTTTGATGTAAGGAGCTGATTAATAAGTAACTTCACCAATCCCTGTTAAAGGATTTTATGTGCAAATGCAGCCTTCTAAGTAAGAACAAATGAGCAAGAACAAGCAAAGTCCCTGTTTTTTCACAAAACACGTTAACTCTTTTTGTAGGGCCACAAAAAAACAACAACATAGAGGCATGGAAAGTGTGTTTTTGCGCAGGCACTATTGATTTGAATTCCATAGATGAACCCACACATGAATGTATTGTCAATAAACACAAACATGAGACTATGGTTGTGTTTGTTTTAAAACAAGCTCTCTCTTCCTTTTTTCCTGTTCCTGTTTTCATTCAGTTCTCTCCTGGCTTCTGGAAGAGTCAGAATGTGACAAAGGTTTACATCAGAGACAGACTGTCTAAATATCTGATTATAAGCTGTTTATCCTCGTTAAATGATGACAACATAGTAACGCCAATACGCAAGAGGCCTCAGATGTGAAGCTGGTCAATATCTATTGACAGACAAATCATTGTTGTTGTTCTTTCGTTTTGTCATTGTCCAGGCCCAATGCATGCGGGGCTAAACTGGGAGTGAATGTGATTGGATTTTCAGTCTCCGTCATTAAATTCCCATGCGGGGAATACTAATTCCAGTATTTAGTGCGGTGATGCTAGGGCTTGCTTTCATCTTAAACTGATTCCAGTCTAATTAGATTGGGCATGTGGGGGGTGGTGGATGTACGTCTGGACTAATCCCTGCCTCTCTCTCCCAAACATTGTATTATCCAGAGAAAATCCATTGGCTGCAGGCTATTCAAAGCCAGATCTGCCTCCACTGCAGCCTCTGTACTGTATCATCTGGAAAGCTGTGGCTAGAAGGGTGCACGGTGCAGTGAGGGTGGAACCTAATGGTCATGAGTGATGTATGGGTTGCAGAAAACGCCATTTAGAATTTACAGTAAACCTTTTATCGTGTATTCAGGGCAAGACCGCTCACTGCTGTGGCCTCTTTAGCAAAGCTGTGTCTGAACTACTATGAACTACTCTTCTCTTCAGAGGGCCTTTATATTCTAGGACAGTGCAGTTAAGCAGTGGAATTGCGTGGCCACCAAAATACAGTCACATCAAAATGGTTCTTTTTTAAGGTTTTATATTTTGTTAGACCCCTAAACAGTAATTTCAGAAGATATGAGTCAGAATTTGCAAACAATACACTTGCACACGCATTTTCTGTGCACAGATCAGCCTGTCACCCTGCTTGTGAATTACTGATAGACTACAGTAAAAACACAGTGTAAAGAGGTCCTTCTTCTAAGCGCTGAGAAGGCCAGAAAAATGAAAGGCCTTCAGCCATTATTCTCCACAAAGGTCAAACGCAATTCAATCCCATAGTATGGGGGAGGGACTACCTCGGTAACCGCCTACACTTTAAGGGTGAGCAACAGGAAAGGACAATTCAGCAGCACATTCGTCAAGGGCGAGGGGTGAAGTCAGAAGGGGGGAGAAAAAAGCTGTTTTTGAGGCTTTTACATGTCGCGGCTGTTTCACTCCACACTGAAGTGTTTGAACAAAACAATAAAGGTGACAACCGATTCTGACAGAGTGAAAAGATCCTCATCTTTCCCTTCATTTTTGATGTCCTTGTGAAATTTCATTAGGTGGATTTAACGACTTGTGAATGTTGGCTTTCTCCATGACCCTGACACTGGTGGCGGACATGTCTCGCTGGCAGGGTGATGTATTGTGTTGAGTTCTTCCTGAGGTGCAATTTTTAATCTGACAGCATCTGTTGACCTCAGATCTTAAAAGTCACCCTCCTGTCTCACATTGGCATTAAATTTGCCTCTATCTATCTATCTATCTATCTATCTATCTATCTATCTATCTATCTATCTATCTATCTATCTATCATCTATCTATCTATCTATCTAAATGTTATGTGCTTCAGTTGCCAGCAGTATGCACTCTGTTCAACACATCAGCATGGGCCTTACACACCAGTAACGAAAGGATCAACCTTTGCAGTTTTAGAAAATAACAAATGTTCTATGTTCTCTGTTGTGGTTATATATATCCATGGTTGTGATTTATTACTGTTTGTGGGCTTTTCTGTTATAATGGGACAGGTCTAGAGTGGCACCTGATCAGATCCAGATTAGCAGACACTTCCAAACATAATCCCAGCATCAGTTTAGAGTCAGATTACCACAAATAGCATAATGACGGGAAATACCCATTATATGATTTAGAATTTTAGTCTGTCAGTGAAGGGCAGGTCAATTATTAGAAGGATGTTGACACAATACATATCATGTTAACAGTGTGACATAGGTATACCTGAAAATCTTGAAAAATTATGCGTCTTAATTTAAGTGTAATAATGGAAACCATATGAAAAAAATAATTTTTTCAAAATGTGTGGTATAGTCTGCTTCAGTCTAACATGCTACAGTCATCTACAGCTCAGTGACACTAAAAATGTTTTATTTACAGTGTACTGGATTACGCTTTTTAAATTTAAAATTACTGAACAATTGCAAGTCAAACCACAATATACTGTAGCTTTGTAATATAATATGACAATATACATATTACACTATAATATAATGAGATAAAGAGAACATTTATGGATATGACAATTTAAAGTGTGCAAGTAATTGACAGTCAAATGTGTTATATATTTTGTGTATACCTTTACATGAGTTAACTGCAGATTATTATGAATGACATGTGTGAAAGATGAGGTAATGAAACTTCTTCCCATTAATATAATAAGACAGAAGATGAAATAAAGAATATTTGATGCGACCAAACTGGTTTGCAGATACAGTTTTTAATGTATCACAACAATGAGCAACAAACATACTTGATGAACTATTTCCAGAAGTTGTTCAAATACCATCTACAATAAACGTCATTTCAACTATGACAACAGGTCTGTGACAAAATAAAAAAACGGTTTCAAAACCATGTTATTACCGTGATACGGTACAGTTGAGACCTCAAACAGTACAGTAACAAAAACTAATGCGACTACTCTCTATATATAAAACATCAATAACATTTTTGGTTTAGTTTATTTAAAGTTTTAGCCATAGGGGCTTCTTCTTATTAAAACCTCAGGGTGCATTTCCTATGTAACCCAGATGTTGAAGAGTACATATTGTGTAGGATATGATTGCGCCATGAAAATCCCTTTGACATCCAGAAGAACAATTCCAATTTCAACCTTTTGAAGGCTGTCCCCATAAACATGACACAATCCATCCATTTGTTTTTAAAAAGTTCTTTTTTTTTTCTTTTTGGCTGCTGTGCAGTTGCAATATCTATGTACAGTTATATTGTTGGACCATCCTTTTTGTTGGTTTGTTAGCTTTTACCAGTCCTTGGTGTGGAAAGCGTCCTGTCTGATGCTAACATCTTAGCACATGATGCTAGCTGACAGTTCAGTCTTATAATGCTGAGCCACAGAGTGGGGAAAGGCAAAAAGCCAGAGTTGTGAAAGCCTTTGGAATCAGGACAGTCGCTCATGTTTGTACAATGGCAGAATTGCACCTTGGGAGGCCAGGATGTCTCTTATGAAACACAATCGAAAAGTGTCTTCAGGATTAAAGTAAATGTTGAAATACTAAAAATCCAAAAAATGACATTTAAAAAGCTCACGCAGAAAATTAAAAACTGACATTGCTTTAGAACTTTGAGAAAAAAAAAACACCTTTACAATAAGAAAAACATAAAAGGAAATGTTACTTGATTTCATTGTTTGAAACAATAACTAAGCATGATTTGATTTAACCTGTCAAACAGTTGCATTACATGCTACTTGCTCATCTCAGAATAGGAAATACCAAAAGCAATACATTTTTGCATTTCTTCATATTAATAAATTTGTACCATGCACAGCCAACTACGAATATGTACAACAGCTTAGCTTTCTTTGTTCACAAGCCTTTTCTTTCATACAAATAGCCTTCTGTTACTTTGGAATGAATCACATTGGTTTCAATTACCAAACTAGAAAGTGATTCGTAAAAAATTGAACACCCTTTGACAGCTTTCACATTCTTAGTTCCACAGCAAAATAACAAAATAACATAAAATAAAAAGTAGCAAAGCAAAGCAATTAATGGATCAGTATTTTGTCTGGTAGAAAGTTGAGAGAATTTATGGCAAGCAAAATAACATTACACAGTAGCAGCAAACTTTGTAAGGTAATACTTTGCAATGTTGAAATCACTAAATGTGGAAAAATCAAAATGTTTGACTTTAACTGTAGATCATCAGAAGTGCCCAGAGAATTGATGGGAGGACGTCAACCTATGCAATAAATGGCTGCGTATACGTGTAACACTGTTTTAAGTCCTACAAGTACATGAAAATGTTTTAATATACAACACAAATGCTGTTGTCCCCCTTTTAAAGCAGCATATTTGCAAACGTATAGCAAATGATCATACCTTTTTTAACAATGTGACCAACTTGTACCTTAACAGTTTCAAGTATACAGTACTGCTTTCATGGATGCACCAATTCTTAAATAGGTCTCTAGATTGTTAGGCATCAATCCTGTAACAAATATGGACCAATATGCTGCTGCAATAGACACAAATAATAATTAAAATACAAACATACATACATACAAACAGAAAAAATTCTATTAAATTAACAAATGGGCTACTCAAATAATAAAAAGACAACAAAAACAAAATAAGTGCACTATAGTCCAGACACAAGCAGGTACCGTAACAGTACAGCAATTCACAAATGAAAAATGTTATATTCACATAATCCGAGAGAGTCTATCAAAACTAGAGTTATTACCTCTTCAGAAAAGGGTGTGAGCAGAGGTAAAAGTGAGAAGGTAAGAGTTGGCACAGATTAGTATATACTACAAGAAAAAAAGGAAAAAAGGGGGTGGGAAATAGATACAGCTTGTTGTAATACAAACTGGCAAACACAGGGGCATCATACACATTTATTTCACCATTCTAAATTCCCTCAGTGGCAAAACCATACTGTCTTTGTAGGGCAAAACTAAAAGGATATGCACATCGTCCATTGTAACAGTAATATTGTCTCTTGGTACTCTATACACATCAAGGAAATGCGTCCGATAAAGCTTGACATGTTTTGGTTATAAGCCAAGTGTACCCAGGCTTGTTGCTGCTTTAACAAATGAGAAATGTTATGTTCTGACCTGAGAATTTAAAGCTACTGAATTACACCTATCTAAACTAAGAGAGATTCTCTTTGAGGGTTCTGGATCGTCATCCCATACAGTACATGCTAGCATTTGGAAAACAATCCAGCTGAGGTGCAATTTGCTATCGTGAGAGTTTTTGGCTTGAAACAAGCCCCCCCAAGGGAGCCTGTGGGATTTTTTCCTACTCCATGTTTTTGTATACAATATAAGCTCAGTCAAGCATCTGCAACAGTTCTGTCCATAACAAAAATCAATCAATATCTTGCCAGCATATCAATATGGGAAAAACAATCCTGAGTCAATCATTTGGTACTGTAATTTTTTGGGTTAAGAGAGACTTTGGAACTGCAGTTTAAAAAGTCTTATTTTTTTCTTTAAGCAAGGGATCCTTTTGTCACTCCTACACACTGAACATATCCATTCTGATACTACTGAAGCTTGCGTCTAGGCCAGAGGCCGGCTTAGCCTTGACTTCCAACGCGTTTTCTAAATCATCCAGCTTCTGGCTTAGCTCATTGTCAGACTCATCTGAACAACTCTCGGTGGGTAGTGAGGTTGGAACCCCTGAGGTGCTGCAGGAAGTTGAGGTAACCGTTGAAGGTGAGGAGAGGGGGGGGGGAGGAGAGGCAGACGGGGAGGAGGAAGCAGCTTTCCGGGCTGTGGTGGCCTGGAACAGGACATTTGGCCAGGACTTCATGGACAAGCGAGAGAGATGAGGAAAGGTGTTATTAGAAGAAGCTGCAGACTGCGAGGTAGATGTGGTGTTAGGAGTAGGGGAGCAGACAGAGTGAGGTAATAATCTAGTATGCTCTTTGGCATTTCTCATTGCTTGTTTGATTGTTTTCTCTTTGTGCAAGCTCGACTGAAGGTGTTGGCCAAGTGCTTCATTCCCATTAACAACCACATTGCAGACAACACAAGTGTAGTTGCTGACTGCCTTTCGAAGCACTGTCTCTTGCGGGTCAGTAAAAGGATGTCCGAAGTAACAGAAGGACTTCTGATGACGCACCACTGAATCTTCGTCAGCAAAAATCATCTGGCACTTCCTGCATATAAACTCATGCTTGACGGACGGTACAATAAAAGCGTCTGGAAAATCCATGGTACTTTTGGTATCTGTTTTGGGTTCTTCTTTTGTGCTTTCTGTTGAAGAGCCTTTGTTGGTGTCATCCTTAGCATCAATAGCATCTTTTGGTTTAAACGAGTTGGTAGTCGTGCTCTGTATGCTCTGGGGTGTCTTCACAGGGGTTGGTTTCAGTTGCTGCTGTAGTTGTTTCTGCTGTTGCTCAAGTTGTTTCTGCTGCTGTTGTTGTTGCTTCTGCAGTGAATCCTGGAGGGACTGCTGGTACTGCTGGTACTGCTGCAGGAGAGCGGTAGGGGAGAGACCAGTTGCCATGGCAGCTTGTGGGACTGCTGCTGGGCCATATGGAAACAGATTTTCCATCCCGCACAGTGGTGGAAAGTAGCCCCCTGTTTGGACGCCTCTCGGAAGCTGTGGAGAGAAGCAGTTGGGAAATCCAGGAAGGAAGTAGGGCAGGAACTGCCCCCCCAAGAAAGAGGTGGGATCACTTGCTGCAAGAGCATTCTGGAGTGCCTGAAGCTGTGTGGCGTCCAGTGGAGTCTCATTTCCTGGTTTCCCTGGAGCTGGACATGGTTTCTCCCTTTTCTTGGCCATACTGGGGGTTTCAGGGCGTGAACCGCTCTCGTTCTCTCGTTCCTTCACCTTCATCTGAGGTGGCTTGTCTCCTGGTTTCTTGCTGCTGTCTCTCTCTGAGTCTTTGCCTTGCTGCTCTGTATGATTTACTGCTGCCAAAGGTGTGGAGGGAACAGGAGGAGGAGGAGGAGGTGGAGGAGGAGGAGGAGGAGTCTGCAGAAGAGTCTTGGTTGGGGTAGTGTTGAGAGACATGGCAGGAGAGGGGGTGGCTGGTGTAGGGAACCCAAGCATGCCAGCACCGGGAGACGCTAAAGCTGAAATACAGTGGTATATAAATATGGAAATATTCAATATTTATATATTCAATCCCAAATCACTATGGAAATTGTTTGACAAGATAAAGATGCTTAATTTGTCACTGGCTGACTTTTTATCTCTTTCATTAAGATTTTGTTATGGATCAAAACTGTCACATGCGCTTTATGATAATTTCAACCTGCCAATATATTACAATATAAATATACCAAACCTACAATAAGGGGAAAAACAAACACAAACAAAAACCATGAAATAGATACATTTGTTGTAAAAAATCTCTGAATTATCAATTAGCAGGTCAACTCTGATGCTGACATTATGCATGCACTAACTCCCACAATTTTTTATTTTAAAATAGTTTTAAAAAATAAGACTTTTTGACAAACACCACTGTGATACAGAATAACCAGTAGTATAGTAGAATAAAATAGTGCATGATAAAGCTCAGTTCATAAAGCCTCTAGTCTATTTAATTTTTTTTCACTGTTCGTCATACTAACTCACCAGGTGTGTTGGGTGGGAAAACAGGAAGTGATGATGGCCCATTGACCCCAGGAAGTAGCACCGGCGGAAGGCCAGATAACCCTGGGTAGCCTGAGGGTAGGCTGAGACCATGAAGTGCATTATTGTTGTCCACTGCAGTCTGTTGCTGCTGGCCAGGCAGGCTGAGTCCCTCACCAGCTTTCTTCATACGATCCAGCTCTTGCTGGGCCATCAGCTGACGGACAGTGGTCGGTGCTAGGTAGTCCTTTTCTCTATCCACCTGGTTACCCAGGGTTTCTTGCACTTTGGTGATGTGCTGTCTGGAGAAAATGTGGTCTCGGACGGACATCCGGGCAGTGTACTTTACACCACACAAAGTACACTCAGGCCTGGGCCCCTCTGGTGAGCCTTGACTTATCATGAATGGCTTTCCAATGTTAATCTTGAACTTCTTTTCTTTAGCTCGGGCATTCTGGAACCAAACCTGGACAACACGCTTGGGGAGTCCAATCTCATTGCCCAGCATCTCACACTCTTGCATTGTAGGAGTGCGGTAGTCACTAAAACAGGCTTTGAGGACTTTAAGTTGCAGGTTACTCATCTGAGTCCTGAATCGCTTGTGGCCTGGCCTGTCCCCAGAATTGCTACCTTTCCCAGACTTGCTGAAAGGGTTACCTGTCCCAAAGGGACTAGGGGAACTGGGATCAGCTAGGCTTGATGATTCACTCCTGTCATTGTTTTCATCCATTTCATCATCTCTGGAACTAAAATAAGAGTCACAGTCTTTTCCAGAGAAGCTGAGAGAAGGGCTCACCATGCTGAATTGGAACCTTTCATTGCCACCATCAGAATTTGGCACAAGGCCACTCTTGTTGTCACTCATCTTGTCGCCTCCATTGGCGGTGAGGCTCTCAACCTCATTGTTATTACCCTCATCTCCAGTTGTAGCATCACTAATGGCTGTATTAATTGATGATGTCTCATCAAAGTCCATTTTAGTGAGATCATAAGATGAAGCTTCTGCTGAATTAATATTGGGCCCTTCAGTTTCATCACAGTTTTCAGCTTTTAAGGATGAAGGGCTTAAGAAGTTTTTTACTTGTGCCTCAGATGGTTTGAGTGGAGTTGAGGATGCAGCAGGCAGCTCATACTCATTTGGCTCAGTCTTGGTAGGCAGCTGTGGGTAGTCAAAGAAATTATACTTATTTGGGCTTTCTCCTCTTTCATTGTCTTGATTCATCATTGGGCTTGGTGGCAAGCTAAAGCCTGCCTGCTTAGCCTCATGCCAATGTCTGGATCGTATGTGGCTATCTAAAGCAGATTTAGCCTTGAACAGTGCTCTGCAAAAGGGACATTTCTTGTGGGACTGGGAGGGCCCTATAGCCCTAAACTGCCCCTTTCTCTCTCTTGCACGAGTGTTTTGGAACCAAACTTGCACAACTCTCTTTTTCAAGCCAACTTCTCGTGCAATGTGGTCCAACATCTTCCTTGTTGGGTTAGAGTCAAGTAGGTATTTGTCATAGAGAATCTCCAGTTGTTCTGGCGTAATGGTGGTTCTCAAACGTTTATCTCTGTGTTGCTCTTCACTACTGTTTCCACCATCTTTATCGTTAGCACTTTCATCCTTGTCATCAAGTTTCCTTTTCATTGCTCCAGAGCCTGCTGCAGAGGCCAAACCAGAGCTACCCTGAGAGGGGATTTGAGAAAGGCCTCCAGATAACAGCTGGCTAGCCATTAGAGGGTTGTTGGGGTCGAATATCATGTAGGGCATATCAATGGGTCTTTCAAGAAACTGAGAGTGAAGGAACTGGTTTTGGGCAGCCAAGAAATGCATGTGCTGGTGCTCCTGCCATAGCTCCACAGTGGGGAATGCAATCTTACACTGGTCACACTGGTACTGAAGCATCTGGTGGGGAAGGTTGTTTGTGAGTGAGGAAAGGGCCAAAGAGAGTGGACTTGATGGCACTGTGGCTGCCTGTGGCTGGGAATGGGGTCTTGACATTTGTGGCTGGGGAGCTTTCTGAGGAGGTGGCTGAGGTGTGCAAGCCTTAGATGGTCTGGGTTCTGGTAGTGACTTGATCACTGGTGAGGGGGCAGCCTCAGTGTGTTTAACTTCAGTTTCAGGGCCAGTGTCTGGCTTGGGGGAGGTTTTCCCCATGCTGGTACGAGGAGAGGCCATCACAGGGGAGCTTGAGCCAGAACTGGTGGCAGTTCCTGTTTGGGACTGTTTAGGTGGCTCTAAAGGTAGCTGGATAGTCTTAGCCGGACCTTGCTCAACAGAATCTGTGTATTCCTCACAGATGTTGTCCTCATTACCTTCCTCATCTTCATCCTTATAACACAGCTTTTTCTGGTGAGTGATAAGATCAAAGATGCGTGGGAACACAATGTTGCACTTTTTACACTGGTACTGCATGTTGCTGGTTCTGATGTATCGTTCATTGGTTAGTTCTTTTTTCTCATTGTCTTTAGAATCTGCCTGGTTCTCATAGGTCTTGCGAGCTTTCTGGCGGGCATTCTGGAACCACACAACTATGACTCGGGTTGGTAGGTTGAGCACGGTGGAGAGCTGCTCAATCTCATCATCCTTTGGATAGGCATTAGTGTCAAAGAAATCTTGAAGTACCCTCAATTGGTAATCAGTGAATCTGGTCCTGGAGGACCTCTTGTTGATGGCTGACTCAGTTCTGTAGTATTCATGTGCACTGAGCTGGGGCTCCATTCGAATATCTTCCAATGTAGTAATGGGAGGAATATTAAAGTTGTAGGGAGAGTCTTTACTCCGTTGCCTCTCTTTGAAGAGGGTGTTACGGAACCAGTGCTTTATGACTTTTTGGGGCAAACCAGACTTCTCTGACATCTCCTGGATTTGCTCTTCATTGGGGGAGTTGTTGATGTCAAAGTTGGCACGGAGGATCTTAAGCTGGTCATCAGTGATACGAGTGCGAGGTCGCTTAAACTGAGACTGGCGGAGGAAGTTTGGATCAAGACCCAATTGTTGCTGACAGAGCTGTGTAAGGTCTGTGGAAATAGAGTCCATAGTGGGCAGCTGGAGGGCCAGTTGAGGGGGCAAGCCTGGGTGCTGGACAGACTGCATCATTAGTGGTGGGAAAATGGGCAGATCCAAGGGAACAGGGAGCTGCACTTGGGGAGGTGCAGGAGGGGCAGAAGGTGGTGGAGGAGGGGGCGGTGGCTGGGGTGGTGGTGCCTGGTGAGAGGGTTGGTGTGGGGCCTGATGGGGAACAGGAACTGGGGAGGGTACTGGGGTTTGGGGCTTGGTCATTGATGTAGAAGGCGGCTGAGGAGCTGTCACTGGGGCTGGAGCAGGAGGTGGCGGAGGAGGAGGAGGTGGTGGTGGTGGTGGTGGTGGTGGAGTCTCAGGTGAAGCAGGGTTTATTGGATAGAGTTTGTCATAGGCCTCTCTGTATTGCTGGGCAAACTTTTCAAGCTCCACATATGGGAAAAAGTGGCTGTGCACATGCTCCTGGTGGCTCTTGAGAATAAGCATATTGGAGAAAAGCTTTCCACACATCCCACACTCAAGCTTGTCCGTGTTCATTTCCACTTGTTCAACTCCGTCTTTGTTTTTCTTTTGGTTTTTCTGTCTGTTTTCATTGTACTGGATGACTAATTCAAATCCAAAGTTCTCTAGCAGTGCTTTGGCTGCATTGCCCCTTGCTCCTGACACAATACGTGGAGGGGGAATCAATGGCTCTGGGAACTTTGACTTTTTAGAGTCCTTGTTGTCCTTTCCTCCATCACTTAATGCATCACCTCCATTTTCAATCTTTGCTCTGTTTTCTTGTTTTTCTAAGTGGTCCTCTGCCTCTCTTGACATCTGAATTTCTGAAACTGACACAGTGCTGGACTCCATTTTGGATTTGTGATTCTGCAGTTGCTGGTTTTTCTGTTGCTGAATTTGTGACTGTGTCTGAGAGGCTTGCTGCTGCTGCTGTTGTTGCTGAGCCTGTTGCTGTGCCTGAGCCTGCTGCAGCTGGTGCTGCTGTTGCATCTGCTGCTTCAGGTCCTCTAGGAATGATCCAGTAAGGCCAGGCATTCCAAAAGCTGCTGCTGAGTGCAGCGCAAGTTCTGGGCTGAGGCTGAACTCAGCTCCTGGGATATAGAAGGGGAAGAGGAACTGTGGTTGTTGAAACTGCAGCAGTGCTTCTGGGGTCATTGGAAAATGGGGGAAAAAAGCTGGATTAAGGAACTGAGGCTGGAAGAAGGCGGCTTGTTGCTGGAGTTCATGTTGAAGCTGCAGTTGCAATTGGGCTGAGGACTGCGCTGACTGGTGGCTGCTTGCCTGTGCTGAAACATGGTCAGTAGTTGTTTGTTTTGTATTGTTGCCGCTGTTAGCTTCTTTGGGTTCCACAGTGTTTTCTTTGTTAGCAGAGGGTGTTCCACTTCTAGCAGTGTCTGGGTTACTGTTGTTCCCTTGTGTGCTTGGTGCTGGACTTTTTGCAGGTACTGGACCACTCGTGCCAGAGACACTGCTGCTGCTGCTCATTTCAGTT
The DNA here is from genome assembly GCF_002260705.1 of Seriola dumerili. Taxonomy (NCBI): domain Eukaryota; kingdom Metazoa; phylum Chordata; class Actinopteri; order Carangiformes; family Carangidae; genus Seriola; species Seriola dumerili. The sequence continues at coordinate 1,489,217 of NW_019175077.1, forward strand.
TTGGCTGTTCTTGCTTTGGTCTGGTGGAGTACTGACCTCATGTGAATTTCAAGTGTTGAGCTTTGGCTGTAGGCAACATTGCAAATATTGCATTTGAATGGTTTGTTGTCAGTGCTGTTGCTTGCCTCTTGTGGGACTGGGCTTGATGCTTCTTGAAGGACCTTCTTCAACTTATGCAGGTGGGAAACTGAATTATAGTGGACTAGTAAGATGTTCTTCTGGGTGAAGGACTCCTTACATACTGTGCACTTGTAAGGCCGAGAAGGGTCCAAAAATTTCTCCATTGTAAAGTTGGGCCCTTTTCTAAATGGTAGGGTCCGTTTTGGTTCTGCTCCCATGTCATCGAGCAGAGAGCTGCTGTCACTTCCCGTAGGACTGGGTCTCTCTTCCTGGTCAATTTCATCATCTTTGTCCAAGTCATGTTCGAAGGCCTGAGCTTCCTCCAAGGCCCTGGCCTCACTCTCAGTGATATCTCCATTCATTGGAAGATTTCCTATGAGTTGCTGCACTTCAGCTTCAGTAAGTTCAGGGTGTCCATTTTCCAAATGCTTCCTGAGGGCCAGGAATGTCCTGAAGCTGCGCTGGCAAAGGCTGCACATTGTGGCTGCTCTGATGGCATGGTACTGGGAATGTATCTGAAGCTTCTGCATTGTCTTGAAGGCCAGGCTGCAGTGGTTGCAACGATACTTGTAGACATGACGATCAGATACTGAGAGCTGCTGTTGCTGCTGCTGGAGCCTTTGGAGCTCACTGAGATGGTCCTGTAGGGTGTCAGGGGACTTGCTATCATGTCCTAACCCACTGGCTCTCTTCCAGTCAGGGGCCTCTGAGGCCTCCTTTGGGGGCTTGAGTTCCTCACCCTGTGGATCCAATTCAATCTTTTCTTGACTGGTCAGCTCATCCTTTGAGATGTTTCCTAAAAGTAGAAATACAATTTGAAGTACAATGCACTGCATCATTTATTATTTTCTGATACATGACAAACAATAATTAATGATACATAAATCTAAGAATTATGAATGTATATACTGTATCCATGTATAAATTAAGTAAATTAAGTCCCATATTCTGCTCACCTTGAGATTTTCCAGACCCATCAGAAAGAGAGGTAGTGGAATCCATTAGAGATAGACCTTTGTCTTGTCCAGTTTGGGGATGCATTATATTATTTGGTGTTGCTGTGTCAGGTCCAACAACCTATCAAGACCAAAATAATTTCTTCATTAGTATATCAATTTAAAATAATGATTGTTGAAAATGTTGAGGACGTGTTTAAAGAATATTCTACAGCTTATTCTATTTTCTCCTCTCAATAGACAACAACAGTCAAGTTTATGACAGTATATCAAGGGAGCACAATGAAGTATGTAGCAAGAAATGTGGAAAGCCATTGCCCTAACTACATGGGAGACCAGAGGGAGAACTGGACAGTCCTGACAAATGATTCCCATTTTTATGTTCACATCTCAAAATGATTATTAAAAAAATAAAAACACCTTTTCTAGGTGACTTAAAATGATGACTTGTCACACATTTTAAGTGACAAAACATTGTTTGAATGAATGAAAGATTTGTGTGTATGAATCATGTCAAGTAAAAGTTATCATTCACGCACACAAATCTAATTTATAATCATTACTTCTACATACAGTCAGAATCAGCTTTTCCACGCAGTCAGGAGCCACACTGTGAAGGTGTGTGAGATGCAGCTGCAGGTGAATCTTGTTGCTCAGGACATCCTGGCATAGAGGGCAGCGGATCACTGGCTGCATGGAATGCTGGGACATCACATGGAGCTGCATACGGTTGGCATCTTTACTGCTGTAGTTGCAATATGGACACTGCTGAACCTAAAAAAAAAACAAAAAAACAAAATGGTATAATAACAATCTGGCTGTAAGTGGAGAAATAATGAAATAATATTCAATAAGAGGGGCATCCTTTGCAATGTAAAAATTAATTCAGAAGCAGGAATTCTTTTTTTTTTTCTTCCACAAGATGTACTCCTTAGTGGGTATCATTCTTGTGCTACACAGTCATTAGCATAGCCTGCTGTTCATTGTCTGCCTCACTTAAGATATGGCCAGACTGCACTTTATAAAAACAAACAAGGGTTTGATGAAGATGTGCAACAATCATCTCTCCTGCACCGTTAGGGGTGAAATAACTGCATATCTGCAAAATCAAATTGAATCTTTACAGGGCTTTTCCATTCTTCACTGCCCACTCACCTCATCTTACCACATTCACCTCTCCCCACCTACCCCCATGCCCACCTTAAAACAGAAAATGTAAATCAACCATGTTTCGTGTAATTCACTTAAGTCTCTCAACTCATGCAATTTTATTAGCAGAAAACATGATTGGCCAGAATTTCTAATCAGGAGATTACAGATGACAAAGGTGTGTACTCTCCCAAGCTACGCCTTGCCCTCATTATAGGGAGTACTCTGAACATAGCTGCCTCCCCACCACCTGTCTTAATAGAATCCATTTCTGAAATGACTAAGTCCTCCCTCCTTGCAGGGCCCAGAACCAGACAAGCTAATACTTCATAATCTAATTTAAAAACACATATAATTTAAAGAGATGCAAAAGGGGGAAAAAAAGCAAGGGAGGGAGGCCTAAGGCTAGTGCAGGTATTCCACTTAAGAACACAAAGACTGGCCTACTGTGCTTGATGCTAAAAAGCTCTGTCAGGAAGGGAATGGTGGGCTGCATTTAACCCTTTGATAGAAAGCTGGCGCCAGCGATTGCTTAATGCTTAGCTTAGCATTTCTGCTTCTTACAGTTCATAAGTATCTTCCCATTAGGTCATCCCACAGTGACAGTGAAGGTTAGATTTCATTAATGCTTATGAAGGAGAACATGCCTCATTAGCTATTAGCCTTCTGTACATTCCGTACACAAATTCCAACATGTATTTGGAATATAAATTGCCAGATGTACACTGTAAATACATGCAAACTAAGTTTCAAAACCTTTAAATGGATTTTCTTTGGCAAGGTAAAAACAGTTGGTCACCCTCAGTGACACTTTCAGGGTCAGCTAGAACACTTTGAGTTGCTAGGACCTACACCAGTAACACTTTCAGGATTGTTGCTAACACAGTACAATTGGCGGTTTCCTTATGATATACTACAAACCTTTACCTGATCATTGGCAGAGGTCTTCCCCTCAGCAGACTTTGGCCTTTTGGGTGGGCTTTCTATTTGTCGATCTGGCAGGAGGGAATGTTTAACCATAGCATTCAGTCCGGTAACCTCTTTGGATATGGCATTCACTCCTGGCAGGCAGTGGAGAGAGAGAGAGAAAAAAGAAGACAGAGAATGTAAACCATTGATCATTCATCAATTAATCAGTCATTACTTCTATTTACAGCTTGTGTTTATACAATGTAAGCTTAGATATATTTATAATACATCTCTTTTAAGAACAAAATGCTTCACATTAAGAGTTTAAAAATATAAGAATGCTGCAAAATTACAAAATGACTGATGGCTAAACAATAGATTTATCTTTTTTAATGAAAGCAGAGCACAGAAGCAGAATGACATTTTAAACACAACAGTGAAAAGAGATTAAGAGGGGCCCATGTCATATTGATATATATCAACCCATATATCACACATTCATGCTGTATGAGCAATTGGAATCTTAATATAGAAATATGAAGTATACAGAATCGTCACATTTGAATGAATAAACTGAAATGTATGACATCTGGTGGCTGTGTGATCAAATGACATACTGTATATCATGAGTGATTAACACGTGTAACTAATTAATATTCAGTAGGTCATAGGTAATGATTTAAAAAATGATTATACAACAGGACAACATGAGCATGGATACAAGCGTGGACTGTATTATTCACATTCATATACACTGATGTGTTTCTGCCCTGAGGACATTTGAAATGGAGAAAACTCAGGCAGGCTCATTATCACAGCACGACATACATTAAATGTTATGGTAATATTATACACTTCATTAGTTCATATACATTTCCCCAGCTGCCTCAACAACTCCTCTGTCTGTACAAGATGCTAAATTTTCAGGGCTTGGTCACGGCTGGTGGTACAGTAGCAGCACTACTTGTGTGTGTCTATTTGTATGTATGCGTGTAAGTGTGTGTGACGTTAACAGCAGGGCTCAATGTGGAGAGATCAGCCTCTGGTTGTATAAATGCTGCAGCCGCTGATAAATCTTTCATTAGCTTCATCCTAAGATACAGGCCGTGCAGGCCCTGCTATACTCTGCCACTGCAATTTACCCACAAAACACAAAGACACAGCAACAGCAACTCTCCCTCCCTCCTTCCCTCCTGCGCCCTTGCTCTCTTCCTCCCTCTCTCCCTAAGCCATCACCCCCCGCCCCCCCTTGCCTCCCCTCCCTTGTCTGGTCACTCAAGGCAATATGTGAGCCTCACTCTTGCGAATCAACGCTTCACGCTAGATGCACAAATGGAAAAAAAGGGAAATCAAAGCACTGATACATGGAGAGGGGGTTGAAAAAAACATTTTGTATTTCATATTATTCCGTGGCTCGTGTTTGTATTGGGTGCATATCAATTCCTCCGGCCCGTTCATGCATTTTAATTCTGTTGCATTAAGTAGGCGTTCCACTTATTTTATTTGTAATCCCCTATATCTGGAGCCTGAAATATTGGCCTGTCAAGGAAAGTGACAAGAGAGAGGGAGGGAGGGAAGAAAGGAAGAAAGAGAGTGAGGGAGGGGAGGGGGGGCGACACACGGGCACAATGTGAATTTCCAAGAACATCCGAGAATTGCTCTGCAGCTCAGAATAGCGAGGTAATCTCGTCTTCCACTGCCTGTGATGGCCCCTGCAGGGCTTGTGTGTGTGTCTATGTGCATATATATATGTGTGTGTATCATGTGCTTCATGACAGGTCTCTGACACTCCATTGGTCAGATTGGTCCAGGATGGTAGCACCCGTCATATCACCTGACCTTTCCAAAGCCTACGCCCCGCCTCCCGTATTTATTATGACCATTTCTAATTTCAACTTTCAATTTTTGCCTCCGTCTTCCAGTCAATTTGCAACTAAATTACATCCCTGCAAAAAGAGATGAGGCGATTGTCAGACAAGAGGCTGCAAATACATTTACAATGCGGCGGGGGAAAGAGCCCACACATCACCATTGATTACTGTCATATTGAGTGTAAATGTATGTTTGTGTAGTGTGTGTGTGTGTGTGTGTGTGTGTGTGTGTGTGTGTGTGTGTTTGAGTGTGTGCACATGCAACATGAAGATCTGTCCTTTCGGTGTGGATTCGTATTCGACCTAGTGCTTTCATCAACACTTATGACACATGAAGAAAAACAGTTGGTTAACCTTGAATGTTGAGAGAACAGTTCTCTCTATGGCCACTCAGGAGCTTTAAATGGCAAGTCCTGTGAGTGAATAATAAAGTTGTTTTGAGGCATGGAATTGCATTCAAAATTGTAGAGTGTCCTCCAAGGATATAATCACCTGTAACACAAATAAATACAATGGCCAGCACAATCTAAACACAACCTATAAATTTATGAGAGAAAAATAAAAATATCCTGCTGCCTGTAGTTTCTAATCAAATTCATAATCTTGCCATCAATAGTGCGTGGATAGCTAAAATAATTAAGGAGAAATAATGGGAGAGGGCAGGAGTGAGAACAAGACAGGAACAGGAGACTATCCTCTCATTTTCCTTTGTCTCTGAGTCTGCACCCCACACTTAATGACTGTGTCCTTTTTTCTCCTCCTCCCTGTTCTTTCCCCTCCCTTTCCACCTTCCCCCCATCCCTTCATCCTTATGTGGGCTCCACCAGCTGCAGCCCAGTGAAGCAGAGTGGCAGAATAAACCTGACACCACCAACCGACCACCAATGACAAATGTCTGCATGCAGCAGGACCTTGCTTGATTAGATAAATCAAAAGGTGATTTATGACACTCAACCCCTTTTGCATTGCAGGGGGAGAGAGCAGCGCACTCACCACCCATCTTTATTTGCAACTGTCAATGGTGTTTAGGGAGCCGCATATACACGCACTTATATACATGCAAGTGGGCGCTCAGATGAAGAGAAGTACAGCACAATGTAGGGAGAGGTGGAGAGATGGAGAGAAACAGAGGGAAGAAGAAGAAAAAAATGATAGAGAAGGACAGAGAAGCCCATAACTCTGAACACCTCAGGATATTTCTGTCCCAAATAGTTCCTCAAAAGGCAGGAGGACCGACAGTATCATTGTAGCTAATGCTTTTTGCGTGGATCTATTTTAGAATCTGCCCTTTTGTGTTGGAAAGGGTAAGACATTTTGTGCAAACTGAAGCAAGCAAATGAGATTTTCACACAAACAAGCATACCATTGAATCTCTCCGACTATGACTTTATATGAAATCAACTACATCATCAGGATCAAGTCTTGGAGCGGGCTGTCCAAACAATCAAACTGTAACTACTGCAATCTTTTTCCTCTTTTTTCCTTTCTTTTACAAGCTGCAAAACAATTAAATTCCATTCCTGACATTTCATTTCATGAAAATAAAAAAGCCCACAAACACAGAGCAGAGAGTGGGGGAAAAGGCTGTCAATTAAGAAGGAGCAGGCTGGGTGGCGGCAGCTTGGATTTAGTATTCAATTTAGCTGTCCTGAGCCCTGGCAGACTGGCTAAGGTTACGGAGCAGTAAATCTAGGAGGGAGAGATGGCCAAAACGGGCCAGGGTGGGCCGGCCAGCATGATTTACTGGCCTAGTGCTCTGAGGTTACGCATTAGGCTGACCCCTGGTCACCCGATAACATTACAGCAACACACTCTGAACCCCAAACTCCCACTGAAGCACTCAGCAGGTCCAGATCTAGCCAGAGGGAGGCAAAGAGAGAGAGAGAGAGAGAGTGGAAAGAAATGAGATGGAGAGAGGTAGAGACATAGTCAGATGGAGAGGGAGTGAGAGGAAGAGAAGGCTGTTAAACAACAGCTGTCTTGTAGTTTGTGATTTTTAATGACTAGCCTTCATTTCTCTTCCATCTCCAGCTTGTATTCTAATGAGAGATAAATATGAGCATGGCCTTGTCACATTTGACAAATCGTCTGAGACATTCAACAAGCCGTCATTACACAGAAAACACACATACATGCACAAAGGAATTGCTGCAGGCTTGTAATTAAACATGCTAATATGTTAAATATATTTTAATCTCAATTTAGAGAGACAGAAAAAGAGCAAAGCTCTCATGTCAAATTGTACAAATTTGCAAGATGCCCTACCCCCCACCAAAAAAAAAAAATATATTTTCAAGTAGATATAGAATATTTAACATCTGATCTTGTTTGCATGTGATTCAATTTCACCCCCCCCCCAACCCTTATCTGCACAATTTAAAATTGTTAATTGTAAAAAAAATTGATAAATAACATTTGTCTGTGGGAATAATGAGTCATTTCTTTGCTAATTTGAAGCAGGTAGAGATCTGTAATTTCCTTAGGCTGCCTCACAGGCTCATTTCCATGTCAGATCCTTTGTTTAGTTGGTTATTTATATGAATTGGGCCCCTGAGCCATGGTGGCGACATGCGACATCTACAGTACACACACAGCACAAAGCTATCTGGAAGTAATCCACATAGGGGACATTTGCATGGAGAATGTAACATGGATTATAATTAATCTGAAGTGACATGGGATTAAAAAAGACAATGTAAATGAAGCAAGGGAAAAAGCTTTCTCTGTCTTTCCTTGCCCCCCCCCATCTCTCTCTCTCTCTCCTTCTCTCTGTCTCTCTCTTCCCCTCTCTATCTATCTGCCCCTCTTTGTTTAAAGGATCTTGGTCTTGGAGATGAAGTGCGCAAACACACTGCTCACTGCTCACTTGGTCACACTGTAATCCCTTCCCTGGAGATCTCCATGCAGACACACACACACGCAATCACGCACGCACACACACACACACACACACACACACACACACACACACACACACACAGATCGGAACATTTCAAGCTTGCCAGAGATTTGGGGCTGAGGAAGGAGATGCAAAATCTTACTACATTAAGCTGGAAAAAGAGAAAAACAAGGCCCTGTCTCTGATGATAACCCTAGTATAACAACACACTGACACACCAGGCTCCCTTTTGCATTTTCTGGCATTTGACTTTCTGAAACCTCTTTTAATCCAAATGCAAAATAAAACACCAAAAACCCACAAGCAATATTATATCTGTATTCCTAGCAACTGACCACACAGTGATTCTTAGAAAAATTATTCATTAAAATAAAAAAGGCATACAATTGTGCTTTCTTAAATAGATTTCTGACATCTGATAAATTACACTGGAAAAAAAAGTCTCCAGGTTCCTCCTACTTTAAAATGTGGTATGTATGTAGACACTCAGGCCTACATACGTAAAGTAGGAGGGACCCGGAGACTTTTTTGCATGTGTGCGGTGGTGTTAAATGACGCTGGTGGTAATATGTGGCAGTAAATGCATGGATGGTGGTTCCCCGCCAGTCCGTCAGACAGGCCTGTCAGAGAGATAGAGCTGAAAGATAGATGACTAGCCAAACTAATAGGCCCCAGCCTCACTCAGCTCTCCTTCTGCCTCATTGAGCCTCACATTATGGAGCTAGGTATGGCATGGTAGGAAGAGGAGGTGGGGAGGGAGCTTGAGATGGATAGAGGGTGGGAGTTGGAAGGTGTGTGTGTGAAAGAGAGAGAGGGAGAAAGAATGAGAGTAAGAGAGAGAGAGAGAGAGAGAGAGAGAGAGTACCCCATGCAATGACAGAGAAAAAAAGAGGAGAGAGACCCCATGCAATATTCATCCCCAGCCATGGATTTCCATCTCATACATAAAAAGATCATATGAATTCTTATTTGGGTAAATCAAATCTAACAAAGCCGGGGCTATCCCGACCACAGCCTGGCAGCAGAGGCATTATGTGCTCCTACGTCGCCCAAAATAACAAAAAAAAAAAAAAAAAGAAAAAGAAAAAGCTGTCTTGTACAGATTGTTGCCCCTCCCCACTCACAACACTGCCATTCTTACAAACGAATAAACTGTTTCTTCTTCCCCCTTTCTCTGTTGTGCTCTTTTTCTATTCGAGGTAATGCCTGGTGATAGGGTCACAGATTGGACAACAATTAAGGGATAGACTGAGCTGGAGAAAAATAGGAGAGAAAGAAAAATGAAGGGAGGGTGCAGGGAAAAAAAACTAATTTAAGGGTTGCGGGGATGTGGTGCAATATTAGAAAAACATATACACAGGCCCCCCCATCTAATCCTGCGCTTATGAAAAATTAATATGTCATCGGAGAGGGCACAAGAACGAGAAAAGATTAATGCAAGGCGCTTATAAATTACAAGCACGCAAACTGATTTGATTAAAAAATAATCTGGGGCCTGGACATTGCCTGTAATATCCACAACACTCAACTTATCCCTCTCTCTTCCTCTGTTTTTTTTTCTCTCTCCTTCTTTCCCACTCTCTCTTCCCCTGTCTCTCTCTCATTCTCTTTTTCTCTTTCTGTCAGATGGAAACGATTAAAGCGGGTCACATGGAGGCTAGTCAGCAGCATTCACATGTTACACACACATGTTAGAACCTTATCTGAGGGAGAGAGAGGGAGATGAACGATAACTCAGAGGAGAAGGGAAGCTTACGGTTCATATGTGTTTTGTACGTGTGTGTGGACTTACGGTCACTTCTCCTGCTGTCAGTCAAGTCTCGGTCAGTGAGGTTGAGTCCATGCCTGGAGGAAGAGCGAGGAGGTCGCTCACCATCCTCTGCAGTCTCTTCTGAAAATGCACAGAGAAAACGACTACATTACCCATGATGCTCTCTTAAAAAACAGTATTTGCTGGCTGGGGCACTGAAAAATAAACCTCCCATGGTGCTTGACTTGACAAATAGAGCAGATGTTCAGATATTGCTGTATCATATTAGAGTCTTTTGAAAATATTCCTGTTTGTACATGTTCAGTTAATCCTCATAAACCTCTTTTTTTTTCTCCACAAATGTCAAGTTTACCCTACTGTGTATCTGACCCACAAATAATGCTTCCAGTGACTTGAACACATGTTCTGTTGAAAATAGCCCTGCCATGCCTCTTCTAGAGGGTGAAACATAATACATGCATGGTATGAAAGCAGGGCAGTTGTGTGAAAACAAAATATGCCCTACCGGGAAACTATTTTAGTCAATTTGGTCGCCTCTTCAGAAGGCACTATTCAAACCATTTTTTGAAGACAAGGTATAATAATGTTTGCATGTCCATATATTTTCTTTAAAAAAATGTTAAATATTTTTCCTGTTTCCATTTTAATTATTATATTAGGCTAGTTTCAAATGTTTATGTTACAACATAGAGGAAACAGAAATCATATGGTTTTAATGTAAAAACATAATTACTTGAAAAAGTTATTGATTCTACTTATTCTATTTAGCAATCTAAAATTATATACAGCCTACAACACCGATTCTACTCTATAAATATATAAATAGTATTATATATATAATATAATATATAAGTATAATATGTAAATCTATATAGATGTCATGCCTATGTATTTCGGTATATTTCCGTAAAAAATGTGCGTGCATGCACACACACATGCACAGACACACAAACCAACACACATGTGCAGCTCTGTACTATTAGCAGATTAGCCTGCCCATCTCTGAGAGTTCAGCCCCTTGTTTGATAATTCTGTGTATCTGCAGTGTTCTGCCAGTGGATTAAAGTGTGTGTATGTATGTGTGAGTGTGTGTGCTTTGTGAGCGTGTGAGTGTGTGTGTGTGTGTGTGTGTGTGTACAAGTGTGTGTACAAGTGTGTATATGTGTCGCCAGCACAAGCTAACACTAATCCTAGCCGAGCCCCAGCGATCCCTTTCATCCAGCCATCATTTGTCTCCGGCTGGGCTGATGTCACTTTGTAATGAATTTTGAGCAGTCTGAGAGAGGCCAGATAACCAGGCATGCACACACACAGCACACACATACAAACATATATACACACATATATATACACACATATGCGACCCTCCTCCATCTCACGGCTGGCACACACAAATGCAAAATCAAACAGAAACATTTGCACATAGGTGTCAAATCATACACACACAGTATCATATTCACACACACACACAGACAGAGAGAGAGAGAGCGAGAGAGAGAGAGAGCAAAACCGTTAAAAATTTCATGTCTTCTAAATGGGGGGAGGGGGGGGGTCTCTTTCACCACAAACCCCTCACCCTGCCAGAGAATGAAACCGGTGTATGTGTCTGTGTGCATGTGTGTTTGTGTGAGTGTGTGTAAAAGAGCTGCGCTCATCAATCCTGCACTGCCTTAATAACCATATTTTACAACACACACACACACACACACACACACACACATGCACTCACATAGAGTCATATTCATAGAAATCAGGCAAAGGGTGCATTGAGGTCAGCCTGCATTTGCATACAATCACATTGGCCATTGTATGACGAGCACAAGCAGACTGCAAAACCCCCCTTGGAAACATGATATGATTAACCCTTTCACATACAGTGGGGCACACACACACACATACACACACACACACACACACACATACACACACACGCACACACACACACACACACACACTCACACACACTCACACACACATACAACCAAAGACAAACACACAAAGGCACAGACAGACACATAGACTAAGCACTGGCGCCGTTGCTTTAAGCGCCAACACATTAAGTGGACATTATATACAGCATGAAATTTTCATGGCAGATGCTGGCATGTGATTGAGGTGGAAAACTGCAGTTGTGTGTGTGTGTGTGTGTGTGTGTGTGTGTGTGTGTATGTTCATATTAATGAACACTTTTATATTTTTGAATTAGCACGTGTGTGAGGGCTGTATGCATTTTTCACACATGTATACACAGTCTATGTCAAGGTGTATGTATCCATCCTTGTATGTGTGTCTGTGTGTGTGTGTGTGTGTGTGTGTGTGTGTGTGTGTGTGTGAAATAGGGAGAGACTGGGGCTGCACTCTGCTCCTGATGTTTTATTAATATGTCGGTGACAACGGGGATGAAATATCTCCTGTCAGCCAAGAGAGCCCGGACTGCAGAAATTGCAGTTTTCACTGCTGGTGCTGCGGCGTCCATCTTTGTATTTTAATTCACCCCCACCTTCATATAGAAGGAAAGAGGAAGGATAGATTGTGTGTACATGGGTGTAAATGTGGTGTGTGTAGTGGGTTTGAAAGTCCTTGATGATTTAAATTTTTTGTATATACTTGACTTTTGTTCGATGCCAACAAAAAGCAAATGGCACAATTCGAACAGCGTGTTTCATGGAAGAGTGAGAAAAGAAGGGGAGGGAGAAGGGTCAAAACAGATATACAGAGAAAAAAATAGCATCTGACATGCTGCAAGGTCAGGACAATGTCTCAAAAGAAAGAATAAAAAAATCTTAAAAAACAGGAGGAGAAAAATTTTTTTTTCATCTACTTTGTCATTGTTTGTCTTCATTCCTTCATTGCACCCCGCTGTACATATATGTAAAATCTTATACCAGTGCTTCAATTGAAAACCTGGTTTCCGATAACATGCTACAAATCATTAACAGTAGGCTACATTTTTTTTCTTCATCATCTTCTTCTTCTATTATCATTATTATTATTAATAAATATTATCACAGGAACAATATGCACAAAATCATTTAATTTCCTATTATATACCCTGTGACTTTAAATAAAAATGTAAGCTATGACAAGTTAGTGATCATTATCATGTATACAGCCACTGCAAATCAGTATTTTCGATTTTGAGAATAATCAGTGTAATCTTTTGTACTTAAAAAAAGCTTATATTTTTACTCTCTTTAACCTTAATTTGTTTGGCACTATTTGATATAATGTTTACACAAAATGATTCAACATTTTTATGATAGCCTAATAAATTGGGTAAACTGCAAATTAAACACTCAATTTTTCTCAAGGAGGACAGTACGGAAAGAAGGATATGGGTCTATGAAAGTAGTCATATTTGCAGCCAGTGCTTGATGATAATGTGACTAAACCACCATCTTAACTAACCTCTAGGGGGCACTCTACCTGTAGCTAGATAGGACACATGAAAAATGAGAGACAATGAACAGAGAGAAGGAAAGAGAGGAAGGAATGAGGGTGAAGAGTGGGCGAAGAAAGAGAAAAAGACCGAGAAGAGGAGGGGTGATCATCTGGGCCTCATCAGTGTTTTTTTTTCACTCCTTTCCCCTTCTAGCTGGTTAGATCTGTGGTGAGTGTGTGTGTGCGTGCGTGCATACGGGGAATGTGTTTCCACACTGAGGACATTCCCAGACGAGCTCTCTCAATACATCAGCACAGCGTCTGCCCTCTGACTGACCCTGACAGTTACACACCACATGAGTGTGTATGTGAGTGCGCGTGCGACGATTGTCTGTGCACATGTTTGAGTGTGTTTGTGTGGATGTGTGCCATTGATCAAGTGAGTGAGACAGTGACTCCATGTGTTTGCATGTGAGTTGTCATGTGCAAGTGTGTGTGTGTGTGTGAGAGAGAGAGAGAGAGAGAGAGAGAGAGAGAGAGAGAGAGAGAGAGAGAGAGGGTTCTGTGGCAGGGACTCTTAACCATCAACTTAATCGCTACCAGAGGACGCACAGAGCAAAACTTTCTCAGTCACCTTCCACTGCCTCTGTGCATACACTGCATACACACACATGCACACACACACGCGCGCACACACATGCACACACACACACACACACACACATACACACAGAGGGAGTGGGTCAGGCTGTGGAGGGTGTGTGATTTTGGCAGCCTGGTGGGACTCTCTTTGATGTGGGTTGGTCGGAACATTAAAGCTGGCCGGTGAGCTTGAGCTCACCACAGACCATGGGTCCGATTACCGTGTAACCAACACCAGCCTATATTTAACTGTTAAAAAGAAAGAATAATTAAGTGACTCTTGATCAGGGATAGAGGAAAATCAATCTGGTTTTATATTTAACTATTAATTGGAAGCAAGTATAACCAGTTAGTTTCCTGGATGAATAATCTCTTGTTTATCCAATAAAAAACACCTGAAATCTCCAAACACAATGTATGATCTTGGAGAAAAATAAGATGTTCCGATTTATTTCTGTATAAATTTTAGGAGAAAAAGATTTCACAGTTACTTGCAATAATTACTTTAAATCATCACAATCAAGAATACAGAGAAAGAAAACTCAGATAGATGCAGGAGAACAGAGATAATATAGAAAGAGATGTTTGGAAAGAAAAAGTGGGGGAATAGACATATGGGAGATGGAGGCAATGGAGGATGTATTGAAAGTGTCAGCGCAGTGTGTTTGTGTATGTGCGTGCGTTTGCGCGCGCATGTGTGTGTGTGTGTGTGCCCTCTAGCTGTATAATGACCTGCTCTGAGATCACTCTCTCCCCCTCCCATCTCCCCCTAAGGGCCCATAACCACCATGCCGGGTCATTATGTGCCCGGTGGAGGACTCAGTTGTACAGCACACAACCGTAGAGCAATGCCATGCCGGGAAACTGGACACGGAGGCTCCAAAATGGCTGAATTCATTAGCTCGGCTGAGCTGCCTCTAATTTGCTTCCTTAGGGCTAGGATGGTGCTCATTAAAGAGGTAAAGGAGTAAAAAAAAATCTTTTTTCTTACATTATTGTTTATCTTAAATCATGGACACAATGAAAGGGGAACATCGACTGAAAGCATAATTGCTGCCAAAGAAAACATCATAAGAAATATATGAGAAATACTCTAACAACTAGACTGAGAAACTGTTACTATATAGCTGTTATGACTCTGTATGCTATTATCAGTACTGTTGTGTCATATGAAATAGAAACAATAATAAAGACTAGATATGCTCTATGTCTGGTATCTCTGTGGTAGTAATGCAGCCTTAATGTTTTGCGTAACACCCATGACTGCCATGTCTCCACCACTTAGCCATGATGTTGATGATGATTTCTTCTTACAACTCTGGTCATGTCCCCTGTGAGACCATGTTTGCATGTGTGCAAGTGTATATGAGCAATAGGGGCCCTGTGATGTCACATTCCTGCGCCGCGCGCGTGGCTCTAGTTTGGCCTGTAGGTTTTAAAGGGGAAAGCTTTGAAACATTACACCATCCCACACAGTCACAGCCATGTGCACACACGCACACACACACAGTCAAGGGCCAGTGGTAATACTGCCAGAGTAATAACCTTACAGACTTACTGATCTCCCTCCCTCCTGTTCTCTCACCCTCAAATCTTTATTTACCCTAGTCTCCCTCTTTATCCCCCCTCTCTCCCCTCGTTCTCCCTGTACCTTTCCCCCCGAATTTCAGTGCGTTTAACAAGCATTTAGATCTTAACCAGATGTTGTTAATGTAGCATGTCTAAAATACTAAACATCAACCCAGCGGAGAGGGGCTACAGCTCCTGCACAGGGCCTGGGAATAACTGACACACACGCACACACACACCCGCACATGCTCACACACACCTACACATGAAACCCTCTGCACATAACACACATTTACTCCCACACAGCGTTCAATGTATTTCATGCACAGAGGTCCACAGCCCACATGCTAACATGTAAATACACACACCAGCACAAGCAAACACACGTGTTTCCATCCACACGCTCCAATCCACCCACACCCACCCATTTATTGCTTAAAACACATGAGAACTTATTACACCAGCAAAAAATATCTATTGTTTCAGGTTGACTCTGAAAGCCAGACAATAGGATTGTCACATTTAATACGCTCCTGGTGTGAATGTCAATAAGTTGAACTGACAGAATAAGCTGAAAAAATGACTTTTGTATAAAAATGCTTGTATCAGCAGCTCCAAATTTGCTTTGTTGTTGTCAATTACGACTTCCTGAGACACTTCATTGTATTTTCTTTCGCTCAAATTGCCCGCTTCGCTGTCTTGCAGGCGACCAACAAAACACCTATTACTCTTTTGAAAAAAAAAAAAAATCATATGAATAAACATAGCCAAGATTAAAGGCTTGCGTGTCTTGCTTGCTGCGCAGACAGAAACTGTTGTTTTGTGTTAAGAGGGGTTTCATTTTCGGTGCTGTGAACACTTGGGGGGATGATGCTAATGATTCTTTAATAGCAAATACAAAAGGTTTTCACAGGACAAAAGTATGGCTTCAAAAGGTTCAGTAGTGGAAAAAAAAAATTGCTGCAACACCTGGCCTCATACAATGGGCTAGCACACCTACTGTACACCTCCACAAGTGTGCATACACACACACACCCACACACACACACACACACACACACAAACACACACACGCACTCACAAACACCTGCATCTTACACAACAGCCATATTGCATTTCGGCTGTTTGAATCACCTTAGGCTGAGTAGGTGAATTGAGGAGGCGGCACGGCAAGCTTACTGAGGGATTTAGGAATAATTTGAAAAGAAGATTCCTCTCCTCTGTTTCATCTCCCCCCATCTCTTTCTCTATTTTCTGTTTTTCCTGGTCTTTTATGATTCCTCGGTCCAATATTTATCTAGCCCCTGATTATAAACATCTGGCCGATGGGGCAGTCCGCACAGCGGCAGCCGCAAAACACACACACACATACACACACGCACACAAACACGCACACCCTCTTGGAGAGTCACACACATAGTGGAAATATCACACACACTCGCAAACGTGACCCTGTCAGGTCCAGAATGAAGGAGGTGGGAGGGAGAAACAGAAAGAGAGAAAGAGAGAGAGAGTCTACCAGACACAGACACAGAGAGAACTAGAAGCTGAGGGTTAATGGCCTTCCCATCTCTGTGATAAGAATTCATTCTGTTCTATTACCAGCACTTATCTACAGAGGCTGCTGTCTTTCCCCTCTCTCTCCCTCAAAAAACACACACACACACACACACACACACACACACACACACACACACACACACACACACACACACACACACACACACAGCAAGGGTCTGAGATCGATAGATGAACCTAATGAAGAAAGCAGCTGTTTCTCGGCATACCTGCTCAACTCTATCAGCCCAACAAGATCTCACAGACGCATTCATCTGTCTATCTAGCTATCCATTTGTCTATCCACCTATCTATCCATCTGTCCATTTATTTTTATATCTTTTCACACAGCTATCCATCCATATACCTATCCTATCTGTTCCTCTTTGCCTTCATTTATCCCTATCTGTCCATCCATCACTACACTGGTAAACAAAGATACCAGCAGGGTAGATATAGTTTCCAATTGACCAGACTGGTCCTTGTCATGTATTCAAGGGTTATTTATTTTTCGGGAACTAATACAAGGCCTGAAAACAGGGAATCTAATAAAATGGCTGCCATGGTTTAAGAGAATGGCTGTGTCTGTGTGTGTGTGTGTGTGTGTGTGTGTGTGTGTGTGTGTGTGTAGTGTGTGTGCGCACGTCTATGCTTAAAATAGGCCTGTGACGGGCAGTGGCCAAATGGATAATGCTTAAACAGATCTTTATCCTATTGGGCTACTGTCCCGTTTTTAGCTGCATAAAAACCATCTGCTTTCAGCGCCACCAAAAACAAGACTGTAATCCTGGATGGAAATCAAAGGAAAAGATCTGAGCAGATAGAAAGGACAGATAACAATACAGTTAGAAGATCAGAAAAAGTCATGTCGTAGTTTTCACCAATTTATTTACTAAAAATAAAATTTAGCACAACAGACAGAAGCTTGAATAATCCTCATTTTAAAGAATTATGTTTACTAGTTTTCATTTTTAATATGATTTGTATGCATGCTGCATTCAATGTCTTACTCTCAGATAGGATAATAGCATGTTTGTTTGAATTACGCATAAAGAAACATGGCAAAAAATTACTCCAGGTTTCCATTCATTCTATTCATTTCCTATGCTTTTCTATGACTACATTCCTTATTGATTGGGGGCTTCAGTTGAGTCTGTAGCACCTCATAGCTGCCATTAGCACATAACAATTTCATATAATGACAATAAGTCCATGTAATATGTCTTTTGCCATAGAAGAGTGTGCAAAACAAAAATGTGTGCATCATCAGGGCCTTATTATGTGTTGAGGTTAGGGAGGACGGCAAGACTCTTCAACATAAGAAGAATAGAGTCACGGAAGAAAAAGAGAAATATCTTCAAACCCAAATATTCATTAGGTTGCTCAGAATCATCTACAAAATGACCACATGGAACCTGTAATACATGGGCACATATGTTCACATGCAACAGACAAACACACACACACACACACACACACACACACACACACACACACACACACACACACACACACACACACACACACACACACCCATATGAATACACAGACCTGGGGCAACTGCCCTGGAGATGGTATTCACAGACGGTTACAAATAAGGAGTGTTGGCTTTCCTCTGACTTTCTCAAAAACATGCAAAAAATGTCCATTTCATTACTGGCTAAACAATGTCATATGGGCCCCCACTGGCCCTAATAGAAGCAGACAAAGACAGAGCAGCACACATATGCTTCGAATAAATCAGATTACTGAGGGAGAGTGGGGGAGAGAACGAGTGAGAGAAAGAGGGAAAGAAAGAGAGACACCGCCAGACACTTAGAGGATTGACAATATTCCCTTTTCTTGCTACCTCCACCCCTCCCTTTTCCCCCCATCTCCTTTCCTTCACTTTCTTAACTCCCCCAACCCTCCCAGCGGGATCTGTTTTAGATTTGAGCCAGTGCTAGAGCCATATCTCTACCTTATCTCTGCTAGCCGTCAGAAAACAGAAAGCTCCATGTTTCCATGCATTAGACTCCCGGCCCCTGACACGCCACTTGAAAATCTCACAGCCCCTCAAAATGGCTGAGCTGGAAAATAAAACAGCAAAGATATCATTTAATCAAATGAAATGCAGGTTACCGGGTTGCTTTGATATCATTTTTTGGAGTGCGCTGTGATACAGTGTCATATCAAAGGAAATGTCAGCCGTGAAAATTATGGAAATGCATTTTGGGATTGTGACAACAAATGTCACCCAAAAACCCCCAAAATGAGATCAGTGTTTGAGAGCCACAAAGCATCATTAAGTGCATTTGAAAAGCTATCAGAATTTTAGGGGCTGCGACATTTTTTACCCCCTGATCACATCTGGGTATCGACCCTCATCAAGATATCCCTTTGTGTTTTTGGCTCCAATTACGCCAAAGTACTTCTCTGATGACTGTAAAGGGAAGGATTGATTCTTTTTAAAGTTGTAACAAAAAAAGGAGAAAAGTGTAGACAGGGTGGGGAATATGTTAACAATTTGAAGAAAAAAGAAAAATCAATATTCAAATGACTCCCTATATTGATTTATAATTAAGTTTTAATTGCGGCTAGGTTTGGACTTTCAAACCGCCCTGTGACAATACCCGGGAAAGAAGATAGGGGAACATTATTGATACACTTTAACAGTGGTGGTCGCCCAGACATTGATTCAGCCGTTTTGCGGTGCCTTTGGCATGCTCTGAGGATCTAAATGCACATGCATTTGAGGTAACGCACACACCACTGAGAAAGGATGCACATAAACCTGCACGCACAAACAAATACACACACCTAAGTGAACTAACACAGGATAATTAACCTTCATTCAGGAAAAGTCAGGGCTGCCTTATCTGAAAACTTGACTCTGCATATGTGTGTGTGTGTGTGTGTGTGTGTGTGTGTGTGTGTGTGTGTGTGTGTGTGTGTGTGTGTATGAGTGTGTGTGTATGCATCTGTTGTAATTACACCATTAGGTGTGGAACTGATTGAGTTCAGAATGGTTGGTGGAGGTGTTATTGTAGACAAAATATTCTGTGTGTATGTGTGTGTGTGTGTGTGTGTGTGTGTGTAATGTATGCTTATTTAGAATTAAATACAGATCTTTATTATCCCACTGCATTTATTTCTGATCTGAGTGTGTGTTTTTCATCTCTTCATGTGCTTCAACTCATGTGGCAATATGTGAGTGTGTGTTCATGTTCAAATATATGTGTGCGTGTGCATGTGTGTGTGTGTGTGTGTGTGGGTCCCCACGGGCCTAATCAAGTATCAGATACCTTTTGTTTTGGGAGCTCATTGATGGATGAAATCTTTATCTGTGCTATTGATCAGGAGGACGCAGGTCCTAAACTGTCTGTCTAGCTGCCTGCCTGCTCCAGCTCTAACAAGATTGCCAGGGCTGAGTATATCAGTTAACATTTAATCAATGGCAGCTTAAGACACTGGGGCTAAGGGAAAGAAGCCCCCCGCTTCAGCCCCCTGCCCCAAACCATTACCCGGGATTGAAGGGGAACTATGTGTGTGTGTGTGGGTTCCAGATGATTACAAGGGATTGGGTCTGGTTGATCACATGTCTTCAGGGGACAAAGGTGTGTGCATGTGTGCGTCAGTGTTTACAGGCATGAGAGTGCTGGCTTGTCGATACATGTTAATATGTCAAAAATGCCAGAGGGGGTGATATGTGCTAGGCTGCTTGTGCTGCTCTGAAGAAAAAAGGAAGACTGAATGAAGTGAGTGATGTGTTGAAAAAAAAAAAATCGCCATTCAAATCATGTGAAGGCTTCAAATTGAACACGCCTGTGTGAGAAAAACACACACTGCAGTGGAAAGATATGACATATCAGGCAATGTGTGATTTTTTTTTCCGCCTCGCTTGCAAAAAGCCCCCTGATGGTAAAATGCAAAAAAAGGAGAGTCAGCAAAAAAGAAACATGATCAGTTAGACTTTTTTTTCTTGCTTTTAATTTTACCATCAGCTCATCTTCCTGTAAATGAAACCCCATCAGATCTAAGAGGCAGATCCTGCGTCTCCCATCTCCAATTTTTTTCTTTCATTTTCTTATTCATGCCTTCGCCTGACCTCAGCATCATCATTTCTCATTTTGAGAGAATTAAAGATGTGCTTCCAGTATCGGCCTATGCACTGTGTGTGTGTGTGTGTGTGTGTGTGTGTGTGTGTGTGTGTGTGTAAGGTTCAGAAAGAGTGTGCTGATGTGTATGTGTGCATCTGTCAGGGGGTTGCTCTGACAGGGGAAACCCCTCTCACGTCGCTGCCTTTCGTCCAAAGCCTGGGAGATTCCCACCACCAAAAATCAATGTGTGTGAGAGCATATGTGCGCCTGTGTGTGTGTCAAGGTTTTGTAAGACAAATCTCTCCAGCATGTGCCGCTTTAGTGCTATTGAACCAGGCTTCGATCACTCGGCCACTGTGAATAATGCAAGGGAGGCTACTGCTCACTTACAGCACAGGATGCTTGCATGTGTGTGTGTGTGTGTGTGTGTGTGTGTGTGTGTGCACATGCGTGTGTGACAGGATGGTCCTTTTCCCCTCTTGCAAATGTAACAGGGCAGTTCTTCGACGTTCCTCCACTTGGCCCTCTTAATCTCGTGTCAGATACAGGAACTCCCACATTGATACTGTCTCTTCGAGTGTGTGCGCCACATGTACGTGTGCAAGTGTGTACGCTGGAGG
The DNA here is from genome assembly GCF_002260705.1 of Seriola dumerili. Taxonomy (NCBI): domain Eukaryota; kingdom Metazoa; phylum Chordata; class Actinopteri; order Carangiformes; family Carangidae; genus Seriola; species Seriola dumerili. The sequence continues at coordinate 1,510,740 of NW_019175077.1, forward strand.
CTTCTACAGTAGACGGGAAGAGCTTAACTCAAGCAGACAGCTCAGGCCTGCACTTTGACACACCCTGACTCATTACATACAGCCAGCACACAGTGGAGTATTGTCATTAAAAAAGACAATTAGATATGAAGTCAAGGAGCATCACTTACACACACATGGACACACACGCCTGCAAACACACAGGAAATATAGGTGAACACGCTCTCGTCTTCATATCCCCAGGTATATGAAGCGGAGATATTAATAATAAGGATGTTACAGAGTAATTAAAATGATTCCAAATGATGAATGTGTGTGTGTGTATCTGTGTGAGTGTGTGTGCTTTGTGAGCGCATGTGTGTGTGTATGTGTGTGTGTGTTTTTGCGTGTTTTTCTGTAATTAAGCTGAATGATTTGATATGACACAAACCGTAAGGCTTTAATGGTGTCCTATAGTTGATGTGGCTGGAGGGGACAGTTGATGGGGCTATAGGGAGAGACAGGGCGACACACACACATACACACGCACAAAAACAGATACAGCTGCTCATTGGCCCTGCCTGAGAGGAACATCTCTTTTTTCGACATAATTATCTGTGTCATCACTTATGAGGCAATTAAACAAACATCAGTTCCTATTTCCTCTCCCTCTGTCTCGTCTCTCTTCTTATTCCACTTCCTCATCCTCTTCTCTCCTGCCATCTGTGCTCCCATCGCTGCTCCTCTGCTCATTTTATTTAATCTTCTCCTTGCTCCTCTCCTCTCCAAACCCCACAACCCCCCACCTCCCCCAACCCCAACCCCAGCTCCGCTCCTCTTCCTCCCCTCCTGTGTGACTCCAGACAAGGTTTCAATTTCAGCATGCTGATTGTCTCATTGCCGACTCTATGCATGTCTAACACTTACTGGCACTCTGGGGACCGGCAATACACACCATAGAATGCCTATTACACTCCCACCCGTTTCTGGTGAGTGTGTGTTCATGTTTGCGTGTGTGTGTGTTTGTGTGCAAGGGGTGATGAGGGTGTAAAATGCCTATTACGCTGAGAGTCTGGTCTCTCTTACACTGGAGAGAATTCTCTGGCGCCTAAAGAGCAGAAAATTGCAACGCTCCTCTTCCTCACTCTCCATTAACCTGCTTTGGAAACAAAGGCCTGGCCAAGGTGTGTGTGTGTGTGTGTGTGTGTGTGTGTGTGTGTGTGTGTGTGTGTGTGTGTGTGTGTATGTATCCTTGCCCATTAGCCCTGTGCGCAATCGTGGGTAAAGCATCTTGTGGACCCAACCAAGCAGAAACACCAGTGTCTTTTCTGCATATACCTTAAATTCTCTTTGTTTTCTTTTTTATTTAACTATGCTATGTTTTGCAAAGTGCACTTTAACAAAACAACACCTTCTGTTCACCATCTTTTTGCCTCTTCTTTCAGTCACCTAAATTTTATAAAATGCATATTTTTATTGCCCCTAAATGAACTTGTCAGTCGTCCTTCTTACCTTCTATCCTTCAAAAAAAAATGGCAAAGGGAGATGGCATCTTATGAAGAGCTTCACGATAACTAAAGCAGTGGGCATATTTGTATAATTTGCACAAAGACATCCACATCAAAGCACAAATCGAGACCCAAGCTCATTCAATGGATTTTTATAAGTCTATCCATTTCTTGTTCTTTTTTTCCCAGCATCCTTTTTCCTCTCTGTCACATTCCTCTTTCTCTCTCAATTTTCAGAACGTTATTAGGACATGATAAAAGCAAAAGGGATGTCATGACACGGGACCCCCTGTTAGCATTAGGAGGTGGGAGAGAAAACGAACGAGGGAACGAGGGAGGGGGGAGAGAAAAGATGAAAGAGATTTGTCTGGAAATGATTGCTCACAAGGCATTGATTCTCTGCTTTAATCTCACACAGTGTGCTCAAATTTCCTATTAGGGAGATGAAGAAAGGCAGAGAAAGGGAGATGGGTTTTATTCACATAGGTGGGGAGGTGAAAGTTAGCATGTTTCTCAGTGTTTCCCTGGGCAGACAAAACATACATTTCAGTTATTCTGGAAAGAGACGAAACGTCCAGAGTTTTTTTTTTTTTTTTTTTTTTTTTTCTTCACATGTGCTGTTTTGGTTTTAGGCAATTTGTCTTCTGTAAGAAAACATTGGAGAGGAACAGCTATTGGCACTGAACTGCTGGAGGCTCACGCACACACATACGACAAGCCACTGACAGCTGCTATAGCTGCACAGCTTCCTCCAGGTAGTGACGATTAGCCTTGGCTATAGGTAATCAATAGCTGCTATCAGTTCCATACCTCTCATTGATGGATGAAGTAGCTGCTGCAGGGAATGGCAAAAATTCTACCTGACAATACTATCTCCTAACGTAATGTTTCTGCTTTTTTCCTTTGTGTGAGTTTGTGTGCATAAAGGCTGCCTTAAATGTCCATCTGTGAATTGTATCAATGCAGTCTGAGATTAGTGGCTGCCTGGACCCAGCGAGCATATTGCCTGGTTACCGCGGCTCTGGCTCCACACAACCCTCCTCCCATCACCGGATTGTTTGTCTTAATGCTGTGTGACATGGCCCATTGTTTTGTCCATCTGTGGTTAAGAGTCAATGGACAGAGGGTGTATGAGGGTATCGAGGAGAGAAAAGAATGGAGGTGAGGGAGAAGAAAAATAAAGAAGAGCAGGGGTGGGGGTGTGGGGGGCAGTGAAGGCAGAAAAAAGGGAAGACGAGAAGGGGACAAGAGCTGAGAAGTGAAAAAATATGGAAAGAGAAACAGTGAGGTAAAACATGCAATAATCCTGTGATTTCAATATGGACTTTACATCCACCACTTCCTTTTCCAGGAGCTTGCAGTGGCTTTCAGCTCCATATGGAGCGGGGCCTGAAGCTCTTTGTGATATCACAGACGTGAAAGACGTCCTGGCCCTGTGACGCCAGGCCCCTCTTCAAAGGGTTAAGTCATATTTACTATGCGTCCTCAGAGCCCCACGGCTTTGTATTGTAAATAAGACTAATGTGGCATTGGTCAGGTATGCTAATTCAGATAATCAGTGCAATTTCTGTAAATTATAACTGTCAGTGTGGTGGGCACAGAACCTTGGCGGAAAACATGAGGGAACAATTTAGCTCGGGTAATACCCCTCCACCAAAGAGCTGCTCAACTCAAAGAAAAACAATCGGCCTGAGCCCATACCGCCCCGACACACCATTTCAAAAATAGTTTATGGTGAACGAAGCTCATTTTTTTTTCAGAGGCACAAGTCAGCCTGCTACCCTTTTTTTCTATGTGCACACACAGACCGCAAAGTAATTATAATTTGCTTGGATGGAATTATTCAAAAAATGACCACATCTTTTACTCGCTCAGCCATAGAGAATATGGTTTTGGGAAATTTGGGGTAAATTGCTACTTGCCGAAAATATAATAATATACATATATGAATGTGTCTTATTTTGATTTGACAAATGATTTAAAATCGAGTGTATTGTCTCCAACTAATTGCACAGCAATAAAAAAAACTACATACTTCACAAAACTCCTCTTGGGTAAAATCACATCACTCTCATCAGAATAGTTCTCCTCAAGAACTGCATGTTGGGCACATAAAATAACATTCCAAGATTTTATTATGCGAGGAATGGATCCCGCCTGACTGAAATCCATGGACTTTACCTTTTATGTAAGTAACTTCCTGTTTCACAACAAGAAAGAAAAGGTCACAAATAATTTCTTAACCGTAGGTAATTAGCCGTACGTAAGTAAATCAATATGCAATATAATCGGTTGCTATAACCTATTAAGGCCACTTCTAAACATAGATATCTAATGGATAAATGCATCAGAAGGATGGCACGTGCAAGAGAAGCACAAACACAGTAACTAAAAATGGACAAAACTGTCCTTTGTTGAGCCAGTCAGCTGGTCTCACCTATTGCGGATATACTGACTTGAAAATGAAAATGGCCACCACTGTGCTAACTCTGGTGGTTAGCTAGATCTGGGTGTGTGTTGCATCCTTTCCCTCACTCCTCCGGCCATCCATGAATGTTTATGTAATGGCCACAAATTACTGAGACAAACCCTTGAAATAGACTTCTGTCTGAGGAGAGACCTTCTTGAAAAAAGTAGAGAACCGCTGGAATGGCAAAACCACCGCCACCACCCAGAGGAAAAAAAGGACAAGATGAAGGAGTGAAAGTGAGGGAGGAGGGAAAACCTAATACCTCAAAAGATGCCTTGGTGTCATCACATCGAAATGCTCCTCAGGAAAAGGCAAAGCCCTTTCCCACATTGAAAAGTGAATGATTGTTTTCTGTGTTTTTGGTTCTTTGACTCCGTTCAGACACAGTTTGGGTTTAGTAAATTTGGAAACAGGGAATGTCAGCGGGCTTGGAAACAAGCAAGATGGCACACTTGCTCCCTGCCCATATTCCATCACTTCCTGTTGGACGTGCGCACACACACACACACACACACACACACACAAACACGCACACATACATCCATATACAAGCACATATAGGGATGATAAGTGTCCATTAGGCTAAGTTTTTAGCCTACAGCTGCTATGTAAAAGGGTTGCACAGCTACACTAATTTGGCTAGGATCAAAAATGTCCCAGAGCCTTATCACTCAGAGAAAACAAATGGCTTTGGATACACACATGCACACACTCACATATACATACACATACACCCATATGCACATGATAAAAGTGTTATTGGTCTCTCTAAGTCTAAGTCTAAGAGGTCTTTTGTTTAAAAGGGGGACTCAGACAAAGAGGGTCTTCTCCCTCCCTCTTTAATGCATGTTGGGTGGTGGCGGTGGGGGTGTTTAGAGGGATGGAGATGTGTGGGTGGTGGGGTGGTGCAGGGATGGATGACAGGCTGGGCTCTCAGAAATAATTACCTCCATAAGATCCCATCTCCCTTTCCTTTTTGTGAGGGACAGAGGGAATGAAAGGGGAAAAATGACAGAAAGTAAAGTATGCAGAAAAGGCCCTAGTGTTTCTGCTTCGTCTGGCATACAAGGAGCTTTACACATGATGGAGCACAGGGCTAATGGGCAAGGATACACACATAGAGAAACACACACGCGCACACACACACACACACACACACACACACACACACACACACACACACACACACACACACACACACACACACTCACACACACTCACACAAACACACACACACTCACACACACACCTCCCCACAGTGCTCTTCATGGCTAAACAAATGGTCAAATGCTTGAGACAGAGATGGCAACAGAGAAACAATCAGAGGGAGAAAAATCATGATAACGACTAAACTTCAGAGACCGTTAATGTCTCCAAAAATCCAGCTAAACAAATTGTTCAAATTATAAAATCGATGATGGAATACCCATGACTCGCAAACTGTCATATTTTTCTTTTTCTTCCCGAATTTTACTAAGCAGCTCTATTCAGGGTGTAACTTCATTATAGAACAGAGAAGGGCACAAAAAATCTAATTTCTCTAACAACTTTTGGACGACCCTCAAAGCAAAATGGCCTCCGAGTCCTCCATGTTGAGAGGCAATTCATTTATGCTTGCTCTTCTGATGCAAACTCAAAAACTCAACTCAATTTTCTTTAACACTTCTAATTGTACACAGGGAGAGACAATTTATCTCAGCAATGTGGGCACAGTGGGCTTTTTGTTTCTGAAGGACACAGCTGAAAGATCAGGGTAAAAAGTTTGTGCTGTACAGTCAGTGAGAGTTACTGCCTAGCAGAGAAGCAACACGCACACACACACACACACACACACACACACACACACACACACTTCATTTTCACTTCACAATGGCATTTACATGGTGTAAAAGATGAGACGCTTGGGCCCAGGTTCGGGGAATTACAGACTCAGATGGATAACAAAGAGTGAAAGTTTCTCAAATAAACATGCACCAGCAAACACATGCATCAACATGCACATAATGCAGTCCAGCAGAGGTGTTGTTTGAACACTCCTGTCTTTGTTCAAAACACCTATACCCTTATGGTGCGTCTCTGCAATACTGTATCCTTAATTAGGCCATAAAATCAGCATCAAAATTGTTTAATGAAAGCCATTCACATGTACATAAAGTCCAGAGCATTAGAACTCTTATTCCCAAATGGGCCTATAATTATCTGGCTCTGTGCCAGGTCCCAGGCTTTAAGAGAAAGATACCGGTCAGCACTTAAATTAATCTTTTTCATACCAGTCTCTAATGAACAGAAAGTGCTCGAGTCAGGAGTTGTAGCCCCAGAAAACTAACAGCATGCATACATGCACGTACACACAAAGCGAGGGTCCTTAAACTGAACACTGGCTGGAAATGTTGCCTACTATAGAGCCTTTTCTATCGGTGAAAGCATTCACATCATCTATCACTAAAGGAGCCTGCAGCGGCTATATATGTATAGAAAATAAATTTTCTTCCTTATAACATAACCTAGCATGTGCTGTTGAGTAATCCAAAACGTGGAGGGGTCAGCTGAAAAAAATACCACAAAAAAGAAAAACACAACAGATCTATCGTCTTCAAACCTGTAGAACAAGACTACAACCTCTATTTATTACATTAACTTTCAGAGTTTGATCCGGAGTTGACACACTCTTTCTCGACTCTCTGCCTACACCTGCCAAATGTGTACAGTCTACAAGAAACTCCTTTGAAACATTTACCATGTACCCTGTGAAAGAATACTGTTGTTCACTAAAAATTATATAGAGTGGGCAAAAGGAGGGCATCCAAAAAAGTGGCTTAACATTTTGGACTTTGCCAGCGTCCGCTTAAGCTTTGCACTAGCTTCCTCATGGAAATTCACCATGTGGCATCAAAGCCAAGGTATAAAATGTGCCTGAGCAACAAATATGGTGTGTTTTAAGAGTGGAACATTTGAAATAGGTGCAGTGGGTGAATATTGCTTTTGACAGTTTTAAAACCTGGTTGTGCTCACTGGTTTGAGATGTAAAAAGGACAGGAAGGAAAAAAAAAAAGGCTTGAAGCCGTGCTTGTGTTTTTGATGAAAAAACGGACAGGAGCAGGAGAGAGTGGGAGATGGAATCAGCGGGACAAAAAAGGAGAGAGAGAGAGAGAAAGATACAAAAAGAGCAGGAGAGGAGAAAGACAGAAGTGTGTGTTTGTGTGTGTGTGTGTGTGTGTGTGTGGGGTGGGGGTGGGTTGGGGTGGGAGGTGGTGGTAATGATTTATCTAAGCATGCTTTTCTTCTGCTGCACCCCAAATCTCACCGAAACTTTGATCCATGTGTAATTAAAACCAAACGTACACCGGCAACAGTCTCCATTTCAGTATTGGGAGCTCTTCTCCTGGTCATGCATGTGTGTATATGAGTGTGTGTGTATGTGTGTGTGTGTGTTCAGATTCACATATGTTTCTAAGCGCTGGGCCCCCATCTCTTCTGGGAGTACATGTACAGTATAAACAGGACACTTTGGAGAGCATGGATTCATGTAGAAATGCAAACACAAACACACTACACGCACACACACACACACAGATGGATGCATGGACTAATGCTATGCTGGAATGCTAATCAAAATGTGTTACCCCCCCTCCACCCCACCCGCTCCTTCAGGTCAAGCAAAGCAAAAACAAGTTAAGCACTCATTTTCTCCCAGCAGCATTAACATAGGGATGACTAAATAATGGACCCTGACTCTCCGTCTTCTGGTTTAAATTACAGCGCAGCCCCCTCCCCTTACACCCTGCAACCCCTCACCAACCATCCAACCCCCGCTCAAAGAAAAACGATTAATCTTTTCTTTTTTTTCTTTTTTTTTTTTTTTTTTTTTTTTTTGTCTCTCTGAATGTTTTACAGTTCTGTTACACTTATTAGCTGCTGGCAGGACGGAGACTCTTAAATGAAAGCCAAATTGCTTTGGTCATGAGAAAGGAAATGAAAGCTCACTCCAGGGAGAGACTGTGTAGCCGTAGCATACGTGTGTGTGTGTGTGTGTGTGTGTGTGTGTGTGTGTGTGTGTGTGAATAACATATGTGTGTACAGGCCTTTTCACTATGAGATCCTCCCAAGGTGAAATTTCATAAGCTGACTGCTCGCCTGCCTGGGATGTCCCTGTGCACGGGACAGAGTGTGTGTGTTGGTGCGTGTGTGTGTGTGTTGAAGATATAAGCGCGGCAGCCTAATAGGAACAGTATGCTCATTTTGGAGAGATTAGGAGGAATGGACGGGTCTGTATCGAAAGACGTGATCTGGATATGAAGGCCGAAGGAAGGAGGGAGTGAAGTTTGACAGAAGAAAGAGGGGGTGGTGCAAGAAAAAAATAAAAAGCGATGGGAGGAGTAAAGAAAGATGGATCTGACTTCAAATGAAGAAAAGTGACCACTGCACAGCTGACGTCAGCATTTAGCTAAAACCAGAAATAAAAAAAATAAAAAAAACACAAGCAAATAGGTAATAAAAAACGTCAGGGGATTTGTGTATAGCACCAAGAAAAAGAGACAGGAAATAATGTGAAACATGAACAACACCCCAAAATAGCCTTAAAAATAACAACAACAAAAAAAAACTCAAATCAACAACTTAAGCAAACAGACAGAGCGGGTTAAAGAAACACAGACCTTGGCTGGAGAGGCACTCCTTGACGTTGAACAGCTCGTGCAGGCTCAGGCCATCCTCGTCTCCTCCCAGGCCTTGCTGGTGCAGCTGGAGTTTCCTCAGTCCTTCATTCTGCTGGTGGCGAGCTGAGCGAGCGTGCTGCACCAGGTTGAGGCGGGCCTTAGTGGAGTAGTCGCACAGTGTGCAGTAGTAGACACACGACTCCGGGCTGTACGCACTGTCCAGCTTCTGCAAGTGCTGTGGAACAGAGAAGAGTGCAGATGTTAGATGGTGTTCATGTACAGGGCATCCCATGGCCAAGTCAGGATAAAGCTGTAACAGACACTTCAATTTCTCCTAAGCATTTCCATTATGGCAATTATAGTGTTTTCAATAATTGTTATATTACAAATATAGATGAATTTCAATGCAACAAGTAAGGCTTGTCTGCAAAATTAGTCTTAGTCTTTTGCACTTTATGGCTATAAAATCCTTCCTTCCACTCTGCTTCCAGTTTGGTTCCAAAAATCCAACATCCAGAAATCCCATTTCTCTGGCTTCAAACAAGCCAGCAGAATGTCAGTGGGCAACATCTCAATCACTTGGCCCATTATTTTCCACAATATGTTTGCTAGAGAGCAAGGTTCCTGAAAATCTAACTTCTACACAAATCTACTGCAACCACAAAAACTATGGCACTTCAAATACCGAAACTATAAACAGAGAAATAAAAGTAAGATCGTGAACAGTTAAATACTATAGACAAACTTTATCTTATTTGTTAATTCCAAACAGAGGAAACTATTAATACAGTAACAAATGAAGTTTTAAGTAGTTGTGTTTAGTTTAGACACTACACACCACTTCAAATTAACTGGATATGTTTTAGGTGACGTAAACAGAGAAAGTCAGATAAGGGGTTGAGTTCAGAACACTGTTTTTGTCTTTAACATGCACATTGTCCAGCTCCCCTCATTGTTGGCAGCTGCAGGGGTTTCTCATTCAAAGTCTGCTGTCAGTTGCAAGCCCTTAATTTCCAGTTGCCTCTTTAATGGCATTGCAGCCATGCAAAGCTACCCCCTACCTCTTGCCCTGTCCCAGTGTGAAAAATCACACAAACACACACACACACACACACACACACCCACACACCCACACACACACACACTAGCACACCCCCCTCATCCCACCTTGCCCTACTCCCATACACCCAGTCAAACCAAGCATATCAAGTGTGCCTCTGTTGTTGCTGCCGGGCTAATGAACAATGCACAAAAACAAAAGACCAGGCCAAGCTTTTATTATCTGATCCTCTGTGAAGGGAGGGGAGGGAGAGAGAGAGAAAGACACAGAGAGGAAAAGAGAGCAAGGCAAAGAGACAGAGACACAGAGGTAGTTCACGAAGGTTAGTTTATGCTTTGTTAAGATTTATTCATACAGCTATGTGAGAAACAGGTGCAGAGTTCTAAGCATGAATTAATACATATAATGGCGTGTGTGTGTGTGTACTAACCCTACATTGTCTCTCATAGCTCCTATAGGTAGATGTTTCACTCCTGAAGCACATGTAAAGTTAGCAAGGTAATCTTTTCTCCTGAGCACTGTTACATCAAGTTATATGGAGCAGGAAGAGAGAGATTGGAAAAATGTATGTGTGGGAGGTGTGTGTGTGTGTGCGCGTGTGTGTGTGTGTGTGTGTGTGTGTGTGTGTGTCTGTGTGTTCTGGGGGTGGGGGCACAGTTAGCTGCAGGTGTGTGAGTTCTTATCCCCCCCCCCCTCCTCTTTTGACAAACAGGGATTAGCAACATAGCTACAGCCGCTAACACATCTTTTCTCTCTGTCTCTCCCTCTTTCTTTCTTTTGTAGGAAATCTTACGAGGTTTTTCTCACAAGACGGTGGGACGTCCCCTCGCAGTCAGAGGCCCTTTCAGAAGTCTTAAGTTTTAATTAAGTCAGAGTTGTCAGAAGAAAGCTCCTCTAGTCCAGGGCTCAGGGCCATTAATTACAGCTATCTTTGTTTCTCTGTGAAAGGAGGCCTCCCTTGCTCCTTCTCTCTCTCTCTCTCTCTCTCTCTTTCTCTTTCTTTGGTTCTTTTCTTTCTTCCTCTCCCTCCCTTGCAGGAGAACTGAGCTGCTGAGCCTTACCGTGGAAACCACACACACACACACACACACACACACAGACACAGACACAGACACACACACACACACACACACACACACACGTGTGCTCATGGAAGCAAACATGCATTCAGTGCACACAAATATGCAGACAGAAGAAGGTTTTAGTTCATGTCTTTTCATTAAAAATATATAAACTTGTCTATTGAAATGTTACCAATCATCTTGTTTTTCTATACACCATACATAAAAGCCCCTATATTTACATACGTCCTCGATATCATTCATTCTGTAATCAATATTACAACATAAAAATAAGGATACTTGATAGCTGTGTGATATTTGTTCTTTTTCAATTCAGTCGTGTCTAGATAGAAACGGGGGCTTCTCAGAACTGAATGGAAACTAAAAAGAAATGATTTAGAATTGAATGAAAAACTAAGGCCCTTCTTTCCTTCTGTGACAAGCTTCAGTACTACATCAACAACAGAAGAAAAGCTTATTGGAAATAAGGCAAATTTTGTGTTTTGTAAGAAAACATGTTCTATGGAGTCAAGACAGACAAGATAGTTGAGAGTCTTATCAGGAGAGAGGGGTTTCACTAGAATCATACTAAATAGTTTCCTGTAGCTCCTAATGGTAATTTTGGTAAATGTACTGGGTTGAAATTAAAATTTTAATTTAAATCAGCGGTGCCCTAAAATGCTGCACATCCTTCAATCTCTCAACTTCTGAGATTCTATTTGTTTTTAGGATATGAGGCTTCAGCTAAGAGTAGCTGAATGATATACTTGGGGTTGAACTGGGCTGCCAGATAGGTTTAGACCTAATATTAATTCTCTCCCCATCAGCACATTCCAGAGGGTTTGTTTAAGACCTAAACTAGAGGCTGTCTGTCGCTCTCTGGCACTCTGCAGGCCTGAAATGCAGGCGGTCTGGTGATCACAGGCCAGAACATCCATGATTTATGAACTTTTAAAGGAGCACTTTGACTCCTGCCAGGCGTGGGCTGTGTAATGCATATTCAAACACACAAACACACTGTTCCTGCTCCTGGGTTTGCGCCTGTGTGTGTCTGCTTGAAACGTGTATGTAATTTATGCTGCAGCTGATTTGTGTGTGTGTATATGTGCTGTACATACATTTCTGTTATATGAGTGTCTCTCTGTGTGTGTGTTGTGTGTGCGGAACAGGAGGAAGGCACATCCCTGTCAATATGGCACCTCTCCAGAGTGCCTGGTGGTTAATTGTTGGGGATTAGTGTTTGGCAAACAACAAAATAAGCTAACACTCCCTGTGGGCCAATCAAAATCAGCTAAACAGCACTCCCTGGGTGGACCTAAACATGGCACAGACATCTCTGGATGGCGGAGGAGGTGCACACACACCCCCATACACACAAAATGGAAATTATGACAGCGAGGACTTCCTGTTTACCTGTCAAAAACACAAGATTGTCAGCCCTGTCGATGACATAAACACACACACACTGGGACTTGTATTGAGGATAGGGGAGGAGAGTCAATTTGACAGGTAAGGGGAGCTCCCTTGTGTAGCGGTTTGCTGCTGCTGCTGCTGCTGCTGTGTGTGTGTGTGTGTGTGTGTGTGTGTGTGTGGGTGAGGATGACAGAGGACTGCATTCATTATGCAGAATGAGATGTTTACAAAACACCTTTCTCACACACACACATAAACACAAACGCACACACCTCCCCTTCCCTCGCTCCCTGGATTTGAGGAGAATATAGCAGCACTGCTGTCTCATATTCATTTGTTCTATCTGTGGTGACAAAGCTGCCTCATTAACTGAATTCTTAATAAGGCAAGGCAAAAGACATCTTCTCACAACTTCTTTTATCTTTTTGGTGCATGTACATGTACGTGAGTAAGTGTGTGTGTGCACGGGTGGGTGTGGGTATAATATCAGTGCTTCACGTTTTTTTCCTTCTTACTGTATGTGTGTTTGGTGTGTTCATGCATCAGTAATTTTGACTACACATTTTTTCTTATTTTACCTCACAAGTGTGCTTTTGTGTCTTTCAATAATTTCAATCATGCATTATTTTTGTCTTTGCCTGACTGTGATTGTGTGTGTACACTTGTAACATGACAAAAATATTTTGAAAGCAGCGCAAAAGGAGTAGGGTTGTGTTTTCCTCCATAAACCAAATGACAAATTAGGGTATTCAGTACAAACATGTCTCTTTCCTGTCATTAAGTCTAGAACCAGGCAGCTAATGAACACATACTGAAAATAAGAACCCTCTGCCACTGCAGCTATTCCTTAATAACCACTATGTGTGTGTCAGGGCATGTGTGTACGTGTTTTATATACGTAAAGAATTGGTCTGTTCCTGTTTGTGTCCACTGAGAGTATGTGCATACATACAAATGTATGACCCACACCTCGTGAAAATGAAAACCTCTTTATCTCCTTTCATCAGTGTTTTTAGGGGAAGCGGGGAGCTTGTTGTTGGGTATACCTTCTTTGTGGAACGTCACCAGCTTCCGGTGCTATCCCCATGGGCCCCTGGGGGCCATCGGAGACAAAAACAGCCCCACTTGGCCCAGCAAACAACAAAAGCGTGTTTTGTTCCTTGAAAGTATTTTAAACACATACCAGTGCTGCCTGGAAGGCTGCCAAGTGTAGAATTCCATCAGTGCTACCACCTCCCTAACACATGTTACTGCTAACCGACGCTCAGCCCCCAAGACATAGATGTAACGCAAGATCACTGCCAATGGATTTGCTGGCAGACTGCACTGCTGAAAAGAGATGCTGAGGGCCCAGGTATGTGCCACCTCGCTTCCACAGATAAAGAGAGCAGCAAATGTAGTGTATAGGGAGACAGATTCAGTGCTGCACACGCACAAAAACAAATATGCAAATAGATCCACATACAAAAACTGCTGAGTGCACATTGCAAATACACAAATATACACACACACACACACAATGCACGTCTGCCGCTTTTCTCTTTCCCTCTCTCACTCCTACAGGCCACTGTGTGTGATCTAAAGATGCTGGAGACACAAAACAACCCCAGAAAAAAAAATCCCCCCAATCCATCTGACCTTCTTTTCTTTCCTGATGGTTGTCTTCCCTTTCTTTACTACCAAGGCTCTCACTTTCATAAATGCAAAGAAAAATATTTCCTTGAGATAAATTGCCTCTCCTGTTTCTCGCGGCTCTGCCTGCTGGCAGTCACATAAGATCACAGCTCTGAGGCCTGTCCATGAGGTGCAGGGCCTGTGGGTGAGCTTAGCTTAGGTCACCCAATAATAATAAGTATCCATCGCATAATGGCCGCCAAGCAAAATAAATGAATTATCACAATGAGTCTTTCATACTAGCTTTCTGCTGCTTTCTCCACTTCTGTGCTGTCTCTCTCTCTTTTCTCTCCATCCCTTCAACTTGTTCTTTCTCTCTTTTTTCACTCCATTTCTTTCTTTATTCCTCTTTGCTGTTTGTCAGCAGAAAAAAAATGAGGACGTAATAGTGATAGGGCTTTGTGAGAGCTTGGAAAATAATGTAACTCTAAAGTCCAGTTAATAGTCCTGCCTTTCATTTTCCTGACTCCCACACATGGACACACACACACACACACACACACACACACACGCACACGTTTGCACAGCTATCCTTGTTAGGACATTGCATCGACTTCCATTTATTCCATAACCTTAACCTTAATACCTTACCCCTAACCTTAAGCTTTTGGTCCCCATGAGGACTGCTGGTCCAGACATCGTTGTTGTTTGGATCGGAAAAGGTCCCAGAAAAGATAACAAAAACACATTAACACACACACACACACACACACACACACACACACACACACACACACACACACACACACACACACACACAAACACTTGTACATTTGAAGCAGTGACGTAAATGTGTCTGACGTATGGGGCAAAGGTCAATCTGAAGTTCACAGCTTCCTGACCTCTGGCCCCTCTCTTGGAAAAAATCAGTTCTGTCTCTCTATCTCTCTTTTGCCCAGGCATACACACACCCACGCACGCACGCACACATACACACACACACACACACACACACACACACACACACACACACACACACACATACACATACACGGACAAGTTATGCATACCAGAGCAAAGAAACAAGGAAAAAACAACCCTGCTGATTTACAACATGATCCATTTCTTCTTGTCCTAGTCAATGAATGTGTAGGAAATACCTTTCTTGCCTTTCCAAACACAGTGGCCACATATTTTATTTACTGACCCAGCAGCTGGGAATAACAGATTCAAGGAGACAGAGACACCAGAACAAATCGTACTTACTTATCGGTGCATGTGTGTATGTGTGTTAGGTGTCTTGAAAGCTAACTCACCTCCACCCCCCATGAAAATGGATCAGTATTTACATTAGCATTAGATTTAGACAGCATGGCTCAGCCACTTACTCCCTATTAGCCATCCTGACCTTAGCCCATTAGGGTCTAAAAGCCCCCGCTTGTCTCCATCGCCACCAGGTGAGACTGACCAGACCTCTCCATTTCCCTAAACCATCTTGCCGCTGAGGTTATCTTTTCCATCGACTCACAATGAGACAGAGATCATAAAATGCTGAGCTCAAGATCATCGAAATGCTAACATACTTGTGGGATTCATCTTTTTCCAATGCTTTGCAGGGGGAGGGATATTTCTGAAATGCTAACATGCTTTTGGGTAGGGTTCATCATTTTCCATTTTTCCCAACATGCAAAGATGCTTTTGGGAAATCAAGGCAAGGCCTAATCGACAGGATCTATGAAAGACAGGGAGAAAAACAAAAAATAAAGGGGTTGAAAATCTGGGGCTTGAGCTTATTGGCCAGTAACATCAAAGAGGTTTGCACTACACTGAGGTTGTTATATTTAACTAAAACTGAAAGGGAAGAGAAGGGAAAATAATTTTGGTGCCGAGAGGAGTAGTGATTTTTGCCAAGTTTGTTTTTCTGCCCTCTCTTCGTAATGGAGACTTGCTGAAAAACGTCTATTAGCGAAAGTTAGACAAAAGGACAGAAACTTACAGTAAAAGAGACTAACCAATAGCTTGAGAGGCAAAGAGACTGAGAATCTATGACAGAGGGAACAAAAGAACAAGAGATGGAAAGAGAGAGAGAGAATGATAGGGAAGAATCTAGACAAGTATAGTCGGGTTCAAATCACTAATTACACATTCCTGAGCCTGTGAAGGGGAGTATTGTTTTCCAGTTAGCCCCTACCCTGTCGCATGGTTTCACTTAGCACAAAACAAAAGGTACAGGGAACAAAACACAAGCCTAATACCAGGCCCTGCTAATGACAGCGAAATGGGAGAAATTATCCCTGGGGTGGATCCTCGTGAGAAAATGGCTGGTGATTACTGGACAAAGGGAGTTCATTTTGAAACTGTCACAAAATGGCAGACTGCTTCTTTCTCTTAAGAGCTGTATTTATGAGTGCGCTATCATACTGCTTTTTTGACAGATACATCAGTGCATACATGACAACCTTTAATCTATACCTTACTTTGAATACTATATATAAACACTGTAATAGTAGACAACATTACAGAATCCACTTGCCAAGACTAAAATGTAATATTGCAACACACTTCATGGAACAAAAGGAGATGCTGAGGTCTTATTACCAGGAAGCAATGTGACACTGTGGCTTGTTGTGTGTAGAAAGTGTGTTGTAAGGTTGTGTGTGTATTTGTGTGTATGTGAGGGCACGTTGGAGTGGTACCTCTGCCAGAGAGAGCACAATGAAAGCGCCTCTTCAGTTGCACCGTTTTGCATATTGCCACAGGAAATCAAATGCCTTGCAGTTGACCTACAAGTCGGCACACTTAATCCCTCCCCACTGTCTTTATAGAGGGGCCCAAGTTTTTAGTCTGCACCTCTCCCTTTTTGTCTGCTTTGTCCGTCTGTATCAAAACTCAAACAGTTAAATAGTAACTGTGTATCACAAAGCACACACGGACAACAATTTCTGACACATAAAATAAACTTAGTGACTCATGTTGGACACCCTGGGATGTTCTGTCTACGCCCATAAACCCATAATGATGAGCTCTGTGCTGTTCCGGCAACACACAGGATCCCACCATTTTCTGCATGAGCCAGGGGAATAGGGGTGAGGGGTGGGGGTTAGCTGATAGCGGTGGCAGCACCGGGCAGAGTCGCCTGGCTGGTAGTGTTTGCCCAGGCCCCGGCTGTCTAAAGGAAGGACATTGTTTTCCTCTGAAAAAGCCTCAGCCGCAGTCCGCATACCAGCGTCCACTCAACATACCAATGAGCTCTTTGAAGATTACTCAAATGTTTGCCTTTGTTCCCCCCCACCCCCCCACCCCCATCTGCCCCTATCCCTAGTCCTAACCTACACTCCTGCCAGAAAAAGGAAAAGAGGAAAAAAAAACAGAGTGAAAAAAATTAGACTTATATCTTCAGAAAACAGTTGGAAAGCAATACCACCCCCCAGCTGCACTAAGATTCAAAATGGCCTCTGTAGAGGATGGGCTACCACTGAAAGGAATAACCGCGCTCTGGCCACCAGCATAGTAAATCTAAACATAAGCAATAGAGAAGACTGGCGTATTAATGCATGGCAGCAGTTATTATACAAGGATGTTGAATGCAGATCTCCCTTCTATCTGCTGATAAAGTGAAACATGCGTTAAAGACAGTCCACTCTTGATTCCAGTGCAAGTTTAAGTCCACAATTAGAGTTGAATATGATAATTCCAGTGGGTTAATTTAACTAAATGTGCTGAAAACCCAGAACCCCCACCACCCCCCACCCAACCCACATTAATCCTGAACAAGTAAGTGGGCTTTCTATCAGGTCTATTTCAAAGCATTAGGGATTACCTCACAGAAACTAAGCTGCTTGAACTCACAGGAGGTCAGCAGTATTGTGCTGCTGCAAGGTTGGAAGGCCAGTAGTAGAGAGGGATAGACAGCAGGACAGGTCAGTTCCTCTTTCTCCAGCTCTCTAACAACATCCCTCAATCCTTCTCCTTCCCTCTTTCTCTCTCTTTATTCATCCACCGTCTCTCTCTTTCACCGTATAATCGAATATCTCCCTCTACTTATCTATTCACTGAGCACCTAATGGTTAAAATCAATTACAGCTGGAATGCTGAAATGCCGAATACTGAGCCACATGCTGATAATGACAGAGAGAGTGTGAGGTAGAGAGAGAAAGTGAGAGAGAGAGAGGGACTTGGGACTCTTCCAAGGGAGGCACAATTACCTCCAATCGATTGATTATTGATTTGGAAAGGCGTTGAGGAGTATTTCAGTTCAACTTTGTCCATATCAATATCCTGATAGCTTCATGAGAGGGGAAAAGCGTGATTGTGCTATCTAAATACCATTCTAAAGCTGATGTAACGTTTTTAGACTATTTCAAGAATAGCACACCTTCTTATAACATTGTCCCTAATTGACACATACAGTATAAAGAGACTAAGATTTTTGACAACTTTCATACAAATTAGGCATTAGGCATGTCAGGTGATTTCAAAAGTAAAGCTAATGAACTTACACAAAAATATTTATCTGATCTCGCTGCCATGTGATCTGTCTGCGGCGGCTCTGATCAAATCAAGGCATCAAAAGTGAAGGCAATGTACCCCGAGAGATCATATTTGAGATCATGCGCCTTCTTTGATTATTGCTTTTTTTTTTTTGTTTAAACACTTGTGTTATCTTTGTCTCAACAGGATGATCAAGACCCAACAGAAAATAAGGGACAGGGAGTAGTTGAAGGTGGAAAAAAGAAGGAGGAGGAGAAGGAAGACAAGTGTGCGTGAGTGGGGGGCATAAGGATGGGGGGAGGAGGGGGGAAGCACGTATTTGGGTGGGTGTTGGGGATATAGTGAAGGTGGGAGGGTTGACAAGAACCAAGGGGAAAAAAGACAAACTCCTGCCTATTCCTTTGTTCCCACATCCCAAAGATGTTCCCTTCCTTGTGGTGGTCTGGAAGACACTGACCCCCCCCCCCCTTCCACACAATCCAGTCCAAACTCTCCCGCCCACCCCCCTTCTGCTATCGTTCCCATACCTGTCAGCCCCGATCTGCTTCACAGTCCCCTGCACATGGACAAATGGCTTGGCCCCAGCCCGGCCAAATAACCCACAGCCCAGAAAGGGGTGGGAATTATTATGAAGAGGATCACATCTGGCTATTAATATGAGAAAAACAGCACTGTCTGTTTCTTTGTCTTACACACAGAAAAACACACCTTGCTAAAGGGAAAAAAGGTATCCACCTTCACAGTTAACTAATTCACTGGAGAGTCAAGAAGTAGAGAAGTGGGGAGGGGGAAACTGGCTAGGGTGATTAAACATTACATATGAGTGTCAGTCAGGAGTTGGACCAGAGCTGGACATTGTGCGCACATACACACACATGCTGATGCTGTGCAGACCATCTGGTTAAGGCGTTGGAGGAAGAATGGGCGAAACTCTTATTAATATCTATGAGGATTATTAGGAAGAAAGGGGAGGGTGGGGAAGTCTATCTATTCAAACCTCTCTGTCAAACATACAAAGCAACAGCAACACACAAACACACACACATGCACACACTTGCTTTTATGCTTTAATTAGCCGCCACCCTCCGTCCCCCACTTCACCACCCCCAGACCTCTGAAAGATTTCCATTGTAATCTCCATGCAGGTGAAAGAGGAGACGATTTGAATAATCTACTAACTGGCGTCTCTTTGCCTCGTAGAGTGAGAGAGTGAGTGAGAGAGAGAGAGAGAGAGAGGGAGAAAGGGAGAGAGAACAAAATAACTTGTAGAGACAGACAGACAGGCAGGCAGACAGACAACCTTCTCTGGCAAAAAACACTGAAGTGAACTCACGGCGGCAGGCTGCATCATTCGTTTCCATGACAGAACATGAAAATCTATATCTTGCAGTCAAGTAGCATCTAGTGTGAAGTGTCTCCGAACATTCCTCTTTGAAGAGAATAGCAACTCTTTAAGTCTGTGTGCGAGTGTGAGACAAGGACGCAGTGATGAAGAGCCTGTGTCTGGAACAAGCGGACTTGGGCTCAAGTGGAAAATGGTAACTTGATAAGCAAGAATTGTGTGTGTGTATGCAGTTACTGTACATGTAAGTGTGCCTCTGTGAATGCATGTAATGTCATACCTCTATGTGCACATATGCATTTATGTGAGCACATGTGCATGTCGTACTGTAAATGGTGCCGTGCATTTGAAAAAGATCCAGTCTCTCTCTACTCCAGGGACTAGCACAATGGCTTTTTATGCAAATCTATGGGAGTCAATCTCCTGTCCATTTTCCCATCACACAAGTCCAAATGACAGTCCAATAATTTGGGCTGCATATATATAGGGCCATTTGATTTTCAAATGAGAGTGGGCAGGGTTGACCCTTGCTAATAGCCAAGGCACAGCGGTAGACTTAATATCACAGATGCATAAGCATACCCATCTCCATCAGAGGGATATGGAGGAGAATAAAATGTGAGTGAGGGGGGCAGAGCTGGAAGATTGAAATAAAAAAAAGGTCCATTGGTTGATGAAAAAAAACAAAAAAAAAAACAAAGAGATGATGAAAATGAGAGAAGGGAAGACTCCTTTTGATGCATCTACAAATCTAGTCTCCTTTCCTCCTCTTCTTATTTTCCCTCCATCCCTCCCTCCTTCCATCCCTCCCCTCATTTAATTACCCCCACCCCTCAATTCTCAGCAATGGTGTTGCCAAGAAGATCATGGGTAATGAGATGGCCTATCTGTGGCTCCCCAGGGGAGAGACAGAGCGGTAGAGAGAGAATAAAAAAAGTCAGAGACAAAACAAAGAGAGTAAGGACAGACAGAGGGAGAGAGAGTGTGAGACAGCATCAGGAGACAGAAGGAAGGAAACACACTGTCTCTGTTCTTATTCTCTGTATGTTCCATCTAAATGTCCTCTCTCTCCTCCCTCTCTCCCTCCATCTCTATCATAAAAAGTTGAGCGTTTTATTAGCCTAAGATTCTGAGTTCAAAGGAGAGCGAGAAGGAAGGAAAGAAGGGGGAAAAATAATGAAAAGAAAAACAGAGATATGGAAATGTCCAGTAGACCCCGGACGTCCATTTCTGCTTGAATTATGATGGAAAGCTGAACAGACACCCAGGGGTGGGGTGGTTGTGGTTGAGGACAGTTTAAGATTTATTCGGACAGCCATCTGAGAAACAGGTGCCATGGCCTATGAGACACAGAGTGTGTATATGTGTGTGTGTGGTCCTTGACCATGCCACATTGACCATGAACATTCTCAATTCCTAATGACCCGGGGGCAAGCACAGTCCAGATCTCAACCTCAAAGCTCTGTGGGGACACACACGCACAAACACACATGCTCACTACGAAATAAACCCCCTACTTAGCCCTGCAGCACTTGTGAATGGCACTGACAGATTTACTCCTGTCTCCATGTGTATTAAAGCCAGTGTTTGTTATTAAAAATCATAACGAAGCCATACATCATCATATTCAATGCTAAGCTAAACACGGGCCAGGCCAGCTATGGACACGCTATGCTACGACACCATTTAATGCAGAGCTTACCTCACAGGCTGCTAGCATACAAACGCTACATTAAAATATATTCCATTTTGTCATTTACAATGATTCTGAGGGATAAAGATTTGCACTTCCTGTAATAATACTAAATTTAGGTTCAATACATACATTTCATTTGCAACTAAATTCTGTATAATTAGAGACAATATGAAAAAAAACCCATGTGGAAGTACTATCATGAAAGACAAAAAGGAACCAATCAGATTTCCTCCATTTCCTCTCCAGTAAGCAGCAAAGCATAGATCTCCGCTTTTTCCATATAAGGCCTATGACTTCCTGCGCCACCTGCTGTGCCCTGGACACCATATGACTTGATGTGCATGTGCTGCTAATGTCATTTAGCCCTTGCTGTTTCAAAGTCTGGAAAAAAACACTTTCAAACTCTCAATTCCCTTTAGAAGTACTCCACTGCTGCTACAAAGGAGCCATAAAATCTCCTGAATATGCTTTTTGTTTGTATCTTCAAATGGTTTCCCATGCCATAAAGATATTCTGTGTTTCCAAAAAGCCAGATGGTAAAGTCGTCAACACTTGGATCTTTTATGCGCCCGGCCAAGCTACCTCCATCCCCATGTGCTTTTCACCTCTGCCAATACATAAAAGGAGAGGTGTTTTTCTGGTCAAATAAAGAAATGATTTTTTTTTCCTCTGCTCTTGCTCTGCTGCTCTACGCTTTCTCTCCCCCTCTCTCTGCTTTACTACCGCATGTCCAAGGGTAAAATAGTGGGATTTCTGCCAGAGGCATTAAAATCGTCATCTGTGGAACAGATTTGTTGAAGCCTGTGGGGTAGGTGGGTGGGTAGATGACGTACAGGGGTGTATGGGTGCATGGAGGGGGCACTGGGATGACCCTCACTTGCCTTGGCTAAACTGGCGCTTGTGGAGGACACTCCCTTGCTCTACTTAACTTTCTTGGAAAGCGAACGAAAAACTAAATCAGGAATATGTTCGAAACAAACCAATTTCTTTCATTTCTGTGCTGTTGATTGTGTTTCTTGGCTTTGTAATTTTTAATCACAACTGATATAAAAAGCTTTGTTAGCATGAGTAAATGGTTGCCAATGTTCAGTAACGTATCTGGCTATTGCCTCATATTAAATCAGCTTAAACAGCTGCCAAAAATCACTCAACAGTCTAAAATACACAAGTACACAAAGACAGACACACCTATGCTTAAGTCTTCCTCTGACAGTAAAAAGGTTGTGATTAGTGTAGCCTAATCAAGCTAATCCTATAGTTTAGGGCCTAAGCTAATGTAGGCCAACTCAGAGGCTGTATTTCTGTTAAGAATTTAGAAATTTACAATATTTCAATGCAATTAGTGAACAATCCCGGAGGATAGACATCTCCAACTCATCCCATGCCAAGTTCAGCCTTTGCCAGACTGTCGGCCAATCCTGTGTCAATATGTACATCCTGTTTAAGTCAACTACGACTGTTTTAAATAACCCTAAGAATGCCAATGTTCTTAATCCACTCAAGCCTTGGAACTGTAAGAATCAGACGCAGATTTTCAAATAAATTCAATTCCTTAAATGTTACTGTGCAACACAGGCACCACATTCACAAAAAAATGACTGAAAGTAGTGACTAGTCTGGTGGAACAGTACAGTAAGACCCCTTTTATAAATGCAATGTTGCAGGCACAAATTTTAATCAAAATCTTTGTTGTATCTCATTTTGCCTCGTGCTGTATCAACCCTTTGTCAAATACAGCTCAAATAATAATTATTTAAAAAATAAAAATCCCACTTTCGGAAAATAAGAGCAAATACTTGTTACAAGGTCTTCTTATTATATTACAATATTGGGTAAATTGAGAAAGAAATAAAATAAAGAATAAAAAAAGAAAAACCATGAATAGAACTTATTTTATCTTCTCTTACCACTGCCTCTACATCTCTACAGTAAAGACACACACACACACACACGCACACACACACACAAAACACCTACCACTGCCAAATGTTGCATACAGTAGTAAAGAAATCCTCATTAATGTAATGCACTTGATCCTGTTCTGTAGGTCAAGGCCTCGGAAATGTAACAGCATCCTATTAAGCTGAAGGAGACGTCTGACAAACTAAATCACCTTAAATATATTAGAGGAAAGAGAGATGCAGAATATTGGCTGTGTTGGAATTTCTTTGCAAAAATTGTCTATTTCTCAGAGTGTGAAGAGTTTAATTAGTTAAGTAAGCAACTCGTGTTAGGTCACTGCTCTGATGGGCAACTAGTGTGGTCACCTTCTGACAAGTCACTACCAAACAATCCCAAGCAATTAATGATTCACCTATTGGGCTAAACAAAAAAGGAGAGTTTGTCCGCTGATCTGTGTGTATGTGCACATAAATGATAGGAAACAGTGTGTGTTTCTGGAATCAGTTATGAAATGTATTGCATAAAATGCATGTGTGTAATTTCATTTAAAAAATCTAAAGCACTTTTTACAATAAATAGAAAATACAAATTTTACATAAAAATATTTTTAAAAGTTTTTACTGTGTGTCCGTGCTTCATGCGGGGATCAAATATCAAAAGTTACATATAAAGAGTTGCACTTTCATTGTGTCATTGTCAAATGCAAAACTAAGTTCTTAATATGCATCTACAGCCTCATCCTGAAAACAAATTCTTGAATTATTCCAGAATTTTCTACAGCTTGTTTTTCAACCTGAAAAAAAACAGCTGAGGATAATCAAACCTCTAAAACATGTGAAACTCGCTGACAGTACGTGACTTGTGTATAATTAATGGTGACAGTAGTGCCAGCTGGTCACAAGCAGATAACATACCCAACATACCCGTATCTGATGAAAATCATCCTGGGTATTCTAACTGACCTTTTCCATTTCTGTCATTCCATTCTCATGGGAACTTTTTATCCGTGTGACACTGCACTTAAGAGGATGGGCCAAATTCTTTATTAAGAAAAACAGCTATGCTTTTCCTGACTCTGAACTTAAAATTAGTAGTGTTCCCCTCACATGTATACCAATAAGAATGATGCTGTATTGTGCTGTGTACAATAAAATATCAGTGTCCTGCAAAAACAATGAATCTCCAAATATTTTTATTTTCTCTTAATAAAATATCTCTAAATAATTGTTTTCATCCTCACATGTAGTCAGTGTTTTTGTATTGCTGAGATTTTTATTTCAGCAAGAAGTTGGGGTCAGATAAGTGATGTTTCTGCAGGACACTCACAACAAGGGTAAATGTATTTATTGTATTTACCTTGTAGAGGCGAATGGCAGCCTCATGCCTCTGGTTGGTGGCATGTAGCCTCAATTTATCCACGCTGTTGCTGTAGTAGTCACAGGCGTTGCACTTGAGGTGCACCGGGTTGCCAATGGCCACACACTTTAATCTCCACTGGTTGGCCTTGCCTCCCTCCTTGATGTGGGCCACCAGCTGGTGCTTCTGCATGTGCTTGTCTGTCTTGCAGTGCAGCTGAAAGTTGGCCTTAAGTTGCGTGTTATAGCTGCAGAGCTTGCACTGGTAGACGTCACCCACTACGCAACGCCACTCTTCTTCGGGCAAAGAGCGCTCGGCATTGACGTGGGCGTTGAGAGCTTCCAGGCTGTCCGCAGAGTAGCAGTTGCACACGGCGCACTGGTAGAGGCGCAGTGAGGGGTCGTTGATGGGTGGCGACAAGGAGGACAGTGAGGGGTCTGACGAGGACATGCCCCCCATTCCAGCCGAGGACACCAGGGATAGGTCGTCTGCCATCAGTTGACCACTGGCAAGACGCAACTCAGCTGATAGGTCACTATTCACTATGGAGAAAATGAGTGAAAAAACAGGTTAGACAGTGAAAGAAAAAGAGAGATGGAGAGGAGTTTAAATGGTAGGGCCTCAAGAAGAATTACATACATGGAAGCACAAAGGGATAACATGTCAGATAGAAGGCACAGCAGGAAGAGTGGTACATAAAAACAAAGAGGTATGACAGAAAGACAAAGCTCTGGTGAAAATGAAAGGCTCACATGCATAGGGAGGGATAAAGGATAGAGAGAAAGAGAAAAGGCTCTTTTTATTAAATGAAATTAAGTGTGGAGAGAAAAGTGAGTCCTCTACGCAGGCCTCTCTCACACAAAAGGATTTGATAAAATAAAGCCTCACAGAGGACTAGGGCTCCTTACAAAGTCTCGTCTATAAAAAACCCTAATAGGATTGAATCAGGATCAATTACAATCATCCTTTTCAACTTGCTAACTCGCTCATCAGGTAGCTTTAATTACTGCTCTCAGCAATGGTGGGACAACGGTTTGAGGGCTCCAGGCTTTTCTCACATCGACACACAGATTTGAAAAGCTGATCAATGCATTACACACGTTTTCTCTTTCTTCTGCCCACCCACCCACCCCAGGACAAAAAAAACAGATCTGCTATTCATACAAATGTAATTAACTCTTTCGTTTGATCCCCGCATTGTCTCTCTACGCATGCTACCAAAGCTCATCATGTGTTTTTTCCAGATAATATTTTGTTGTTTGGAGCACAGAGGATTTAACAGTTACATCTTATTATTTTTTTTTTTTCAGTTAGTAAGTATAATTCCCCTAATTAGTGGATAACAAAATGTGTGTTTGTGTGTGAATATGTGTGCTGGTTTTAAAATGTGAATGTTGATGCCAAATATAAGCAGATACCATTGTGCATCTGCATGTAAGCATCCATTATCTATGCATGCATTTAGTGTGTATATGTGTGAGTATTTGAATATATTAATACCCTGCTCACACCATCTAAACCTATGTACAGCTGCACTCACTATGGGGAGCAGTGTGTTATGAGTGTAATTCACTGAGAGTACATCTGCTGGCTGGGCTGTGACCTCCACACTAGATGAGGGAGTGGGTGTGTAACACTGCAGGGTCATTGTTAAATCTCTCTCACTCCTACGGGAATCCGCTTCCTGCTGTGTGAGAGTGTGTGTACGTGCGTGTATATGTGTGTACATGTGTGTGTTCTCTCCAGGGTGAGCGAAGGTGGGGTGGGGTGTGTATGGGGGGGATTAAGCTGACTTAAGAAAATTACAAATGAAAGATTAAGAATAATTCTCATGTGGCGTCTCATAATCATTTTTTAATCAGTGAGAGGGGTCAAAGAAAGGAGACAATGACAGAGGGACAATATGAGAGCAGAGATAAGAGGGAAAGAGAGAGAAGAGGGTGCAGCGGGGGGGGGGGCAAGGTAAAAAGGATGGGAGCAGAAAAAGGGAAGGTGAGTGGGCAGGAAGAAAAATGAAGAGCAATGAAGAAAAGGCAAAGATAAAAACAATACCGAGATATATGTGATAAAACAGATAAAACTGACCAAGTGAAAGATGAGCAGAGGAAAACCAAATAAAAAGCTTGAGGGCAAAAATATTTAAAGGGAAAATACTTAGTACTTTGTCACACCCTCAGCAGAGATGCCTTTTTTTGCATTTTAATTGCCTAATGCATAAAACTTATCAGATATATATATTCCAGTGTTTCATTTCAGTTCTAGTATCACTTACCTAGACCAGATCCAAGAGCAGCCGCGGTAGCCGGATCTAGCTGGAATGGATTAATCATCATCTGGGCATCTGGGCCGCTGCTGCCGGCGGGGTTCTCCAGTTTTACACCTGCCAGGCCCATGTTTTGAGCCAGGTAGTACTGGTAAAGCTCTGCCTCAGCTGGGGCCAGGCCCAGGTGGAGGCTGTGCTGGATCTGCTTCATGTTCTGCTGCAGCAGCATCATGTTGTGCATGTGTTTCTCACTGGTCATATGGATTCGCAAGTTCCGCGCCACGTTGGTCTCATAGTCACATACCTATGGGGAACGAGAAGGGATAAATTCAATGACTCTGGTAGTTTTTCACTTAAAATTAAATAATAATTTATTATTATAATTATTTTTATTAAAACATATTGTTAATTAACCATTTACATTTATATAAAGTTAAAAATGGGAATTGACAATAATACAACAAAAAAAGCTGAATACCTTATCCATAAAATAACACATGATGCAAGCATTTTAGTAATACATTCATGTTGATGAATTTCTTATGGTTTCTGAAATACTTGGAGATTATGCTAGAATGTTTGAGAAAATTCTGTTTTTTAATGACCAGGGGTCAGATGATGTGGCCAAGAAAAATAATAGACACAGTGACGCAGAGGGAAATAATTGGCTCATTGTGTAGATAGTGCAACAAGCAAATTGGTATGTTGCTACCACAGCCCGACAATGATGCTCTGTTTGTTTCATTACCTCACAGCGCCAAGTTGGCTTCTGTTTGGGTTTGGATGGCGAGGGTGCACCGCAGCCTCCACCAAGGCTGGCACTGGGCACAGGGTTGGTATGGTTGTGGTTGTATTGTGCCTCACTGCCACCGTTCTGGAGTGTTTGTACGTTGTTCAGATGCTTGTCTGACTGCATGTGGATGCTAAGGTTGCCTTTGGTGGTGGTTGAGTAGTTGCATACCTAAAGTGAAATAATTAATAAAATTATGCATGATAAAAAAATATGTGCATTTTTAACAAAAACTAGCTGATATCTGATGATTTAGTATTAAAATTCTGACTTTCTGTCATTGAGATAATTACATTAACCTTTGAAGATGTGATAGATACAAAGAGGAAGACAAACATATTTAATTGCGTCTTTATGCTTTCTGACACTGAATTTCCAATTGAGTAAAGATGTCCTGCTGTAGAGGTTGCCAGATTATACTATATATTTTATTAGCATGTCTAGCAAACCCAGTAATCAGTTTTAGTTAAATCAAATAAAAATAATTAATAAATAAATAGATAATTAAAAAACAAGAACATCGTCTTGATTCGGAAATATCATAAAGATGAAAATACAGGGGAAACAAAAAATCCATAGAGGTGAAAAATTAGATGGACAGACCTCACAGCGGAAAGGCTTGTATCCACAGGTATAGCTTTCGCCTCTGGCTAAACGAGGGTGAGGCTGTCCTGTGCGGCAGTACACACATGATCCACCAGACTCTGGATGTTTCTCCTTCATGTGGGCGTCCAGCGTCTGCTGGTACTTGTAGTGCCAGTTACACTTGGGACATTTCAGCGTCTTGCAGGAGTTGCGTGAATGCATCATCGTCATATGCCCTCCCAGAGACCGTGATGATCCCAAGACCGTGTCACACTTGGGGCACTCCACCCCACTACCTGGGGACCCTTCACCTGGACCAGGCGTACCAGGTGTCCCTGGAGTTCCAGGCGTACTCGGATTTCCTGTGTGTTGATGCAGAGGCCCAGGACTCTCATCATCTCTGCGCAACATCATCATGTCAAGGGGGTGGGTGGATGGCGATGACCCATCCCGTCCTGCCAGGGCTTCACTGGTTGAGTCGTTGCTGCTCTCCCGCTCTCTGGCAGTGGACAGGCGGCTCTTCTCCATTTCCAGCTTGTCAAACACAGGCAGGGAGGAAGAGGAGGTGGATGCAGGGCCTTTGCTGTCACTGTTAAACTTTAGCACACTGTTGGAAAGGGGGGAAATACTTTGGTTTAAGAGAGGGAAATCTTTGCTACTGGTGCCGTCAGCCCGCTGGCCTGTCATCGCCATGGTCATGGCCTGATCCTCCTCCTCATCTGCCTCCATTTCTACTCCACCACCATTGGAGTAGGTATCCTCATCCTGCTCTGGACTTTCTCCTCCCACTGCACCGGGCTCCCGCTTGATGGGCGGGTACTGGCTCAGGTCTGGCCCATTGGGTTGCAAAGTGCATGTGTCCCTAACCTGGCCTTTGCAGTCACTATCAGAGTTCCGGCCTTCCAGGTTACCACCAGTGGCAGCAGCAGCAGAACTCCCGCTGGGGGTTCTGTGGGCACCAGCCCCTCCCCCGAGGTTTGGGTTGGTCTCAGCCTTTGGCATGTTTTGGGTTCTGGGGGTTTGGTCATTGGAGGAGCTGCTGGCACTGCCCTTCAGGAAGGCAAATCCTGCCTGAAGGGAATCTGCATTCTCCCCACTACTGTGGAAAGCATTCCACAATCCGCGGAGCCCTGTGTCTGGCCCTAGGAAATTGGCAGGTGTGGGAAAGTGGGGTAGCACAGAGTTGGGGGATTTTTTTGGTTCCAGAAAGCTTATAAGAGGTTCTTTGTCCTTGCCGATGCCCTGGATGATGGCAGAGACATGCTTGTTGCTCAATAGCTTCTGCTCCTGCTCATTCAGGGTCATACGGTGGTCATGGACAGCATGTGTCACGAAGGAACGGCTGTAGCCAAAAGACAGCTTGCACAGGAAACACATCAGCACAGGCTTCCGCCGCCCATCGGCCACGCAGCCCTCAAACTTGGACAAGTCCACATTGTTGGGGACATCTTTGGACACACAGGAGTTTTTGGCTGCACCATCCGCTGTCAGATAGTCTTTGTCATTCTTGTGGCGGAGGTCATAGACACGGAAACTGTGCAACACGGGACCAGCGCCCACCAGCCCTCCAGCTGAGGTATTTGGGAAGGAGGGGTGGTCAGCCGCTAGGGATGTACTCCCCAGGGATGAGGCGATGTGGAAGGTGTTGATGATCTGGGGGTAGAAGGACATGGGTGCAGCGGGCTGCTCCAACCGCTCCCCCCCTGGGCTCAGGCCACTCTGGCCACTGCTGGCCTGGACACTGGGGAAGGTCTGGGGGGACAGCAGGCCCCTGAATTGGAGAGCCCCAGAGAGCCCCCCCTGGTTGCCACGCTGCTCTTTGGAGTCCTCCAGGATGAAGGCAGAGCCATCGGGCTGGTAGATGATCTCACCACACAGGTTCTCCACATCACTATCGTCTTCCATCTCCACCTCACTGTTCATTTCCCCCACTTCTACAGCACCCACCTCACGCTCTCCTTCATCTTCACTCTCCTCACCTACCATCCCTTCAACCTCCTCACCATCCTCATGACCTCCGGTGGTAGGCAGACGAGCATTGGGGCAGTGGTGCTCCATGTATTTTTGTAAACTGGAGAAGGAACTAGAACATTCGTTGCAGGGGATCTCCTTTGCCGGCACCACGGGAGATGTGGCTGGGGCAGAACAGTCCGAACCCAAAACTGCTCCTCCTCCTACTCCTGGTAAAGTCCCGGTAACACTCCCTTTGTTACCAGTAGTAAAGCTTTCTCGCCGACTCTGCTCAGTTAGAGGGTCGGTAGTTGCACTGACAATGGCGGGGGTAGCAGTGGACCTCAGCGGGCTCACAGCAGGCTGTCCAAGGCCATTCTCCGGCTCTCCAATGGCGGAAGGTGACGATTGGTTGTTGTTGTTGGCGTTGTTGCTGTTGGCGACACTGGTCTCCATGGTGACGACAGAGTTGTCCTCAGCAGCAGCGTCCAGCCTCTGGCCACCATGTTCCTGCTGCCGTGACGACACCATAGGGGGAGAGTCACAAGTTGCCATAACGACCACTACATAGGGATCTCATCTCATCCAGCCTAACAGGGACCTTGGGAAAACACAGAAATAAAGAATGAACAACAGAGATTTAGTAAATGTGGTTTAACAACAGATATTGTAGGCAACTTCTGAACTACCACATACTTTATTGTAATTTATTCAACTTACTCTCACTCATCCTTCACTCTCAGTACTTTCTCAGTAAGACTGGATTCTATAGATGAGGTTGGTAAATTCAATACTGGAAGCTCTTATTTGACCCAGTCCAGGGAGAATATGTTTGTGATTTCTTTAATTGTCACATTATGTCACATCAATGTCTTAAATGCCAAAAGTTCCTAAATTATAGCTTAGATGAAACAAAGCTAAACAACAATCTACCTCTGTATTGCTTACCTGAGAGATTAAAAACAGTGTTAAGAAGCTGGCACCATGACAACGTTTGAAAAGTGGAGAAATCCAAAATTAACTGCTCTCACTTGTAACTATGTCTTAGAAAAGACAGACTGAGATTGCTTGCCATGACCACAGAAAAAAATCCATCCTTAAACAAAGGTTTTGACTCCTATTGACCCCAGGGACCAGAGCTTGGAAACAGGGGAAATGAGGTATAAATGAATGAAGCAGCTCCCATGGCAGCCGGCAGTAGGGAAGTTTATAGGAATAACCCAATTGTCTGGTAAATAGACTCTTTGATCGACATACCACTGTGCAACACTGGAAGCTGGAAGCAGTTTTGCCTCTATTGTGTCCTGTATGTGCTAATGCTGTGTTAAAAGATTATGATTTCAGGCTATTACAAACTAGCTTTGCATACCCTCAAAAGTACAGTTGTGAAAAAAATGTCCAACACACAGAGGTAACATTAGTCAGTCAAGTTTGTCAAACTTAATGTAGAAAGGCTAGTTTTCCTTTAAGAGGAAAAGTGGACTGGAGTCTTCAATCAGTGGCTAAATTGGTCTTGGCATGTTCTCACCAGTTAGGAGTTGTTAATTAGGCAGCATCTATTAACCGATTAATGTCCAGACGGTATGAGTTAAACTCTGTGTGAACAAGAAAAATAAGACACTGTTTACTGTCATTCTGCTAAGTGTGCAACTATACTTGAGCAAGTAGAAAAGCAGCAAAGCCTGTTGGCAAATTTTCTAGAGGGTCACATACAACAGGAAATTAAAGAATATTTACATCCATAATGTAATGTTTTTTTCATGCAATACAGGAAAGAAAGAGAGAAAGAAACACAAAGACAAAGAGAGAGAGAGAGAGAGAGAGAGAGAGAGAGAGAGAGAGAGAGCTTCCATGAGGAATGATGTTTGGAATACCAGTGAGATGTTATCAATCCTGGGCGGCTTCCCATCTCTCAACCCTTCACTACTTCAATCTCTTGGTTTTTCACAACAAGGCACAAATGTAAAGGCACACACAAACACACATGCACACAATGCTGAATAAATGCCTCCTAAACCCACAAACGCACACACACAAAGCACCCCAAAATATAATTTTGTAATCACAGGCATAATTTCTCATCACCTGAAGAGAACAACTGAGACAAAGCCATAGGAGGAGATAAAGAAAATAAGAAGCATGAGAAGTGAACCTTCACTGCTACTTAGAAGAAAATGTTTTCTTACTCAGCTTAATGCAACACATGATAGCTAGTTTTGCATGCCAGTGTCTTTTCACTTGATACAGTACCAGCGCCTTTCAGATGCTTGCGTGTAAATGAGCTGGCATTAAAAGAAAGCTTTAAAGAGCCATGTTAACCTTTAACCCAATCCACCTGCTGCTTAATTCTCTCTCTCTTTTTCTACACTCCCTCTCCATCACAACAAAGCTACAAAGCAATTAGAGGATTAATCCGCAACAATCCAGGGCTAAACAAAGCCAGTGGGAGGGACAGTAAAAGCGTGAGGAATGAAATCAAACATGTGCGTGAGTATGTTTGTGGGTGCATGTGTGTGCACGCGCTATAATCAGGTCTAATCTGACATATCCAAGAGATGATTCCATGGAGACTAGTGACAGATTAAAAGAGAGAAATTACGTTTTTTCTCTTTGTGTCTCATTCAGTTTCTGTCTCTCTATTCGTGAGATTAAAGAAAAATTCACAAGGAGCAGAAAATGAATTTTAATGCTGATCTGTTCAGCATGGGCATATCAGAAGGTGGTAGGTGGATGGGTGTTATGCACATGACAAAACTGTCTTCTAAGCATAACTTTGTACAGTCAGGCAGCCAAAGTGTAAGCATAATTCTAGTGCAAACATTTTTAATTTCAGTATTTTAACTACTAAATCAGTGGTATTTAACATATGGATTAAACAATATGCTGTACATTTTTGTGTGACCTATCTGTACTGTCTTGATGCAGTAAACTCAACCCGCCTGTTAGAGCGAGACGGTTCAAGACAAGCGTTACAGTTTATCTGATTTTTTTTTTAGCCAATGACTTTTAGCCCATATCACAGATCCTACAGAAAACAAGTATGGTTTCCACACACACAGACACCTATCTACTAAAAACACAAACATACCTCTCTACATATTAACTCACACTTATAATTGTAAAGAAATTAGCAGCAACAACAAGGAGTTAAAACAAGTCAAATATGCTACATGAATGCTACAAGAACGCATGAAACTAACACAGTGTTTTTCCTTTAAGGTAATTCTTCTTTTGAACATAGCCGCACTACCTGCATGGGTTTTATACATCCACTCAAATTACAGCTCACTCAGCTTTTTACTATTAATCAATCACTACACTCAGCTAGCACCTAAAACAACACACTAGGCTGGCTCCTGCAGTCAAACATATACATTTTTCAGTGTCCCTCTCACTAAGGCTTACGCTGAATGTGATTGAGGGTAAAACTGTTCAGAAGCAGTGGGTTTGAGAGGTAATGCGACACATAGGACAGGATTTACTACTTGTCAGTGGTGTCACTTGACTGCTTATTTCATTTGGGAGCAACCCCCTTTAAATTGTAGCTCGGACATAAAACACTGAGGTTTATGAATTATGCATCTCCTAACACTTTAAGTATGGAATTATGCCTTATGGATAAGCCAATGTGTTAAGCACTTGGCACTGACATATCACCCATAATGCTAACAGGTTAGCGGCTGTTTACGTGTGCTGCCTGCCAACAATAACATAATTGTCCATTATTTTGTAACCTCTGGTTCTAATTGAATCCAATAATGTTGTCACCAACAGAACACTGAACAGCTGAACACTTACTAACAAAGTAAGCCTACAGTGTGTGACTAATGCTTAATGTTGCATTTTTTTCTAAATTATTTACATTTGCAGTGCAGCCTGTTGTAAACATTTGAAGTCATCCAGTTGTCCATTCTGTATATCTTAAAACGTTATGTCTTACTATCAATTGAATTCAGCATTTGCTTCTCTACCTTTCTGAGCTGAAAGTAACATTTTAGATACTGAAACCTTAGGCTTGCATAGAGATATATGATGACCTATATAATCATCTCTATGAAAGCTGATTATCTAGCACTTTGTCTCAAGAATAAATAGGTGGAAATGTTATTTGACTTGCTTCTTTTTGTTTTGCTCCATTCCCCAGGCTTCACACCTTTCACAGCAGTAGTGCCCACTACTGCTTCTTTTAAGGCAGATCATGTTCGCTAAGAAACCTTCCTCTCTCTCTCCCCCACTGCTTTCCTTTGCTCTGCTAACCAACCAGACTACTTTCATTTGAGAGAGAGAGCGATAGATAGACAGATACATAAAGGAGGAGAGAGAAACTAACAATGAAGCCCAGGTTTTTCCACACTGCAGAAACAGTTCCTTTCTTATAGCAGAAGAACAAAAGAGATGGCCAGAGCCGCTCCCACCTCTGTTTTTTAATTAAGCATGTCCCCTTGCTTTCACACGCATGCACATGGACACAGACTCTCTCTCTCTCTGTCTCTCTCTCTCCCTCACACACACACAAACACACACACACAAACACACACACACACACACACACACACACACACACACTAAGGTAATTAAAGTGGCAGATCAGATCCAGTGAGAGGCAAATAATAGCCCAGGAATGCCTGCTTTGGACACTGCAAGTTCTGATGGGAGAAAGGGGCTAAGAGACTCCTTGGCCTATTGTTTTNTCCCCCCCCCACACACACACACACACACACACACACACACACACACACACACACACACACACACACACACACACACACACACACACACACACACTAAGGTAATTAAAGTGGCAGATCAGATCCAGTGAGAGGCAAATAATAGCCCAGGAATGCCTGCTTTGGACACTGCAAGTTCTGATGGGAGAAAGGGGCTAAGAGACTCCTTGGCCTATTGTTTTTCTCCCTCCTCCCCTCTACTCTCTCTCCCATATCCCTCCATCTGCTTTTCAGTAGCTCCCTTAGAGACAGAGAGGTACTCTAAAGCAGGGGATTTCTCCACTTTTTTCAGACTTTTCTGCTCTCTCTGACTCAGGTTATTCTTAAAGCACTTCCAGTTTAGACAGAAGTTGAATCCTGTATACTATAAAATTCAGAAAGTGGACATCTTCAGAGGTTAGACTACAAATACAAACTGCATTTGTTAGGGGCTTATGTCAATTTTTAAGGTCATTTAGTTGTTATAAATGTGCTAATAACACATGTGTTGCAAAAATGTGTCCACAGTGCAAACCTGAGGTACTGAGCTCCTGGTGATATCAGTCTCCCTCCTGCTTTTGTCCTCCTGTCAAGACCATCACACATTAGCCAGAGTCGCAGCCTGTTAAATGCCAAACCTGTAATTGCAATGTCGCCACACTGCTGTCTTTGTTTACATGGGGATCTGTTGGGTTCAAATTCTTCATCACTAACTGCCCGACATTTTAATGCAAGGGTAGACAGTGCTGTTAATACTGCTGTGAATATTTATGACATCTGTAAACAGTGGAATTAGGCAGAACTGAGCTTTGGGATATGGTCATCTGAGTTCTAAAATGGTTATTTTCCCTCCACTTGTCAAACTGTTTAGGGACATATGTGAGCACAGGTAATAACTAGTGAAATTAAATCCAGACTGAATCTTAAGGTGACCCATGAAGCCTAGCAAAGTCAAACAACAAAGTCAGAAGACAGCGTGAGACTATGGCTTTATGTCCATTCCTTGAGGTCTCTTAGAAGGTCATACCTCTCTCAGCATGTGGCCCCTCAGTCTAACACCAAATCTTCTATCAAAATGTCACCAAGCGTTAGCCAAAGACAAAGGCGAAGGGCACTGTGAAAGCCTGTGCATCCATCTCCCACTGTCAGTGCCATGAATAGGCCTACTCTGGTCTAATTAGACCTGTTTATTTGTTGCCATGCAGAAACGGAGGGATGAAAAACGAAGTGGATGAAGGAGGAGGAGAATTATCTCCTTCTTCACAATGCAAGAGGAGCTTCAGCCACCATCAAAGAGTGCTGATGCATACATGCACGAACGCATACTCACATGCACAGAATCACTGAAGAAGGCCTAACGCTCTCTGTTTAAAGTCTCAAAAGAAAGGACGGGAGGAGAAAACTGCGTGACCAACGGTTTTTTGTCTTCTTTACTTCTAAACCTCACAAAGAGTTTTCACGTAGCTCTTGTTTGTTGCCTGGAGGTGTAATATTAGACGTTAGATGCCGTGGATCTCCCCAGTCTCCCCACACCCTTTTCTGTCTGGCTGTCCTCTTGCCTGTCTCTCCCCTGTGAGCAAAGGCCTTCATTACCAAAAGACACCTTATCATTATTGCAAGGTACGGCTCAGACACCTAAAGCAAGCACTACTCCATTTAGCACAGGAATCTTGTTCGACAAATTACCTACTCCGCAAAAATGCCTTTTAGCAAATCAAAATCAAAATTACGCCTACATGAGCAATGATCTTGGTTTGTAGAAGGAAGCGAAAGAATGGAGAGAAAGGTTTAGAGGAGGAGGGGAACAAGGATAATGAGGAGAAATGCAGAGGATGGAAGTGGCCTGTTTTTTCTTTTACTAGAGCAGGTATGCAGGTTCTATCCCTCAGGTTGATGACAAGTTAATTGGTCTCATTGGTTGCTCAGGTAACATTACACCCAACTGCCCTCAGGTCCGTACCTGATATTCCATTGTTAGAGAAAAAAAAGATAGATCTGGCTAACATAAAAAATAACCAGCAACATGTGAGATGAGAGTGTCATAAGAAATGAAAGTAGTCAAGTATGCAAAAACAAACTTGTTAACCTGATGAGTGAACTGTGAAGCCAGAGGCTGTGTTTGCCTTTTTTCTCTCTCTCAGAGCACAGGAGAATTATATCACTCAAGCCACAGATGGGTCCTAAAATCTGATTTAGGATCAGATTACACCGGCCCCTATCCTGACTTCATTCAGGTTGAGGTGAAAACATCTCT
This sequence comes from Seriola dumerili, assembly GCF_002260705.1. Taxonomy (NCBI): domain Eukaryota; kingdom Metazoa; phylum Chordata; class Actinopteri; order Carangiformes; family Carangidae; genus Seriola; species Seriola dumerili. The sequence continues at coordinate 1,547,814 of NW_019175077.1, forward strand.
CATGTCCTCCAGTCGCTACTTAGAGCCAACCGCCCTAAAGACAAAAAAATATCCTATTGAGTGTAGAGCGAAGTTACATTTATTTCCATTAAGTAGGTTTTCATTATGATAATTTGGACGTGGGTCCTGGGCTTGTATGGCTTCATAGAGACAAAGTTTAATGGATTAAAGACAATTTTGACTGGATTTAACATTTTTACAAATGGACTTTGGGCTTACACAGTCCAGTCTAAATATATGCACAAGTCTCACGCCTTTGAAGAGGCAATATTTCAAACTAAACTCAAACTGAAACATGAAAATAAACAGTCAGACACTGCTGGGTCGCAGTCACCACTTACTGCCCTTGCTAAAGATTTTTCCAGCATCAAAGGCAAAGCCAATCTACATAGCTAATGCCTCCAGTTTTTTTCCTCCTCTTCCTTGAACTCAAAACAGCAGAGACCAATGGGAGTGAAAAAAAGTGGGGATTTTTCTTTTGCCAGCAATCTGGAAACACTCTCTAGTTAATTAGGGTTGATTGGAAATGAACCGCACAAACAAAGGGCAGCCTATGCCCTGACTATTATGACCGTGCACGCGTGCGTACACGTGCACAGGGGGGTACTATAACCACCTTAGAAGCACACGCTGGTAAAAAAGCTCCACTCTCTAGACTCTTCTCCTCTGTCTCTTTACCCCCTCCACCTCCACCCTCCAGATTAAGGGAATGCACCGCCAAAGAATGTGTGACGACCTCCACTGCCACGGAGCAAAACTTCCAGCCCCTGACGCCACAAAAGGCAAGAAGGTAATTAAGTTTGAAAGAATAGAAGCACTGCCACAAACAATGCGCCAGTGTCCATGGGGAGGGATTGGAGGGTGTGTGTGTGTGTGTTGGTGTGTGTATATGTGTGTGCATGTGGGGGGGGTGAGGCAGAAAGGCTATTAACATTCAGTGGCCGGGTGAGAGAGAGGAAGGAGGGCAAAGGGGAACTGAGGATGGCATTCTCTCTCTCTGTGCTTCTCCCTGTCTTTCTCCATCGCAGCATGACTTGTCTGTTCATTCTTTTTATTTATCTCTCTTTTTATTCTCTCTCAATCACCCTCACATCTGGTTTGAACCCCCCCCCTTCCTTCCCATATCGCCCCCTACTATACTGCAACAGCTCTCCAATGCTCTTTTTTGGCCCCTTTGCTGTTTCTTGTTGTTGCTCCCTATGTGAGGGGTGCCCTCACATAGGGAGCAACACACACTCAGACAAATGCAGTCACACACACACACACACACACACACACACACACACATACACACACACACACACACACACACACACACACACACACACACACGCACACAAACACACACACGCACACACACACCCTACCTTTTCTTTAAATTCAAACTCTAGCTGTTTGTTCGAGTAAGTTTGACACTTTGCATATGCTGAAGCTTATACCTTACTACAGTAATACAGCAATACACCAGTCTGTGGTTACCACCTTAAAGTGCTAAGAGCTAACTGGATTACCACCCTACACGCTCAAATTCTCACACACACACACACACACACACACACACACTCACATACACACGCAAACATCGACTCACAACATACAAACACAAAACATACACAGGGAGCTTTCATCTTTTTTGCCACATCTCCAGCAAAGCAGTTTAACTCAATTAGCAAAGAATGTAATTTTATTTGCAGACTCCCAAGTAACTCAAAACACACACATACACACACACACACACACACATACACACATACACACACACACACACACACACATTCATACAGTATAAGCAAACTGTCCCTCTCCCACGTGGTTGGAGCTAAGAAAGAAGTATTCATTGCTCATGCATGTGTGTCAGTCTGTGTGTGTGTGTGTGTGTGTGTGTGTGTGTGTGTGTGTGCGTGCGCTCGGACAGTGGAAAGATCATGAGACACTTTTACGTCAGATGAGTGAATCAGACAAACCGCTAATTTCAAAGAGGGATTCTTTTGTAGAAAGGAGGAGGGTGAGAATGAGAAGTTAAAAAGTCAGGGAGAGGCAAACAAACAGAGACAACAATAGGTGAAGAGAGGAAGAGATGGTGAAGTAAAACACAACTTTGTGTGTGTGTGTGTTTGTTTGTGCACATGTTTGCAGACCTACTGGCCACCTCTTTTTCTACACAGTTGAGGAAAGCAAGTCTCCAACTAATTGTGGTTTTGCGGTGTTATGTGTTTAGTAATCTGCCTCTCTTTGTCTCTGCATCTCACCAGAGACATGGATTAGTGCTAAAATGATGACTGCTTAATCCTTGATTTGCCTGTGCTAAATAAATATTAATCTAGCCTGCTCATCATGCTCTTGTAAGGTACAACATACACAATATGAAAGGGCTTAGCTGTTACATAAATCACAGCCTTATCTTTTGGATGAGGCAAAAGCATGAGACCATAGACACACACACACACACACACACACACACACACATACACACACTCTCACACACAACACAACACACACACACACCTCATCTCTGCAATAACATAGCAAATTGAAGGGGGTGGCAGGGTTGGATTATTTGCCAAGTGAAATAAATAATCCTGCTAAATACAAAGCATTAAAAAAATCTCTAAAATGCATGTTTTCTCTTGGGGTGTGTAGATGCAAATTATTATATACCAGTCCAGAAAAAAGATAGGCTAACAAATATCACTCATTTGTGTTGATTCAGACCCTTTTCTATCTCTCACTCTGCCTCTCAGCAGGTTTGTTTAGAAAAAAATACTGCTGGGGACATGAAAAATGAAAGCTACCATTGCTGGACTCTCTCCCTCACTCACACACACACACACACACACACACACACACACACACACACACACACACACACACACACAAACACACACACACACACACACTTAAATTGACAAGGCTGTGGTAGTGCTACGCAGAAGAGGTTAAGCAAACATTGTCCACGTCAGTCAAGGATAGCAGAGGCTCACAGACAGACACAGAGAGCAGTCTCTGACGCAGGCATTTCACATCCACCTGGCAAATATAAACGGCTGGTTATGCTGTATCAACCACCATGAGCCTCAGATTCTCTGTTTATTTTATGCTATGATAACTCAGACACTTGTGAAACAACTTGTAGGAGTAACTTATTTTAAGACTCAAAAATAGTATATTCTCTCAAAATACTTTCCTCATCACAGGCCTCAGCAGTTTGAAATTAAAAAACAAGCACTGAAATCAGTTTTGTAAGAGCAGTAAGTCCTGCTGATATTTTGGAACCTATTATTAAGCATTACAAACTAATGTAGCAACTCCGGCTACTTGTTGCCAAACGTTCATTCCTTTTTAGGAAAGGAAAAAAAATGTCACAAATGTTGCCCTATTTGGTGAAAAGATGTCTATCAGTATCAAGTGACCAAGAAAACAAGCTGGTGCTACAGCTAATGAATAGTAGCCTACATACAGTATAAGTCATTGCATTGTTACATAGCAGTGTGGTTGCTGGCTGTCTAAAACGCTAGTTATCACTCTAATGTAGCCTGAACAAGAGGGGAAGAAGAGAAGAGAAGAGAAGAGAAGAGAAGAGAAGAGAAGAGAAGAGAAGAGAAGAGAAGAGAAGACCATATGCTTTTACAGTCAGTGTAGTAAGGATACAGAGAGACACCTTGCTAATTGTACAGATATTTCTTGGACATGCCGACCAAAACCTTCCAGTTCTTTTCCAGGGGTAACAATAAAGTTTAAAGTTCAAACCCCAACTGTTTTCTAAAGACGGTACTCGGCAGGACCCTAGCCCTGTCATTATCTTCATAAACATAATCATAGGGCAGGTATCCTGACTGACGCCACAAGCTATGTGCCCCTCACTTAAACATCTCCCGAGCACTTCTGTGACACGCCACAAACACACCATTAATGTCTTGAGCATTTCAAGGGGAAAAATGTGAGGGCCCTGCATAAGAAAAAGTACAGATGAACACACTGGAGATGGGAGCAGGGCATAAGGGATTTGTGGAAAAACACACAAAACACAAATGCACACATACCTTTTGGTTTTCCAAGAGCTCGAATACTCGTGACAGGTCTAATTTCTGGACCGAGGGAATTACTAATTAACTTAAGCTTTTGGCTCTCTATTTAATTAGAGAGGTCTCCAAATGAACTTTAGACCAAAGCCATTTGCTTTTTAAACAAACCCCCTTTTTCTGACAGCTGTTGTGAGTTTGCCCTCTTCTCACAAAAACCACAAGGAAAGCACAGTTGTTATTTATGCCATCATAGACTCTTTTTCTGGTTACCGTGGGAGGGAAAAAAGAGAATGGGGGGAGGAGAGGGAGAAAAAAAAATGAGCAATGGAGTTGAAAAGTGTACATTTTAATTGGATTTCACTACAAACAAACAACTGTCACATGTAATTAGTGTGGTTTTAGATTAGCACTGCAATATTCCTTTATCAAAAAAACAACATGTCACGCAGATCCAGGGCGAGCCCACTGAGAGGGAACCGGGATGAAATGGACCCATTACCTTACTGTTTGCTGTAGGAAATAACTGCTATTAGATATAAATGACACAATAACATATTGAAATCTAAAACTGTTCATTGTTCTTACTGTTCAATTATCAACATGAAAGTAAGGCTTCTTAAGGCTATGTATGTGTGTATGTGTGTTACACTGCCCTTACTGTGACAAAGAAGGGGTCAAAGACAAGGCAACAGATGAGCAATGTCCCTCTTTTCTTTTGCTCTCTCTCAGACAAACACATGCACACATGGTCCTTATATTTAAAATTACATGCAATATGTATCGTGAAAAGGATAAGCAAACATTCTACGTGCTATTCTTAAAATAAAAAAAATCTTTGCCTTTACTTTTACAATATTACAAAACGGTATAAGGTAGAGTGTGTGCAACAAGCCAAAAAGGCCAGCAAATCATCTATCACCATATCATGACACTTGTTTAGGGATTGTGTTAAGGAAGAGGTCTATTCCTCAGCCATACTTTGCTTTTTTAACAATTCCTCCAAAGCCCTCCTATATCTGCTCATCTCAGCTGGGATGAAACAACGCAAAACTCCCTTCTTTATTTAGTCTAGCGGCAGAGAGCTGATACATCAGCGAAACCACTGACAAAACCAGCCCTGTTAATACCTACAATTTCATATACAAGAACATTCCTGTGCCTGCTCTGCTCTTCTTCTTTACTGTCACAAAAAAGGAGTCTTATTTTTTTTTCTTTTAAAAGCAAATAATTAAAGATTATTCCATGGCTGGTGCCAGGCCAGAAAAAAGAAGCAGGGTTTGAGAGGGATAGTGTTGGCTGGAGTCTCCTCAAGGGAGTTGAGGAGACATATACTTGCTTGCCTATATTAGATCAGACTGAGACCTACATTGGAAAAGGAAAAATTTTGTTTTTTAATGCTGTACAAATATCCCTGTAGTTACAAAATTGTACAAAGAAATATTCATATTTAGGCTGACTGCATGGGTGACCGGTCCAGCACCTGCAGATCATATGTAACATCTGTCTTCTACTGGAGGCGTACGGGACTCATGTTGTTCATCAAGTCAAAGGAATTTCAGTTGTAATAATAATAATAATAATAATAATAATAATAATAATAATAGAATCATTGAAAAGGTCTCCATGCAACTCGAGTCAAATTTCTTTGGTAAATGCGTCTCATCTCTTATTACACTGTTTGTTTAAGCCCACAAGTCATGCATAATTAATTAGCCATTTATTCCCCGAGGAGCCCTGCCAATGGCCTTGATATCCACAAGCTATTGCCTTCAGGAATACCACGTGCCAATCACATCGCATACATGCAATATACATGCATACAGAGGTACGAGCAGATGTTGACACGTACAAATAATACACATGAGCCGAGGAGAAAGTAAAGGTGATTTGATGCAGATGTTCTGGTGGAAAAAAAAATTGTATAATTGTTCTCTAATCTGCTACGGAACATTTTATTAAATTATTTCTACAGATATACAGAATCACTCACTTCTCCATTTTTCATTAAGGTCTATTAATGTGCATGTGTCATGTGACTGGGCTCTCTGCTTTTTCAATCCCTGCCTTTGTCTTTGGCCAGCACAGAAGAGAATGTATCATTTGTCATGAGACGTCTTGTGCTATTGTGGTGTATCTTTTCTCAAACCTGGAAAAACTTAGTTGGTCATTAACTTTTTTTTCCTCTTAACTCAGAGCTTGTCTTTTTAACTTCTGTTTGGATGAGGTAGTTGTGCATATTTTTTGCTGGTTTTGTTTTTAACCTTGCCAGCTTTTATAGCTATGAAAATACTTCTAAGAGCAATCGATAAAATGTGGCATATAACCTTCTATACTGTGCATTATTTTGTTGGTAAGTACAAGAGGGACAAACCTTTCTAAAGGCTGCTGAATGCTTTGTTGAATATGTAAGATGAGGACTTGGAGGCACTCACATGGACCTGAAGGGCTGAGAAAGTGTCCTTCACAGTGACTGCATCAAGGAGTGTAGAGGACAAACAAATGTCACAGTCTAAATGGTCACTGCAGCATCCAGTCAGCACCGACTTACAGAAATGAAATGAACATCAACAGAAATGTACAGCACTAAAGCAAAAGTGTAGAGATAGGGAGTACATAGGGAGGGAGAGAAGGGAGTTTCTCTTTGCATTCAAATTGCCCAATGACTGTTTGCTATTAACTCCCCTCCCTACCTGACTGCCATGCCTGTCAAAAGACAAAAACAATCTACAGACGCAAATGAAAGACGAGACAGACAGCAACAGAGAACATGAGATAGAGACACCAGCAGAGACACACAGAGAAAGCAAATCTGTGAGACAATATGCGAGAAAGAGAGGGGCCTCATTTTTTCACCGGCCCATTTTATTTGACCTAAACCTGAGAATCTCAGCCACCCCCAGGGCCCACAGGACCTCAGATCAAACAGAAAGAGTCCTCTAACACACGGCCCCGATTGTTCTTTCCCCACCCTGCGGAATCCCCCCACTTCCACTTTGAAATAAAAAGAATAAACATATTATTCTAAATGAAATACCCAGACCCATGTTTTTCTGTGGCTAATATCCTGTACGAGATGGCTGATGCAAAATAGGCAGGAGAGCCTGAGAACGGGACAGAGCACAGAGGGAAGAGAAAAATCCCCCTCTTTCTATTTTCCCTTAAGAGACTGATGAAGGTCTGGCAAGATGAGAGAGCGAGAGAGACAGACATAGAGACATGAGAGAGAGAGAGTGAGAGAGGGTAACGCAATCCTAACTGGCGCTGGACCAACAGCAACAAAAACATTTAGATAACCGCGCTCAATAATGAACGATTTCAATGAGGACAAAAATTACATTTCCTACAGATAACATGCCCCCTTCCCATAAGAGAGCCAAAAGAGCCTCGAAACCACGTCATGCTCTACAGTGGTGCACTGGAGCATTATGTTAGGGGAGAGTTGTAGTAACTATATTAGTATCCTTTTACCTCACCAGAGACAGTACTTTACTGGTTGTAAGAAGATAGAGTTGGCAGAGCCGAGAGACGGGGAAAAATATAGACCCTGTATGACAACTCGACTAGCTTCACTGGAAAAGCAACAAATCACTCCTCTAGCGACTCAGCCTGAGCTATAACAGTATCGGCGGCACGGCTCAAACGATTACCGATCTGCAATACCCACTACAAGGGCCACTCAAAATAACAGTCCACATACACATAACCAAGGATCGCTGCAGCGCACTTGATCCTCACAGGTGGTGTGGGTCACAGCAACAACGCCATCCCCACCTTTCCTATCCACTAAGCACTCACTTCCTTTCATGCCAAAGTCTGTCAAGTTGCTTGAGAGGGGAAGAGGCAAGAAAAGAGAAGATATAGCGTGGAAAGGAGGCAGAGAAAGAGAGAGGAGTCTTTGTCCTCCTCCACTCAGCTCCAGCACGTTTCCTCCTCGGGTCTGGCCACCATTAGCATATGAAAGGCAAGGGAAGGCGTGCAAAAGGTCAAAGAAAGAGGATCCTGTCCAATGAGAGACAACAAAAACAGGCCACACCAGCTTTTGTGGCGTTCATGTTCTCCACCACCCAATCTCACGCCCCTCCCTCAACTCTGGATCATTTCCATACACCAGATGCAATAGCAATAATGACGGTTGATCATAAATTACTCACAAAGTCGAGTTGGGTCATATGGAAGTCACCGTGGCAATTTTAAGCTGCGTCACCACCCTTGTGCCCCCTCCTACTACTACCAGCAGAGCTCACACAACACACAGGCATTCACATAAAACACACCTGCCTCGCAGTTCCACAGTTCACTCTACCTAGATGATATCCGTCCAAATCCTTAGTAAACATCTCAATAAAGGAAAATGTAAGAACAGTGTAGTTTGATTTGATCCATGAAAGCCGCTCCCTTCCTTCCATGTAAATGCTACCTGAGCCACATCCATCCACTACATAATTGCACACTCCAGTGCTTTAGGGATGTAGTTTAGTATATACATGGAGGCTTAGTGAGCCTGGAGTTTACCAGTCTCCACAGTTACTCTATTATCATACATATTGCTTCACATGACAGCTTCCATCTGCTGGCATCCGAACAAACAGCCAGAAACGCTGGCCTGGTGTTTCCGGGGTCCTCTCCAGCAAACACAGTCCTCTACCAGCAACAGCGGCCAGAGACAGACGGACTGGAGGGGAGAGATGGCAGAGAGGGAGGGAGAGAAAGAAGAGGGGTAGAGCATTTCATCTCTCTTTCATCTCTGTCACCCAGTCAAGCGTTCAATGCCCCATTCAGTGCCTGCCCAGCATTATGCAAAATAATGCTAATCCCCTTTCCCGTGCTTTCACACTTGTATAAACCGCCGTTCCTGCCTCTGAAAAGCAATTATATCAGTTTACGTTCCTGTCAAAAAACAGGATTAGCATGCAAGTACTAGTAGCACCAACTAGGTCCAATCTCTATCCACCTTTGGCTAGCGGGAAGCACAGAACATTAAATGTTTGTCCACCCCCCCACCCCTAAAAAATAATGTCCTACAGCTCGGTTGGGGGTGGCTATAAAGATGTGTTGAAATTAGATATTTGGATGGAATGAAAAGAAGGGCTGAAGGTAGAACTCTTTGTCCCTGTTCTTTAGGCCCAAGCTTTTCTTTGCCAGAATCCCAGTCTTGTACAATAATCAAAAACAAATTCAGCTATGTCGCTACACTGGGCCGTATTGGCCTCACAGTCTAAGTCTCGCTTCACTGACAGCAGCGTGTTATACATGTGACACACACAGACTGACACACACAACACAAAACTGAACTGTTGTCTTCCCCACCAACACATTGCCAATACATGCTCACAGCCCTGCCAGTGCAGGTGTGCACATGCAAACACACACACTGAGCAGACCCGGAAAGATGGCAGAGTATTTTTGAATATGCAAATACTTGTACAAGCGGAACGTGTGCAAATAAGAGTCATTGAGAGCTGGTTTATCTGGCCAGTCGGGCCTCTCTCTCTCTCTCTCTGCCCCTCTCATGTTTTGGGGGCACAAGGACGCACACCCATCTCGAGTGACGACAGATCAGGGGAGATTAGTCAGCACAATTAGCCAAGTCGTCATGGCGACTAATGAAATTTGGCAAAGCGGCCAGCCAGAGACTTAAATGAGCTAGCTGGTTATGTGCTACCATGGGGGGCTGACTGGCTGGCTGCTGGCTGGTTGCCTTACACACACCCATTATTCTCTTTTCTGCCGTGGCGGTACAATAGAGTCACTTGTATCTCAGCCGATACCCACCGGCGGTACAAGCTCTCCGCCTGACAATTTGCATATGTTAATATAATTAAGTGCTAATTACACTAAAACTCGCATATTCACAAGCTCTCTCCCCGGGAGCTACGGAGGGGCTTGATCTCGGTCCAAGTCTTTAACCCTCCTCTGCCTCTCACTCAGTGTGTGTGATAGAGAGAAAGTGTGTGTTAGCCGTGGTGCCCCAGGGCTGACACAGGAAGCCCCCCCTCTTTGAGACATAATGCTGAGCTGCTGTGGACTTCTTAGCTTCTCCTCCTACAGGCCTCCCTGAGCCTGGAGACCCTGACACTACTACTGCAGACCGTCACCCCCTCCTCACCTCTGTCTCTCTCACACATACACACACTGCATAACCAGGAGAATATGGAACCTTGATCTCAAGAAAAGAAAATTCAGCTGTTAGAAAAATCTTTGAATCAAAAACGTCATGCTTCAAACTGTTGCATAATACACATTGCATAAAACACCATCTATGAAAAACCTAAAGAATAAGCGTGAAGGAGAGACTCTGAAAAAGACAACTTGGTCCGTCAGAGTCAAATACTGTTGGTGCAACACTGATTGAGTTTATATGTCTTTGGTTGGAATTATGGCTACACTGCCACAGCTTGGAAACCTTAAATTGAAGAATCCACTTTTACTTTGTAAATTCAACCACCAATCATCTGTGTAAGGAGAATGCTGGATTGGTTCAATATTGAATCTCCTGAAAGCTGGTCACCAAAATGACAACAGTTATTTGAGCCATAGATAAGAAAAAAAATATCTACATGATTCCCCCTCTGTGAGTATGCGTGTATGGATGTGAGAGTGTGTGTTGGCCTGCCGTTTTAATAATGGAGGACAGGCGGTTGTGCTTTTCACATCGTAATGGCCGTGAATCAGGGAGGAAGCCAAGCGGTCGTGCTACAATTAGAGATCTTTTGTGCCTCTTCCTCTGTCTCTTTCTCCCTCTCTTTTCTTGTTTTCACTCGCTGACACTCTCCCTATCAAGACTATGTTAAAACAGTCTACTCTGTTCTGCTGCTAAGGCTGAATGGGGGGGGGGGGGGGGCGGGGGGGGGGGGGGGGGGGGACTGAGTGTGTGTGTGAGTGTGCGCGCGCACTGTGTGTGTGTTGGGGGGGTAAACACTGTGCTGCTGCTGGACACGCATATACACACGCATGCACACACACACCAACTGGTGCGGGAAGGAGGATTAAATAAACACACATGCACAGACACACACCTATTGGCCGACAGACGCCTGTGTGTGCACTGTCCCTTAATGAATGTCTATGGGGAGTCAAAGGGTCCAAGCTCATTTAGTTGACTTTCAATGAGATGCAGCATTATGACTATGGTAATACGCGCCTCCCTTCCCCAATAATCATACATGGGTCATTGTGTCAGAGTGATTCATTTCTATCACACACATACGCCAGATGTTATTACACAGGAGAGTAAATCTCTCCAACGGATGTCAGTGGGCTTCTATGCAAAAAAGGCGAAAAGTGGAGGAGAAAAAGAAGAAGAAAAATATATATTGTTATAGCAGTCCAGAGTGTAGTAAGCTATACTGTTCGCTGAAGCATGACGGCTGGTAATGCAGGTTTGGATGTAGCTCTCTGTGTGTGTGTGTGTGTGTGTGTGTGTGTGTGTGTGTGTGTGTGTGTGTGTGTGTCTTTGAGGGGGGAGCTCCTGCTCGCTAATACCTGCTACTCGGATTACCACAGCGTCTTAAGTATTCAACCGGACTCATATTTTCCCTTTCTGCCTTTTTAGCCAAATTGGCTGTCTTTACACTGTAAAGCAGCGATATAGCCCTCCTTACTAAGGGCCTATGGGGGATCCACGAAGAAGAACATTAAAATGCAGCGATAGTCTTGTTGCAAAGCTCCTCTCTATTTCTTTCTCTCTCCCTCTCTCTTTCTGCAGCAAAGGCTTCTAAATCATCCAGCCTCCTCTATTAGACGGGAGACTTATTGAGGTAGAAACCATAAAAAATGAAGAAGGGAAATTTAATCCTTGAAATATTGATTTGCACATTAATATCAGATAGGCAGAGGGCAATCTAGCCGGGTGGAAATGACACATTGTCGACCCCTAGGAGAGGCCCGAGCCAATCTTCTAGCTGCATGTGTCTTGGGCCCAGGAGTTATAGGACAGACTCAGCCCCTGTCTCCCTCTCTCTCTCCCTCTCCCATCCTCTCCTCCTCCCAGTACCCTCTCATCCCTCTTGCCCCCCCACCCCCCACCCCCACCCTCACCCCCTCCATCCGCACCCTTAATGAAGGCTGCAATGCTGAAAATGCATTAGCTTTTAATAATCAAGAAGCATTTTCAAGCCAACAGCTATTGTCCTCCCAGGGCTATCTGCCCATCTCTCACACTATATGTTTTTTTTATTCCTCCCCTCCACCGCTAGATAAAATGAATCTTACAAGCTGCTTAACTAACATGCAGAGATATACACACCCAGCCTTTGATAGTGCTAAGACACAATGAAGAGAAAAACAAAAACAAGGGGCCTGTGCTTCTGCAAACATAAAGCTCAAAAATTCTCTCATTTGCAAGACAAGAAAAATAACATGGAGATTCTGTTATTATAGAGTGAGACAATACCATCGTTAACTGATGAAATACACTGCAATTAGACACAATCATCTCCTCTCATAAATTCACTTTTTGGATTTTTTCAAATTATTATTACTATTAGGCCTAAGCTGTATTTTTGTAATGAAATGTAGGATTTTATGCAGATGCAATTAAATTGTCTGACTAGAAAGAAGATCCATCCAGTCAAAAAAACACCAGTGTTGAGTGTTTATCAATCTATTAAACTGATGTGATTTAAGGTAACATTTAATTTTAAGAAAAATAGTAATGTCTTTATTAAATGTTGATTTTTAAATTTAAATATCAGTCTACGTGTACACATAATAACAACAACAACAATAATAATAATAATAATAATAATAATAATAATTGGTTAATTCTGATTATTAAAGCAATAATAACGTTCCTTATTGGCTCTATGAGATTCTACAGAAAATCCCGTATTTTTTTTATTAAAAATGAGTTAACATTCTGTATATAAAACCCTGTAAGCATTCACTAATTCAAACAAATTTATAAGTATGACACTTTTGGAAAAACTGCTTGAAAAGCCTCCTCTTCGCTCTGTTATCCATATAAAAAGCCATGAAAGCCGTGTAGAAATAGAGACAGCCCTATAAAAAGGTCGTCTATCCTATATTGGCGCACCGTTCATTTGGATCCTATACAGTTTCTCTAGGTACACACACTCACACACTCACTACACCGTTAGCCTACATACCCGGGTTGGAGACAGACTGGCCCCTTGGCCCTGATGTTTTTTTTTTTTTTCCTCCCGTGCGATCGATGTCCCCCCTGTCACTGTCGCGTCCCAATCCAAGCCAAGTCTATCTACCTCGAAAAAACAGCCAACAGGGCGTAAAAATACTTGAGAACATCTACCTCTGCACTCTGTCCTCTCTAAATGAATACAAAACAACACTAATCGACAACTTAAAGAAGATGTTGCGACCAGCATCTCCGGGATTTGAGAAAAGGACAGTTTATAGAAGGAAATTAGAGCGAAACCTACTGACGCGGATGGGGACCGAGGGTGGAAATGGAACTTATAGACTATGGATGAAAGGGATTTAAAATGTGTTAATATCAATAAACATCATTAGAGTATGAGTTGGATACAGTCTGATCTTTCAAATGCCGGTGCTAAAGAAAAACCATCTCCCCAGGAGTTGGCTGGCTCTAAAGGGACTCGCCATGCTATCAGTAGCCCAACGATCGGTCTCCCTTCCGGACACCGCAGCCACCCACGCCTCGGTAAAGTGAGACTACTTTTAAAGCGCAGCAGGTAAAGATGAAAGATGTGATCGGCAAATGCACGTTTCTTTTGTGAAGATTCTTTAATAAACGTGTCAATGCGACTAATTTGAAGATATACACTTATTCAGACGAAAGGGGATCGTGTCGGGAGACTGATCGTGTCACTTTGGTCGTGAATGCCTGGAAGGTGCATGAAACCCGATGTGTTAAAAAAAATGGCTTTGAGCGCTGCGGTAGAGCCATATGATCTCTTCAAACCAAATATTTGGTGGTTTGGGGCTGAAATAAGGAGTCGAGAAGTCAGGGAAAACATCAAGCCGGACCCCTCGCCTGGAAACAAGCTCAAAGCGGACATGTCCGAGGGATCGGGCTCCTGGAAAGGCAACACCATACCCGCACCGCAAAGCCACTAACGGGGAGAAACGCTCGTCTCGTCTCGTTATATCTAACGTAGAGTAGTCGGTCTACCTGTCCACTACACAATCTCAATAACAATCGTATAAACTTTGCAAAAGGCAGGTCTGGACATGATATCCCACTGTTAACACCACGGACACATGCGTAAGAACGCCTCCGATCTTGTCAGTCGCTTGTTTTATTGTAGCCGAAGCGCCGGAGTTGCACTAACATCACGATATCCGCCTTTATTCTGGACTAAAAACACCCAGCACCTGTTATCCAAAGAGCCCCGATGTCAAAGATCCGCCAGCGAGATAGATAATCGATACCCGACCCCTAAATTTAACACACACACCCCAAACTACTCAATAAAAGTTAAAGGAAAGGAAAAAAACTTACTTTCTTCCCCCTCCAAAGCCGTCACCTCCGCTTCTGTCTTTGCTCTTGGGTTTACAAAACAGTCACATCCAGTGGCTTGCGTAATAGGACAATCAAAACGTGGAAAACAGGTAAAATTACAATAATCCTCCAACTTTATATTGGGAAGAAGGGGTAAAATCACAAATGTCAAGCGTTTTGAGAGCTATCCCTTATTTTGGTTCCGGTGGCGGTGAAACGACGTGTCGACGGGCTGCCTCGCAGTTTCTCTTGTGGACGGGGGTCGGGAAACGGAGGAAAGGAAATGAAAATCCGATATGTCTTTATTCTGCTAATTATTATCGTTTTAGCCCTGTTTAAAAAAATGGCTGATTAAGTTGAGTGCGCATGTCTTTGTGTGTCTATTTCCCGATATGCACTCTGGGAATGGGTAGAGAGACAGAGAGAGAGAGGGCGAATGAGAGAGAGAGAGAGAGAGAGGGAGGGAGGGAGCAAAAGAGAGACGGAGAGGGAGGGAGAGAGAGGAGAGAAGTGTAATTAGTGAGTTGATCAACAGTCTCCACATTGCAAATGACGCGCACACGGAGGCCTGGCGGCCGCATAGGTCTGTGCGCGCAGAAAAATCCTTTTGTACGGTCTCTCTCCGAGGGCCAAATCACATGTAGAACAATGGACAACCGCTTCCTGCACACCAAACAGGCAGGACATAGAATTACTTACAAGTGCTTAGAAGTCATCTTTTCTATAAAAACAAGTTTTTCAGATGAATATTTCTGAACTGTAGCGCAGAATGCTCCAATGCAGTTTTCTTTTAATTCGGATTTAACAAATACAAAATTACCAGGCTATTTTATTCTACCCATGCAGCTTATTCTTGTTTTACATCTGCTTGATTTCACTGGTTATGACACTACAGGTGAATTACTGTGTCTTGATGCGCAGAATTTTCGAGAAATGTTACAATATAAAAATATGTGTGTGACTTTCTATGAGCTTTAACAATTTATCAAAATGAATGAAAGGGGTGGACTTTAAATATCACTTTTTTAAATCAATAATGTGCATAGAAACAGAAAGAAAAAATACATGAGGGGGTGAATCAAAATCACAAAAACGTCTGTGCCGTATAAAACGGGCTTGCACATAGTGTGGAAAATATTTTATAGAAAACATAATTTATGTTCAAAAGCACAAAACACAATCACACACGTGAGTAATTTGCGTTACACACGTTTTGCTGCTTTTATATTGCATTCTCTAATAATATACTCGATTTTATGCAGGTGAGGAGATGTGTTGCATATCTGCTACACGTAAACATCCAAGCTTCAAAATGACAGCCACAAAACATCAGAGTAATCCACCACATGTTGGAAAGTCATCACTGCCCTTTCGGGACCGCTGAGGCCCCGTGTGGGTTCAATAGAGCCAAACTGCAAAATCCAATACAAGGTCACATAAAAATCCCCCTCTCTATTCAAAGCTCCATTCACTGGCGTTTACATTTAGTGTCCTTACAAAGTGCATCGGTCTGTTGGCCCTATATCCTTTCAATGCAAACCGTTTACTGTGTGTTTCCCCCCGGTTTTTTAATGGTGGCTTTTGGACAAGAGGAAGACTTTACACAGTCTCAGTCGGGGAGAAAATCAAGAGATCTTGTTCGCCTTCATGGAAAAAATCGAAGCTGGGGGTGAATTGAACTGCATGAGCCGGGGCTTGGGATGTGATTATAAGGCTGCTGCTGGCAAGTGAACTACTAGGTCTACTTTGCAGCCACATTGACTGGACTGCACCCATACCAACTGGATCCTTAAGAAGCCAAGAGATCCGAGCCCGACCCGACCCGAGGCTGTTTATTCTGGGTTTAGAGAGGTCTCTGACAAAGGGGGTGGGTGGGTCGAGGTGAGGAACAGAGGCGTCACTTTTCACCCGGATCCAAGGCTCCTGCTGCTGCCGCTACTGCTGCAGCTGCCTCCCTGTCCTCCAGGGGGGTTTTCTAGCCTGTCAGCCTTGGGAGGCGTCGCTCACAGACGGCTTGGAGAGTTTATTCTACCCGCTGCAGCAGCGGACGCGCGAAAAGTCCACCGGGGCGTGCGTTGATCTTCCCTAAACTGCATGGAGTGGACTTATGTCTCGTTTTTGACTTTAAACATCCAACCGGAGGACTTTTGTAGACACAAACCACCGTGACATTTCCTTTTTCTTATACGCGCATCTCCATTTCTCTGAAAGGATGTACTAATTTTCCACTTTCTACTGATTAAATGTGAGCGCGCTGGTGACATTTTCAGTCAAGTTTCGTCTTTTATTTTATTTGTTTTCAATGAAAAACGATAAAGTACACAGCGGATTTAGAGAAGTGATATAAGGCTACCTCTTATCTTAACCTCCTGCGTTTTGTAAATCCCCCCGCTCTGCACCCTCCCTCTCTCCCTGCAGACGATGCTCTTTCTCCGGAGAACCGCTTGACAATAGACCGTGTTAACTAATATTTCGTCCCATTTCCATATCAGCGGCATCGCCAATTAATTATAGATTTTTATCTGTAAACTCTGCTCTGGTGTCTGTGTACGTGCTTGTGTGTGTGTGTGTGTGTGTGTGTGTGCGTGTGCATGTGCGCGCGAGTGTGCGAGTTTTTGTGTGTTCTACAGAAAATAGGAAATATCTTAGTGGCATCACCAGGAACGCAGACCAGGATGAGTGAAATCAAACTCTTTTAAGTAGGGAGTAATTATCAGATATTAAATGTATTGTGTTTGTTTTATTTATTTTCTAGTTAATCTACTGACATATGAAAGGTAGCACTGGACACTCATAGTGATTGTATGCCACTTCAGTAGATCAATAACTTTCAATCGTCCGGAGATATTACCATATAGGCTTGACACACCAGGAGATGCATGGGAAGGCACCATTGTTGGTCCATCAGTATATTTGATGAAGTCGAACTGAAACCTAAATTGATGATCTGTTTGATTTTTGTCTTATATTTTTTTTTAATTTAGCCTAATAATTTTGTCAGCTCTCTAGCCCGTCCTGGTGTTCACCACAAACAGTCACCTGGTCAGTGTTTTCTGGATGTGCATACAGACTTCCACCTTGTTTGTCCTATGCGTCGGCGCCCTCATGGGGTTGCATGGCTGACCCCTCTGCCTCATCAGGACACACACAAAAACACGCAAAAGCCCAGAGCTCTGACCCGCAACCTGCCACAGTGACCCACTGGCCAACTCTCCTCCAGCAAACATATCCACAAACAAGCTCTATAAAGGCCCATAAAACAGACAATAACAAGTTCAGTGTAACTCTCTCAACGCATCTTACCAATAAAAGATTTTCACACTCTTTGCAGAATAATTAAGACCAATTAAAATGCACTTTATAATCTTGCTTCCCAAATATGTCCAATAATTAAAACTGTATTCTGATCACAATAAAAGAAAATTCTGAAACAGAAACCCTCTAAATGTAAAGTCACGTGCAAGTTGTCACCTCTGTTAAATTAAAGGTGCGGAATAAAAAAAATCTATCAAATATATTTAAAACAGAAAGAGAGAATTATTTGTGTGATTTCAGCGAAATTAATGTCCAAAAATTGTTCCTTCAATTTATATAAGCTGCTGACAAAACGCTCCACAGAGAAGTGGGCAAAAACAATTTACTCTAAAACAATAATAGAGGAAAAATGAGGGAAAAAGCAGGGGAACAAAATGAAGTTTTTGCATATGGATGCTCAACATAAACTCTCTCGACGTTCTCACACTTAGTCCTAAAGCAAATCCAGCAACGGTCCATAAATATGCAATCGTTATAAAAACTTCAAATATACCCCATCTTACCTCTTTTAAATCCCCACAAAAAGCATAAAGTATAATAAGCCAGTGAAAGAAGAGATAAATAAAAACGTAGACTCGGTACCTTTGGTATAAAGCATTCCGTTTTCTTCTTTTCTGTCTTTCTCTTGCTCAGTAGCGATCCGATAATAGCATATGGAAAGTGTTTTCAAAATGCCCAGATTTGGCACATTGTCATTGAAAAGAGAGGAGCGCAGTGATGCGGTGCTACAACAGGGGAAATGAGTTGCGGATTGGACGCAGCCCGCCTCGGTGCGGACTTATCCCACTTTAATTTAATATTCCGCAATCACACACACTAGTGATGGCATATAATTCAAGGAGAAATTCAGAGGGAAGGAAATGTTTTGTGTGTGTGTGTGTTTTTTACACCACTTTATTTGATTAAGGAGGGAGGCAGCACAATATTGTGTCTTTTTCACCCTCTTTCCCTTCTTCTTTGCCTTCCCCCCTCCCAAGTCAGTTTTTATATTTCTTTTATACATGAAACAATAGATATTTATTTGTTTGTGTTTAGATCATTTATTTAAAAATCAACAACTCTGACTTCTTTGCGCATCGATGTCACACTGGAATCATCCCTAACATAAAATCGAGACCTATAAACGCTTGTCTGTAAAACACTGAACCCAAAATCAATGTATTGGGACATTTCAATCGATTATATAAACGAAAATCCATAAGCAACATGAGACCGGTATCAGCCCACTCTTCCGCTCCCTTTTAAAGAGAGAGAGAGAGAGAGCGAGAGAGAGAGAGAGAGAGAGAGAGAGAGAGGCAGAGAAGAGAAAAAAAGGGAGTGCTTGTAGTGCCTCGGCTAAAAACAAAGACTGTCAATGCAGCCCTTTGCCTCAGTCACTTAGATCAGGGCTTCTCCAGCATTTTCATATCAAGGAGCCCCAAACGGACACACCTTATGCCCAGGGTCCCCATTTTATTGGATTTTGTCCCTGGGACTCCATATGTTTTGTTTTTTTTTGTTGTTGTTAATGATTTATAATCGCACTGTTAACCTGCTGTGAGAGTGGCGCTAAAGGTGAGCCAGGTGAAACCTTTGATGAGACATATATTCTCTAATTGGAATAATTTCAGGTTAAGGAAATCACAGTGAAATTAAACAATTCTTCGTTTTGCCGGGGGACCCCCTGCATGGCCTTCGCGGACCTTTGAGGTCTCTTGAACCCCACTTTTGTGAACCACTGACTTAGATGTCAAAGTGCTTCCAGATGCACAGTGATAGTGCAACTCCTGATGACAACAATTAGACAGAAAAATGCCCTAATCAAACGGGGCCACACGGGATTACGTTGCTTTTCAAGGGTCAAGGGGAACCGTTACAGCACCCCCACTCCCCCCCCCACACACACACACACATACACACACACACACACAGCCCCCCCCCCTCACTCTCCGCCTGCACACCAAATATCACATTTCAGCATCACATAACCTTCCCCAGCAACAATCAAGCACTTCAGGCACTATAATCAGGTATGCAAATTCCCAGGGAAAAGCATGGACATGATAGCCAGTGCGCACCGTCAGATGAGCAACTGCATATACACTCTGCGTTAATATGCAACATGATATTGAGGGGGGTATACGAAACAGTGGAATGGGGGGAGACGGAGAGGTAGGGGATAAAATAAGGAGGTGCCAATCATGTAAAATTTACATGGGACCACAGCTGCTAGGGCTCTCGAGCAGGGGAAGAGGTGGGGGGTGGAATGGGGGGAGGGGGGGGGGGATTTGAGATTAGGACACAAGGAGGGAGGGAGGGACGGAGGTGCAGGGTGGTGGGTCCGTGCAGCCGCCGGTGCCACTCTGTTTATTTGATAAGAGCAATCGATGGCCCCTGACTGTAAAGTCTTTACCCAGATGCAGGTGGGGCAAGGACTGCTCCCGAAGAACAAGTGTTGTGGCAAAGCAAGGAAAAGTAGAGGAAGAATAGAAACAAGGGAAGGGGATGCAGGAGGAGAAGGTTGATTTAGCTAATGTCGTCGCCTGTATTTCGGGTCGGTCATGAGATTAAATCAACACTATAAGTGCATGCGCATACTAAGACACACACACACACACACACACACACACACACACACACACCCTCTTCACTCCCCATGTACATCCCTCTCACACAACACACACCGCCCAACACCACTGCTGTTTCCATTCAGCCTCACCTCGCCCTGCTGCCCTCCTCCCATTTGGCCCCGTGGTCCTCCGATCTTTTTCATTGTTGATCCCTTTTTAATAGACACGCGTCCAAGTGTCCCCCGCATATGGGCAGGGGAATGAAAAAAGCCCCCCAAAACGACCTCATCGTGATGCCCCAACACACAACTACCCGCCTTCAGCCCCTTTAAACGCCAAATTCTATTGATTATCACTCAGATATACATGCACTTATAGACCTGTAAAGCTGCTGTGAAAGGGAACAATAGCACCTGTATGTTCCGTTTCAAAGAAAAGGAAGTTGATTGACAACAGTCACAATGCTGATCGAGATAAATTGAATGATTCACACTTTACAATTTACCTACATTTGCATATTTAAATATTGAGAACTGCTGAAGGAATGAATTAAAAGCAAATGCTACTTTGATAAAATCTTGTATTATAATATAATATATTATTTAAAATGCTAAATTGTATAATGATAAGAATAATAAGAATGTATGATTTCACAGTGGTATAGACATTATTACAATAAAATGTAAGTTAAATTAAAGCAATAAAAATGTAATTTGAAATCTAACAGAAGGCCTGCTATTTAATGGCCTAATGGAAGTAAGACTGCTATACTGTATGTTGTCACATGGCTTATTTAAGTGCTTTCCTCATGACAAACCAGGAGCTTGAACATGTCAATTTAGTGGTCCGAGAGGTCCTTTTAGATCTCCAGGAGCCCCCACTCTTCCTCTCTCTGGGGGACTGTCATCCCTCCACCTTCCCACCCCATCATCCATCCATCCATACCCCAGCAACCCCCCACCCCACCACCCTTCCTTTTCCTTTCCTCTGACACTCAGTGGGCCATCCCAACACGGCAAATAACCCGGTCAGTACCGAGAAGTCAGTTCTATGGCAACAGATTGACATCTCGACATCAAGGGGAAAAATGTCAGGAGCGTCTCATAGCCAGTGCTGGGCTTGTAACTCAGAAAGTACCGCTATCCATTAAGTAATGTTACTGTGGTACACTACTCGTTCACAGAAGGCCTATATTTGTGACGCTGCTGCTAAATTATCTTCTTGTATAGAAGAGTTTTTGTTTTTTTTCTTGGCAAAATTAGGACACTTTAATAATTCCCACTTATTTTGATCCATATTAGTGATAAATGTTCTTCTTAAAATTAGGGTATGACATCATTTTGAATAATTTAACTCCATTAGCCTGTTAAAAAATTAATGGCTTATTGTTTTAATAAGTAATTGTCATATTTTGACAAAAACTGATATGGAAATTCTTTTCACCAGGCTACATGTTATTTGTGTTGCAACTGTTTACCACCCAACGCTGTTGTCAGCTGTGAGCTTGTACAGTCAGTCAGTCTCCTGCCTGGATGCCATCATCTATCAAGCCAAGCAAGTCAACTGGAGGCGCACTGACCAATGCGCACGGATTAGCCAATGCAGCTCAGACAAATTGGCAACGCTTGGAGCGAAAGAGAGAATAAAGAAAGAGAAAGATAAAGAGGGAGGGAGAGAGGGAAAGGCGTCAGTTTTCGAGGTGTGCAGTGACCCTGAAAGATGCTTGTTGGCTTCATCACTGCATTAGAAGAGTCCTTATGAGGGCTCTTCAACCCCCTTTCCTAGTGACCATCATTACACCGAGTGACCTGAGTTCAAGCAGCTATTTCTGCAAGCATCTACTGTGCCGAAGTGTCATTGAGCAAAATGCTGAATCTCTCACAGCTCCAGACGTACGTTTTGTGGGAGAGTCTGACCTCTGACCTGACTGAGTCGGGGCAAAAGAAAAAAAATTTTCCCTTTGGAGATCAACACAGTTTAAGAATATAATTTATCACTGCAGAAAAGAAAGAAATATAATATAAATTATTTAAAAGCTTATGGAAGTTCAGTTGCTGACTAAAATAATTTAATCCTTTCTATTATTGGACATTACAAATTAACTGAATTAATTTCTAATTTCCATCATTAACCACACATTAGGTTTAGTTAAAAAAAAAAAAAATTAATACAAAATCAAATGATTAAAAATTAACCAGTACAGTGAATATGTGAAGTGAGAACTTTACTCATCCTCATAAACATGAAAATTTTATACCTGCAAATTTAGTCCAATCACACATGACAGATATAAAGATTTCAGAGAGCAAAAGGGAAATTACTTTGTATTATAATGCAAAGTCAATATTGTTTTTATGGACTAAACCCCATAACTTGAACTAATTCACTATCAAAGCAGCAAGCAAACTGTGGATAACAGTGAAATGGTGCAAGCAACCCCTCAACACATACACACAGACACACACAAACACAAACTCTGTTATGTTTTCAATTTGGGTTGAAATGTAGACATTTTCCCTTGGTTGCATAACTGCCATCCGTATCGCCCCTCCCTTCAATTAAATGCTATTTCTCCCAAACAAAATGTCAGAATCATTCCACACTGGGTAGTTCAACAGTGATTTGTTCTGAAAGCTATGTGTCTTTCTCTGAGATGGTGTGTGTATTTGTGTGTGTGTATGTCTGTTTGTGTGTCCTGACCTCAATTCTAACTGGGTTCACAAAGGGACGGACAAAAGGTGCCTAAAAATACATTTAATTCACAATCAGCCCAGTTGAGCTGAGAATGACAAATCCTTTTAGAACACCCCACAGTGAGATGTGAGATTATGAAACATAAACACACAGAACATACACATGCATAAAGTTGTGCAAATTATACACGTGCATAGACACATAAAATTATGTGCTTTGAAAGAAAATTCATTTCTAAGCCATGACTGGCCTGAAAACTAAAGTTACCAAGCATATTTTCATATCCTTAAATTGAAAAAAACGAAAAATGAAACTATAATGTTCTGTCCAATTTGTTCTGATGAGTATGCAATTTTTGTCATCCACCAAATGTATTAACAACTCCTTAATTTTAGTTACTTAAATGAATAATACAGGTACCATTTTAAGCATATATTTTTATCTTGTGTCCTGTAGCAGATCAGTGGAAAAATTTAATTAAATCAAAATCACAGGCTACCTTGTTGATGATGATGAAATAAATATATAGTGTAAAAAAGGAACTATTCACTTGTACATTTTTTAAAGCAATAAAAGTGTTGGGCTGCAGTCGTTCATCTTTTCCGTGTATACATCAGCACACTCCACTCAAGTTCACTGGCTCAGAGAGATTCCAAGATGGCCGCGCACCTGTTATGGAGGTGGATTGTCCTGATTATGTATGGAGATCACCTCAAGGCCTCTGTAAGCTATGAGGAGCATACACACCTTGAGTTGCTGGTTCAACGCCGGTCAAAAGCTTGTCGTTTTAAAACCGCTGACTGCCCCTTAGAAAGAATGGATAAACCCTGGCAGTGTCTCCTCTCTCTCTCTCTCACACACGCACACACACACACACACACACACACACACACACACACACACACACACACACACAAACACACACCCTTTCTCTTTCTCTCCATTGCCCTCTCTCTGTCTGTCTCTCTTTCTCTCTCTCTCGCCCCCTCTCTCACATCAGAAGCGCTGAAATGCACCCCAGGGCCAAATCGCACAGAACAACCCCTCTGAGCCAGAGAAAAAAGCTGGAATCCGTTTGCCCTGATATTTCACCAGCACCAGCCAGGAGCGAGGGGAGAGGGAAAGACAGAGGGAGAGAGAAAGGGAGAGAGAGAGGGAGAGAGAGGGGGGAAAGAGACTGGGGCAGAGAAAAAGGGATAGATGGGAAAACGGCAGACCAGGGTTGTATTTATTGGGGGTGTGAGTGCCGCGCTGTAGGCTGTGGGATGGTCGGGAGAGTGCAAGGTGTTGCTGTTAGGTGTGGTTGGGTTTACAGAAAGGGAAGAGCATGCATAGATAGGATGGTGGAGGAAAAAAAAAAAGAGGGAGAGATGGAAGGATTGGTCATGCGCAAGGTAAGAGAGAGGCTTTGTTTGATTGTATGTGGGTGAGGGGGGTGAGGTGGGGATGAGGGGATGGGAGGGAGGGGGCTGAAGCTGTCGTCTGTGGGGTTATTATTATTGCAGGCAATCTTTGTGTGTGTGTGTGTGTGTGTGTGTGTGTGTGTGTGTGTGTGTAAAAGAGAGAGAAGGAGAGATGAGGAGATATGAGATTCAGCTGCGGGGTCATTATTTTTTTCTGACGCATGTCATGAGGCTAACAGAAGGACTGGAGTCACACACTTTCTGACATCAGTGATTACACAGGCTCATTTGCATACTTAACAAGAATTTGAGATGCAGGTACCAGCTGAAGCATTGACTAGTATGTTATTTCCACCTATTGATCTATTGATTTGAGTGTGATGTCACACAGTATGTGACATCCGGTACGCACACATGGACAAGTCCGCACATGCAAACACAAGCAGGCAGGCCTTGCAGATTAACATCTCTCCCATCTCAATAATAACTGTGAGGCTACCTACCTTCAGAGGAACTGATTAGGAAAAAAGAGCAGAAAATATAAAAAAAAGATATAGGGTTTAAATGAAAGAAAGATTAGGAGAAAAGAGTGGCAGAGAAGATCATTTTTGCCATTTCACCCAGTTTAATAGGAGGACAGTTAATGGGCCTTTTTTATCAGGCGCAGGCATCAATCAAGAGGTGTCAGGCTGCCGCTGAATCTGGGCTGTGGTCCTCTTCACAGATGACTGATTAGCAAGCCAAAATCACCAGATCCATCTTCCAACGGTCACTTTTATTACAGTCATTTTTAAAGTGACAGCAACCTGCCTTGTCTCACAACACTGGCCACCGCATATATATACTCATCTTCTACCCCCCCCCACCCCGCATCTATCTTCCTCTCTCATTCTGTCGCTGAGTATTTGGTCAGTCACTCTCCTGTTGTTTCTTCACCCCCCCTCTTTTTTTTAACTACTTTTATCTGACTTTCTCTCTGTGTCTTTCCAATCCCCCACCTCCCCACCCCCTGTTGGCGCTACACTTATTCTCTCACTCTGCTGGGCAGGTTAAGGGGAAGCAGGGTCAGGAAGGTGTAGAGAGAGACAGGGAAAAGAAGAGAAAATAAGACCCCCTCCTCTTTCATTGTCTGAAGGGTGTGTTCTCAATCCCTATATCGTGCGCTCTCCAGAGATGGTGAGAAATTCGTTTTGCACAGCTCCCCCGCTGTCTTACATTGGAGGAGGAATTCTCCATTCCCAAGCACAAGATGAATGTAAATGAGAACAGTTTCGACGTGGAGTGTGTTGGTCACAGCTGCATTTACATGGCTGCACTCTGCAGACGGAATTTCAGAAACAGACAGGGTGACATTAAAGTTGGAGGCCAGGGAGTGTTAAAATGTGTTTTTTGGGGCCAGGATGTAATAATATGCTGCTGGGAAAGGGGTGTCAGGAGACTGTCTTGGGGTAGAATTTTGTTTTGGAGCTTGTCAGTCAGATTTCTCATCCTTTCCTGCCTCAGTTTACTTACAGGCTGGGTTCAAAATAAATCACTGCATCAAATAATCATCGTGCAATCATTCAAAATGGCAGCTGAGCTATGTTTACCCGGTTTGCGTACATGTGTGTGTGTGTGTGTGTGTGTGTGTGTGTGTGTGTGTGTGAATGTGTATGAGGCCAGACTCTAAAGAGCACTCCTGTGTCTTGGCAGGAGATATGCTAATCGCAACTGACATCAATCTGAAAAACATCAGCTGAAGTAACATGTGTCTAAGATTACATTTACAACCTTCTGAGCAAAGAGGGACAGAGCATGCACAGACACACACACACACACAAACACACATAGTGAAGGAAAAGTGGGTCAGGTAAAACAAGCAAACGCATTTCAGAGACAGCCTGCCATTTGCGATGTCCTCAAAAAACAACTGATTGAACAGCTTGTCGAAACATTAAGGCTCAAATTTGGAATTATTATACTATTAAACAAATGTGTCCTTTGTTTTTCACTGCCTGCTTAAATACTGAATGCTTTTAATATAGAGACACAAAAAAGCAATTTCCTTTGTTCAGACATTTAAGTTAAGGTTATGAGTTCCTTCCTTTGTTTTTTACAAGTGGTGCAGGCAGTGCGTCATTTTTTCAGGCTGTGATATACATTAGAAGACAACATGGGTCACATTTTACTGTGAAGCACCTGAACATCAGAGCAACTCAGGCGGGTGTAAAATATGTGTCCTGCTAAAACCCATTTGGACAGGGCCCTTAGATGTGTGTGTGTTGAGGGGGCAGACAGACAGAGAGACATACGCACACAGGAAATCATAGTAATGGTGCTAGCAGCTGTGGCTTGCTAAGTGAACACATACGACTTTAGATGTACTGGATCGGTCTTTCCCTAAGCTTGGGATCAGATCTGTGTGTGTGTGTGTGTGTGTGTGTGTGT
>NW_019175077.1:1574689-1749742 GCF_002260705.1 Seriola dumerili
AGAGAGGTCAGAGGGGAGGTTATGGCATAACAGATCAGAGTGTGTGTTTTCATCTATGCTCAAAGCAGCAGAGTTGATGCCCGATAATAAAACCTTTTTTTGTTGTTGCACTGAATATGTTGTTTATATAAGCTTCCACTTGAATGTGGCTGTCTCTCAGAAGGGTTGTT
Source organism: Seriola dumerili (assembly GCF_002260705.1). Classification (NCBI taxonomy): domain Eukaryota; kingdom Metazoa; phylum Chordata; class Actinopteri; order Carangiformes; family Carangidae; genus Seriola; species Seriola dumerili. The sequence goes on from NW_019175077.1 coordinate 1,574,860, forward strand.
TATTCCCTATTGGACCTCTTTATGTGTGTGTGTGTGTGTGTGTGTGTGTGTATGGAAAAGAAGCTCCACATGCCTGAATCTTTGAATTATAAAGTTCGGATTTGCACTGAAAAACCAAGCTAATTTGTTTCAACTGAAAAGCATCAAAATTGAAGCAACAAACTTTGTTGATTATTAGTATCTTCCTCTCTCACGCACACAACACACTTGTACACACACTTGTACACACACAGTCTATCTGGAGGGCAGCGGGGCACTCAGGGGTCTGACAGTGAATTTGTCCCGAACATCCGCCAATAAAAGATTGCTGCAGTATTTTACGCTAGAAACGTTTGATGACAAGCAGTAACTAGTGTGAAATTCCCCCTAGATTAAATGTCCTAGGAGTTTGTATTCCCATCCGGCGAATACACACATCTGTGAGCATGTAAGACTGCACACACACATGTGCACACACAAGCTGTAAACCTCAGTCAGGGTATACCCCTCAGCAGGGGGAAGGCACAGGAAACAAAAATAAATCCTGAGATGCACACTCGCAGAAATATGGACATAAAGTACACTGATACACAGACGCAGTCCCATGCACACACACATACACACACACACACACACACACACACACACACACACACACACACACACACACTGACATGAGCACACATATATGGTGCATATATACTATATAAATACATGCACACGTCGGCCTAGAGAAACACAGACTTACTCACAGGCGTTTAGACTGGAGACACACCGGGGGGCAAATCACAGCAGGAGACTTGTAGTGTGTTTGGCTGATTACCAGTCGAGCAAATACCAGAGAGAGCATGCTCACACTGGCACTTCCACCCTCCTACACACACACACACACACACACACACACACACACACACACACGCACACACACACACACACACACACACACACACACCTGTTTCTTTGTTGCTTTGTCAATGTGCTGATTATTATAATTATACTTTTTTCTTTTCTTCTCATGTTTTTTATTTATTTTTTGATTTTGCTCTTTTTTTTGTCTTGGCCAGAGAAGGAATTACAACCGGCCTCACCAGACACAAAAGATCTGAACTAGATCTCAAGACACAAAATTACTCACTTAGGCAGGTAACACTGAAGTCAAGTGGGGGGAAAATGAAGGGGTGTTTATACAAAATGATTACTGGATGAAAGACACATGAATTTAGATTTAACTGATTATTATATAAAATAAAATGTTTTAGATATCTTGGATTTCTGAAAAAAAAAACATTATAGAATGCGTTGTGTCGCTGAGCTGAACGGATGACAGATGAAGACAGAAGGGCAGAAGGAAAGCTGTGACAGAGTGAGGGATAGCATCTTTTTCAGTCTTGCTGGTACACTGTAGAGCTCCTCTGCTTATGTAGAGACTTTTGATGTGACTGACACAGACAGCCGAAGGTTTAAATAGGCTAGTGTTCATTAACCTTGCTAGCTTGTCTACTTTTTCACCCCTATTTAGTTTTACAAATTGTGATTCAAGCAATGGAAACATTTTCAATGATTAATATCATGAGAGAATCAAACTAAAGACAATGTCTCTCCTGTACATATTATATCCATTATGAATATTCATGCAAACAAAACTTTTAGTTAATCAGCTTTTGAAAACCATACTTAATTATCACTTTAATATAAATTACAGCTCAGTTATCACAGAATGTTCCCACAAATTATTAAATGTGTTGGTCTGTCAGCACAAGACAACTGAGTTCATACTGTCCGTGTAGAGAACTAACAAATGATGAGGAGGTTACAGTCCAGTGCCTCTGTAATAAATAAACAAACATCATTTTCAATAATTAATGGCTACTGAAATGTCTCATTTGTACCGTTTTAAAAATAAAAACTCATAAAACAACACTGTCAAACCCACAACCACTGTGGTCTAAAAAACTATTTTGTATAATATCTCACATGGTTAGTAGTAGTCATCTGGCGGTAATATGCTAGAAGATTAGCTTGCTAGCACTAATTCTAGCTTGGCTACCGCCACCAGTCACATGATCCTCGCCCTGTATGCTGCAGCAGTCCATTGAGAATCTCTAGGCCAGGTGAAATGCATTGGTTATATTTTAAAAACTGAGTATGCCTTCAGTGTGTTCACTTTAGGATATTTTTATACACTTATATAACATAGAACTACAAAACTGCCATGCAGCCCATTAGATTATTTTAAATAAGAGTAAAACTTTTTTTAATCCATTTTATTGTATTTTGTTTTTGATGCCAACATTTAATAAATCTTAAATGCCTGACTTATTTTAAATAACACAGCACATACAGGTCGGAACAATATATGATATAATATATACAGTATGTAATGCCACCTGGTTCTTATGCAAGGCTTCATGCTGTTCTCATGCAGGGAGAGTCGAGGTGGAGTATGAGGAGGTCAGGCAGAGGTAAGCCTAAATAAAGTCTCTAACTGGGCTGCTTTACAAGCCTTAGTTAAAGATATTGATTCAGTCATAAAAAGCAACATTCTGCTTAGCGAAGAGAAAGTTGCAGTTTACAGCTTGTATTTTCATATCATCTCCTGGCATGTGTTTCCCTTACCACAGTTATGTGCCATAATTACATTAGACTTATGACCTTTCAGAAGACCGGGAAGGGGCAAAAAAAAAATCCTTGAACATCTTAATTTGATCCATTTCAAACAAGAGAGGCCGATTTTGGGAAAGGAGGAGGAGGCTGCACACATAACATATTACAAGGAGAGCGGTGCCAGCTAAAGCTGTGCCCTGTTTTTTATTTTCACTTCATATTCTTCAATGAAAGGTTCTTTTGTTGTCTACTGGCTGATTGACTTTAATGAGAAACATTCCATTGTACCAAACATTGGTTTTACAAACTGAACTTTGTGTTCCTCTTACTTGTTTTCAAATTAGATTCTAAAAGGGGACACGGTGGTAAAGGCAGGGCCTGGCCGTTTGGGATCACAACAAACATGACATGCACATGCACACAAGCACGCCCAAGTCATTCATACATACTTACACACAATGCTTTAATCCCTTATCCTTTACACTCCAAATTGTGTTATCGGCTGTAGAGAGAATTCAAAAAGCATGACTATGACAGAGGAAGATGAAAAGCAATATTTAGAGACAGAAGGGACGAACATGGAGGAATGAGGGGACAGGAGAAAGGATTTTGTTTGTAACTATGCAACAGTATTCAACTTGACCCTGTCATGGCATTAAACATGGTTTAGTTATAAGGCTGCAAGTGTGTGCGTGCGCGTGGTGTGTGTGTGTGTGTGTGTGTATGTGTGTGTGTGTGTGTGTGTGCATTGTATTGACAAACTCAGCCCTTGATCTGTGAAGAGGTGGTGATGGTGTCTTAAGAGTTGGTTGTGCACAAATTGTGTAGATTTAGCAACTGGAAACAATCACATACTGTGTTTGTGAGTGTGTATGTGTGCCTTTGTTTGTGCGTGTGTGTGTGTGGATGGAGCTACTGAAAGCAATTCCTCAGAATAACCAGTGAGTTGGACTACCTGCTGGCATGAGCTAAGCTGTAGATCGATAACAAGTGTTAGTGCGTGTGCGTCTGTATATGTGCAAGTATTGTGTCGTATGTTTATTTGTGTATGTGGGTGGGTGTGGGTGTGGGTGTGCATATGTGTGTGCTGAGGCATCATACAGTTACTGGAACACTTACTATATTTGGCTCCCTCAATGCAACATCAGGTTTTATGAAAACAATCCATCTGAATCGTGGCAATAAATTTCCGTCAGCTGACAATTTCTTAAGTGAAACTAACAAGTGTTTCTAAATTCTTTATAAAATTACATCTGAGCTAGAACAGATTAGATGTTAGAAACAACATTTAGGTCAATAATACAGTTTAGACAACACATCGGATCAATACACGCACATACACACACAACCTTGCACACAACTACACACACAGTATATAGAATCAGTTGCCATGGTATCTGTATGTTTTTTGCATGTTCCTATTACATCAGTGACACGTGTGTCGTGAGATGAAGGGTACGGTGACCCGAGCAGCCAGGAGCATTTCCTCAGGGGTGGCACGTCCATTACGCTCTAGCAACAGGGACAGCCAGCATCAGAGGCCCGGTTCAACTTAAATCAGTTCTCCCCGGCGCTAGTCTGCATACTGCCGCTGTTCCCGCATCACTTGGAATCATTTCTAAAAAGATTTCAACACATGTTTGAATTTCCACAGCATAATATCAATAGGCATCATGAGTGCAATGTTCATGAAACATGCAGAAGGCCCTGGGAACCTTCAACCTATTGGCCTTTACTTTCTGTTGCTTTCTGCCAAGTTTAGCCGCAGGCAAATAAAATGCACAGTCATGTGATATTATAGAATATATTATGGAGCGTTAGGCTGTGATCAGACAGGACAGCTGAGTGAGTGCTGCTAATGCGGCCAAGCTGCATGATTTCTAGCTCTGATGCACCTTTGTTGGTTGGTCAGATCTGATTGGTGCTCAGCTTAATCAGTGCTTCTGGCAGTGTGCTTGCATTTGCAGCAGTGGATGAAGAGTTAGGGCAAAATGCTTCATACATACAGTAAATGGCTGCTATTGCTGCTGGACCACACATACACTGCAGTTCAAAAGCTCTGCATTTTGAACATACTACATATAACTGCATTAAATCCACATATAGAAAAAAACACATCATCAATACTTTTTGTGATTATAATTTGTACAATTTTTAAAAAGAAGAAGTGTTATCTATAGGAGCAAAGATAGCTCCCTTCAGTTCCAGATTTATTTTAAATCGGTAAACAGTACGTTTACACACTTGTCCAGTGTTTAAAATTTACAGTGTAAAAGAGCCATAAAAGACACAACGTAGATTTTTTTTTAAAGTATGTGCAAGGCATATTAAGCATCACTTTTGATGGGTTTCACCGCTGCTGTAGCTGTAAAAGATGCCCCGCTGCAGCACAGACCACAGACACAGATACAGTACCCAAAGGTTTCAGACACAGTGTAGCTCAGTGGTACCACAGACAACAAGAGGTCAAAGAGCACACGGTGTACTACATAATTGCTATTGCTACTCAGCTACATAATCACAGTTTGCAGAAAAAAAGTGACAAAGAAATATAAAAAGTAAAAAAACTGAGTAATGTTGTTGCCGATGGAAGTGAACAAAGGAAACTTAGTTATTGTTCTCATTGTATTTAAAGGTGAAGATTAGGACAAACAACAACATGTAGAACATGACCGAGGTTAGTTTTACTCCCAGGGAAACTGTATGGTGATTACTTCCCTCCTACTACTGTTAATTTTCCTTAAGTCTAAAACAGTCATTGCTAAGAGAGAAACATCTTTTAATGTGTCCAAAATATCCATCAGTTATGTGTACTGCAACCAAGCAACTGAAAACAACTGATGAAAAGGATGAAGGCCTGCTTCCAAAAAAACTGAAAACAATTGTGCAGCAAAGCTCATGACCACAGAATAAAAACATGCCATCTACATTCAGAGTTGTTTTGAAATACTGTATTATGTGTTTACAGTTTCACATCTCATACCATGAAATAATTACTACGTATTTTAATTGGCATGTTTTTACTTACCAAAAAAATATAAAATAAAAATCTAAGATCCAAACTTCAGTGAGATGTTACGACATTATTACAGAGCAACATAAAATGAACAACCAAAATACGAAACAGATTAAAATATCTCTAACTTTATCCCCCCGATAGGTTGTTAGTATTCTGGTGAGCATATCTCTGTGCCAAAAAAAAAAAGTTGATATGTCTAGCCTGACACTAAACATAATCACTCCCTGAAAACAAGGGAAAAGAGTTTTGAAGCGCCTTTTGATGTAGGCAGCAGCTTGGAGTCAGTAATGAGGATGTTGATTTTGTTCTGATTATAGAATTGCTGGCCTGTTTGTTGATATTGCTCAGCTGTGTCCCTCCCGCCCGCTGAGCAACATGGACACCAACTGTCAAAATGTGAATTAAAATTACTTACCATCCAATTAGTCACACTGCTCACACTCGGAGCAGAAAATGTTCAGCACAACAAGAGATCAAATTCAGATTTTTTTTAGACTAAGACCTTACAGCTGCTTACAAGATAGGTCCAACTTGGGCTACTTGGATATAGTATTAGCAATAGCAACAATAAAAGATGTGGTCATGTATACCATATGAATTGCATTCTAGAAATTGTTGAGAAGACGGTGATCATGTGCACTATATTCTTAGATCTGTATGTTTATGTTTGCCTTCCATCCATCACACACAAACATACCCTCAATGAACTCTTCTCTGACCTATCAATAAGTTAAGATGATCATACACATCCACAATACTCCATTTACAATCTACAAACTCGAAGGAAGCAAACACCATCCTCAATTTCTCGCACACACTGTGAATTTCAAGATGCACTTAAAAAGCAGCAGAAACAACTCATACACCCTCAAACCCTCTTAGTAAAAATGCTAAAATCTGAGCACTCCCATTATACATAATTTAGAGGAATCTATATTCATAGAAGTGTGGGGCGTGTTGTGCTCAATGGGGTAAAACGCCCCTGTGTGGCTAATGGAATGGCCTGAGTTGCGTGATTGAGTGAAATGTGCTGGAAAGATCGGGAGGAATTTTAGTGCAGATAAATAAAGAGGAGATTGTGCTTTTTACTGGGCGTCAGCATTAATGCAGCATCTCCCCAGGTGATCAACACATTCAAATGGAGAGATGGAAAGATGGAGAGAGAAAGTGATGGGGGAGACAAAGAGAGGAAGAGGGGGAGAGACAGATAGATAGACACAGGGGGAATGAGAGAGAGAGAGGACACTTTAAGAAATAGCCTGCCTCAATCCTACTCCACATGCACAAGGGCCATAGTATAGCATCTCATATATCATCATAATGTTACCATTGGAAGGTTCAAAGGAAGAAAAAAAGGGAGTGAAAAAAAATTGGACTTCGGAAATTCAAAGTCAAAATAACCAAGGGACATTATGAAGCTTCTACAGTAGATGACTTGAGAAGGCCAGGCCTGTCACACGCATTTTTTCTCCTTTCTTCTCTTCTTACCTTCCATAATTTTACGTCAAATGTGAGCGGGCAGCCCTTTCTTTTCACCTCCCACTCTCCACATCCATTACCTTTGGAGAGATGCAAAGTGAACATTTCAATTGGATTGCAATGGCCAGTTAGCGCTGCTTTGATCCCCACTCTGCTCTTTGAGGGATCCATTGTTCCTGATTTGCTGGCTTGATTTGCCTGCCTATGGATAATGGCCGAGGAGCCACAGTCTGGCCTTCTCCCAACAACCCATTTCGCCTTATCATAGGTCTGAAGCACAAAACATATAAGAATTACTGTGATATACCGTTATGGTATGGAGTCCCTCATCCTTAGCCAAACACTATATGGACTGCGATGTACTGTATGTAGATACTGTACTGTAGATACTGTCACACAAATGACAGCTCTGCCTACAGTACATCACTGACTCAAGTATTCAATCCCAGTTTAAACTTACACCAAACATTCGAGTGTTCGTTCCCCAGACACCCTGCACTGGTGCTTGAACAGAGACTGGGAATACTATGAAGTGGCAGTTACAATTTTGTCGGGGCAACGCGATCCTTCATCTCATCAATCAAACCCTGACACCACAAATTGGTGCAGAGGCGACTTAAAGTGTGCAGCAATTTCTTCTTTATCCTTCACATTGTTTGAATTTGGGGCTCTAGAATCACTTTTGAGAGGAAAGCAGTTATGTGCATGTTATCTGAACGTCAGATTCTTTAATACATGGCATCTATTTATCTCCATATGGTCCATTTTTGTGAAATCAAGCCCTTTGACATCAAAAAGCCTCTCATTTTTGCCAAGTAAAGAGCATAATTTTATTCTTTATGATCATAGCTACATGCCCCCTTTCTTAAGGAGAATGATAAAAGAGTGCATTTTGTTGTTTTATATATTTATATGTAATTGCAACTTGATGGTCATTGCTATAACCTCATCAAGAGTAAGCACTTGGGTACATTAAAATCAAAAAAAATTATCATGACTTAAAATTATACTCCACTTTACCTCTGTTGAACCCGGTGCAGAAATAAAACATTTACTTTTTAAACTCCTCTTTATTGTATAAAAACACTACATATATATAAAAAGTAAATATTGCAGTAACCTTCAGTTCTTAACTACTGTTGTATGAAAAACATGTCAATTCATATTTTCCCTGCAGATGAGTGCAGTAAAATTCTCTTACTGCTGTGTATATTTAATATGTAGATTTGTCCTGAAGGTGATCATTGACCAGCTTCACTCTCATTTACACATTTGATTGTGTGGGTGAGACTTTAAAACAGCAATTGCGAGGGCCTCGCCTCTTTCTGGCTTGTTCACACCCCACCTTAAGAACTTTACTGCAGTGTGTGTAAAGACAGAATGCAGAGAGAATTTGCTCAAGTGTCTGGTCTCCTCCCAGATACAAATGAACAATTTGTTTTCCATTTCTTTCCAAACCTTCATCTCAGCCTTTCTGCTTTGAAGTAGGGAGTGGAAAGGGAGGAGTAGGGTAGGAAAGGGGGGCTACAGATTGTACGATAGTGTGTTTGTCTTCAAAGAGTCCCGACTTGCTTACAAATGCACTGGCGAGTACAACACCTTCAAGGTGAAATTGATAAATCTGGCGGTAAGCTCTTTCATGGCAATAATAAGCAGAATTTGTAGAAAGGGTGCATGGATTTTTTAGATGCAAATGTTGTCAAACACCACCAGGCGAAAACTAAATTGAACTGTGCCAAGTAGATAAGAATATTTTGAAAAAGCACAGAGGTACATAATTACATTCATGAACAATATCCACCTGAGTCCGGCACAGCTTAATCAGGCCTGATATAGTGTTATATACTTTCTGTACTCAAAACATCTAGTGTTTGCCCTTTGATCATCACCAAAGTTGGCCATCTTCAATGAATTTCACATTTCTGAAATATCCACAACGCTACCCCTTTACATATCAAACACATGATCTTATTGTAGTCATTCAGACAGAAACTTTCCAGAGGCACAGACTGAGCGCAAACAAACAAGCCATGAGGAAAAAAAAACAGAGGAAGACAAAGAGAAAAGGGAGAAAACTCATCAGTTGTCCATCTGGCGGATGACATCCTTTGTACCCTCTCTGTCATTTCTTTCTCATCTGCTAGGATGGACAGAATCTCCCCTCTCTCTCTGGGATGACTGCTTCACTGAAGTCCCTGGAGACACCTTTTTCCTCTGTCTCTCTTGCTTCTCTTCTCTCTCTCTCTCTTTCTCTCAGTGGCTGCTATTTTCCTGAAACTTTATGAATTAGTTACAACCCTTTTTTCCTTCCTCACCTCCTCTCTTACTTTCTCATCTCAGCCTGGACGCGGATCTAACACCTGCCTCTAGACAAACTGTCCGTCTCTGTGTCCGTCTGTCTATCTACTTCCCCCTCCCCCCTTTTTCTCAATGCCTGTCTAGCCCAAAAGCTCCCTGGGAAAAATACAAGATGAAATTGAAAAAAATATATATATAGATATATTTTTCAAGAAAAAAAAGTTAGTGCTCTCGCATTCGTAAATGAAATGCAGCTGTGGATCGAATGGCCTCACAACTCCCCGTCGTCCGTACCCCCCATTCCTCTTACTCCCTCTAAGATTGGGCAGACACAGGGGGTGGTGTGTATGTGTGTGTGTGTGTGTGTGTGTGTGTGTGTGTGTGTGTGTGTGTGTGTGTGTGTGTGTGTGTGTGTGTGTGTGTGTGTGTGTGTGTGTGTGTGTGTATGTGTGTGTGTGTGTCGGTGTCTGTGTCTGTGTGTGTGTATTTGTGTGTCCAACTCCTTTGTGACCGTTTTCCTGAACCCGAACCCTCCCTGCACAGAGGGAAATGGCGGACTGTGGCAACGACAGGGCAGTTTTACAGTGCACCAGGCTGAATGTTAAACTTATATTTAATGTATGACATTTCACACAAATCATCCGGCCACAGACATGACCCTGGGGTATTCCGCAGATTGCTTTTTCAGTGCCTCAGCAACTGTGGAATTATTCGTCCCAGAGAGAGAGAGAGGGAGAGAGAGGGGGCGGGGGGGAGCCTTTGAGTTTGGTGAAATGATCGCCCTCTCACTGCTCTGGCCATCCCAGACTGGAAGCTCTCTCTCTCTCCTTCTTTTTTTTCCTCTGTGATATCATGATCGCAGGGCTGTGCCAAATTGAAAACATCTTGGCAGTCTGGAGGCTGTATGAAATAACCATATATTATGTGTAGTATAACACCCGACTGGATAGCAAAACAATTATGCTGTTTTGCAGTCTCAAAAGATTCCTTGTGCCTCTCTCAACCCTCCACTCCCTTCATTTCTATGTAAAAATCTTCAGAGGGGAGTGTGAAAATTATCTCAGATTTGTAAATTGGAGTTGGATTTGAACACCAAACCCCCTCCCAGAATCTTGTCTGATATGAATAAGTCTACAACAGTTTACAGCGATATGTACATACCCCAGCATGGCCATCTGTACGGATTAAGAAAAACACTGTAAATATCTCATATTCAATTCCCCTCTGTGAGGCGTTTTTGAGCCAACACGATATGGAAATAGTGGCAACCACAATAAGAGTTCATGAATACACAGTGAGGAGGGCCCTTGCATTCCCAAAACACTACAGTGCTGAAAATAAACACAGGGTTGCTTTTTTGCTGCAATGGCAAGCTTTTCAAATTGCAGAAAACCATACAGAGAAATTTCAACATTTCTTGGCGCTCTCGTCAGCTCAGCCTTGCAAAACAATGTATTTATACCAATGGGCTCTACAGTTGGGTCATCCATTTTATCTGAGGGGACATTTTTCAACATTTAGGTTTAGATGTGAGAGGTGCGCTGTCCACTACATCAGCGTCACTCTCTCTTTCAAGGTTAGATGGCGGGCGGGGAGTTTAAGAGCATTAGACCCCGGCTACCTGTCACACTCAAAATAGCACGCACACACACCTACACATACAAGACTCATCATGCACGTGTAGACAAAGCCAGATACTGTATATCTATATTTACTGTACTGTCTGAAAATGGTTGCTGCTCCCTCATACTTAGATTTTATACCTAAAGCAGTGTGTAAACAACTGAGATAAGAGGATTTGAATCTCTGCATCATGCCCAATTATGAAGAATCATTTGGTAGCAGCTAATACCACCAGCAGTGGTGTTACACAAAGATAAAAAAAAGAAAAAAAAATTAAAAAAAGAATGCACTACCACCCACTTTACCCACACTCACACTCATGCACACAAGCACTTGAACATATGCTTAATAGACAAGCCCAAAAATGTTCAGAAACAATTGTACTCAACTGATTCAGGCTGTTGTGCCTTCTAGCTTAGACTTAGTGTGCAACATGATATACAAGTGTGTGTGTTTTAAACTCAGCACTCATGATAAACAACTGAGATAAGAGGATTTGAATCTCTGCATTGTGTCTAATTATGAAGAATCATTTCATACAGCTAACAACATCAGCATTGTAAACATTACACAAAGATAAAAAAGAATATACACTTTGTTAAGTCCCCCTGAAACCACACACACACACAAACACACACACACACACACACAAACACACACACACACACACACACACAACACTTTAAGTCACAACCACAGTCAACAGCATAATTATCAGTTTCCCCTCAGGGCGTTAGGAAACCTGTTCCTAATTGGAACCCCGTCGGGACTTTACATGGATTAAAATACATGAGGCTTCTGCAACAGGGAAACATGCATGCATACACACACAAATATGAAAACACACCAGCCCAGTGAGTTGGCAACATTTCCCCCAAATTTTTATTTACGCTAAATCTGGCATGATCCCCGTTGTCTCCCTACACACGGGTCGAGCACAACAACCCTAGTCTCCAAAGAACAATTACGCCACTATTTTCCCCCTGTTTTGTATTCTGTTTTTCTTTATTTTTGTTCCATTTCCCTGACTTAAGCTGTTGTCTAATGGACAGCATCGTGACAGAAAGGAGTTTGGTATCAGATTGAAGCCGGTTGCCCTTTTTGCCAATTTGCGAACAGCCTCCTCTGTACTTGTAAGATGGCCAATTAGCTGACCGTCTGACAGAGGCTCTCTGACTGTGGCTATTAAAACACACACTCGTAGGCGCATGCATGCACGCACACATGCAGAAGGAGTGCGCAGACACACATTCATACACATGTGCACATGGACCCACACACACACACACACACACACACACATACAGCACAGGGCTGCCTCTGACTGTCCATCTCTATCTGCTGTTTTTGCGAGAGGCATGCCTAGACCTCACCCCTCACCTTCTGCTCACAATTAGGAGGACACACACACACACACACACACACACACACACACACACCCCTTCATTTTCCTCGCAAAAAGACGCAATGCTCCCTGACCTCTTTCAACCCCCTCCCACCCCCACCTGTTCTCCCTCCTTCTCTCCTCTTCCTCTTTTTCACCTCCTCCCAAACCTTTTTTCCTACTCCTCTTCCCTCTCCATGTTAACCCTTCTCCTCTCCAACCCCCACTCTTTTTCTCTTCCTTCTTTCCAACCTCTAACTTCTCTTAAACTTTCTCTTCCCTTCCTCCCCTCCATCTTCCTCCATCCCATTTCTCTTGTCCCTTTCATCCTCTCCTGTAGCTTCTAATTTAAGCTCATCTTTACCACATCTAGTTGCATTATTGGTCTCTCTCTCTTTCTCTGTCTATCTCTCACACAGACACACACATACACACAGACACAGACACACACACACACACACACACACACACACAGGCACACACTTTCTTTCATTTCAAAAGTACTGTACTGTGTATTAGTTGTTCAGTAATGATAATTATAATAATATTTTAGGAGTTTACAAAAACTGAGATTATCCATATTCACTCTTTGCCTAGTCCTAGTTTTCTGAATCAAATAGGTGCCTCACTAAATTACCATAATCCCAAAAAACTACCATCCACATACATGGAGGAGAAGCATGCAGGGATACATACAAAAATAATATAAACATGAGCTTTAATGCACACAAACATTTAAACAGATTTTATATGCATGGACACACAGCAAGCACAGTATGCATATCTTAGCACACACGTTGCATATGTGAGCTAAACCTTATAAGAGGCAGTGTAGCAAAAAAAGCACAAATTTTGAACATTATATGCAAATTTTATTGTCCAGTCTAATGAAAGTTGATTAAAAAAAAACAAAAGACAGATCTCTGATACACATCAACAAAAACACATATGCACACTGGGGACCTTCCCCCTAGAATCTCAACCTTTAAGAGCAACCCTTCTCCACCCCCCACCCCCCACCCCCCCCCACCCCCCATCTTTGTTGTCCATCAGAGTGGTTTGTTTTAAGTTAAGCATCAGCTCCGGTCCCATCACCCTTCTCCCTCCACGGTCAAGTTCAAGGGTCCTCTACAAACACACAAGGCGGTTGTGTGGAGGGCGGGGGGGACTGCGGGTGAGGTCAACATTTCTTTCCCTGGGACTATAAATGCTCAAGGCACGAACACCTGCAGGCATACATGCTTGTGCACCAGCCACACACCAGCACACACACACTCATATTTTTCACATGGAAAGACACGTTTATATATATGAGCCTAATGCAAACACACATACACATGCACGCGCGCGCAAACACACACACACACACACACACACACACACACATACAAATATTTAACAGTTTTGGAGGAGAAAAATTCACAGGAGCATGCGTTTTGACCTGTGAAAAACAAAAAATAAATAAAATCTACTGACACCTACACACTCATCCCGGTGCACCTGCTTCTTCAAGGTCTGTCAGCTGCAGTCAAAATGGTGGACACAATAACACCGGGCTTAGCTTTGATTCCTAATATGGAGGAAACAATTCTATTTTTCTGTGGGGCTGCTGATACTGAGAGATAGAATTCAACCTCTCTCCCTCCCTCTCTCTCTCACACACACACATACACACACTCACACAAATGCACACTCCACACCCTATCTCACTCCCTCTTACTATTTCTCTTTCTTGATATATCTGGACATTACTGTGTGTGTCAGCTTCAGCAGAAACATGGCGGGAAGAAGGGAAGAGACAGTGGTTGTGACAGACACATCCAAAAACATTAATCCTTTTCTAGAAATAATAGAGGGAAATATTGTCATGTTGTGCAATAAAATTAAGGTAAAAAAATACATTCTTTAATGTAAACAGACCCTCAGTCAACATAGCTTCATGCTAGAATTTATGTTTAAATTGTATAAATAGCTTTAAAATGACATGTAAGGTTAATGTATTTGTATTAAAAGAAAAGAAAAAAAAATGTCTTTGTATATTTTTACTGTTATTGCAGAAATAATACTGGCAAAAAGAAACTTTAGCTTTGCTCTGCTAAGATTTATTTGCATTGTAAATGCAATCTGCATGTCTATCTACAATTATTTCTAATTAATTTTCATCTAATTCTTAAGAGACTATTTCAGCCCTAGAATTAACACAAAAGAACTTCCTGCCTCAGTTCTCTCACCAAACATAATTATAAAGTTAAGAGGGTTTGCTAATTTAAAAATGCTATCTGCATGACATCAAATATACATCTTTGATCTCACTCTGTCCCTGATGGTTAAATGCCTTTAATTATATTCCAAAAAATTAACTTCCTCTGAATAATTAACAGTGACTATTCTTTTTGTTTGTATGTAGAGTGCATTGCATACTCTTTGCTTAATTAATTCCAGTGACAAACAAACTCCCAGTATATACATACTATTATACAAACATGCAGAAAATCCATCAAATGCATATCAAAACAGTGCACTCAATTGTGCATATCCAATGCAATTGCCTTTATGCAATACGTGCAAATGGTGCAATAGCTTTGCCATTCCACACACATATGACTTGCACTTGGAGCAATTTCCTTAAATCTCTGCATACCGTGAACCATAATCCTTATACATTGTGAAAATTGCACAAAGCACACATATGACCCACATGTGTTCTTGACGATCAGGGGAGACCTTCTCCATATCTCATTATATTCCCCTATAGCATATCAGCATCTCCCTAGGTGAATGTGTATACATACAGAAAGAAAGAGAAAGAGTCAGATGATTCATATTATCTTTATCACCCGGCTACAGGAGCTGGCTCGCCTCCCCTCTTTCCTCCTCCCCATTATGTAAAACTATGGATTACGTTTGGTATGCACATGAATCCTGCATTCAGAGGTGTGTGTTTGTATGCATGTGTGTGTGTGTCTGTGTGTGTGTGTGTGTGTGTGTGTGTGTTAGTGACTTTATGGCGTGTGTTTGAGAGGATAGGGGGAGAGGGGGTATATATACATCCATGCATGCATGTATGCATCCATGCAGAGACCCCCTCCATCTCTCTCTCTCTCCCTCTCTCCATCTATCATGCATCCATAGGTCTATCAGCTTTGGGAATGAGGTGTGGAGAGAGAGGAAGGGGCGAAGGGTACAAGGAGGGGAAGAGAAATAAATTTAGCCCCCCTACTTTAAAAATGCACATACATTTCCATACATTGAAAAGGCAGTGAGGTGCACACACCCTTGCTGCTGTATCCCCAATAGGTGTCCCTTCGTCACAGGCACACACACACACACAGGCACACATGTACCCCAAAACACCAAATACAGCAAAGATAAATGTGTGTGTCCCATTCAGTGGGTGCGGGTGAAAATCTACCCCTTGCCATATTTATCTTCATAAGAGCAGAAGGTGCATGTGTGTTTGTCATTATACACACTGGTTGTGTGCCTGGAGTCTGTGTGTGTTTGTTTTTGTGTGTTTGTGTGTGCATAAGTTCATTTACCCCACCTGAAGAAAAAAGACCCTAGCTACTCTCCTGCGGTATTAAAAAAAAAAAAAAAAAAAGAAAAAAAAAAGCTCAACATAGATTTTCATGATTCCTCAATGTAATGCACATCAAAGTATTGCACCATGTACTGCAGGTCCAAAATAAGCAATTCAGTCAATCGAACGTCTCGGGAGGAATGTCTCAGGAGTACCTTCACGCTAAATCCACAATTCCCAAACTCCTTCCTTTTTTCATTTCCATACCAAAATGTATTTGTTGATGCATAGATTCCAAATAGTTTATAGTCTATTTGCCATCTGTCATGTAGCAAGGCTTTCAGATACCAAAACAACAACCACAACCTTTCCCTAAAAAGCAGCCGAAACACCCACCCCTTGTAGATAATGATGGCCTGTCGCGAGAGAGAAGAGAGAAACACGGGCGTGGTATTATTAAGCGAGACTAGTTTGTTCAGGAGAAGTGTTTTTGGCTTTTAAAAAGTTCCATTTTGCACTCCCCAGGTGCCACATATGGGGTACCCCAGGGAGGCGTGTGTCTGTGTGTGTATGTGTATGGGTATGGGGGAGTGTATGATGCGTGTGTATTCTAAAATATTCTGACTGAGCTGTCTAGCGGCTCAGAGAGCAGGGAGATGTGTCCTGTCTCCTGCATTCAAATGTGAGTGGGTTTTGGAGAGCAAAAGTAAACAGATATGCTTGCTTGAACACACACATGAAAACGCATGTATGTGCACACCTGCTGTCTCGACATGTATGCATGCATGTATGCACAACCACACACAAATACTGTATGAATATGAGCATAGCACATGTGAACGAACACAAGACGTGTGTAAGTATGTGTCTTCCCATCTGCTGTCCGTCCGTAGTTCCACCTATCTGCCCATCAAGTTCATCACTAGAACGCCTGCTCAGCTCGGCCACGCTGACAAACACAGCGGTGTCAGTCATCCGTTAAATATTTTAAAAAGAATGCTTCATATGGGACCTGTCGTCAAGAAACTAGTCGTCATGGACGTGCCCTTTCGTAGCCTGCGAAGCTGCAGTTTTATATGGCAACGTAAACCTCTGCAGGTCTACATTCTCAATTCACTCCTTAAGCTCTTTAATGCTTTTCCATATCACACCTGCAGTATATGGGCTGTAACATAAGATAGCCCAAGACAATGAGCTGTCCAGTTGCCGAGGGGGTTAGCTGACAGCATGCTATGAGGGAAGAGGCAGGAGGGATAGAGAGAGGTCGAGCGAAGGGTAGGATGGGGCCCTTCAAACAAAATATGACCCTTAAAAAGCCTTGCCAATTGTGCGATCCAAATCTTCCTTGCTACCATATTTCCTCCTACTTTCAACCCCCCCCACCCCCACCCCGCTCCCACTGTTGTCCCCCCTTCACTTCCCTCCTTTACTCACTCAATCCGTTCACACAGATGTGTTGTCTGTCATGACCATGATGATAAATTAGCACGGGTGCTGCTGGTGAAATAGGAGCTGGTGTCTGAGTGCAGAGGGCGATCCAGTGGACAATGCCAGGGATGAACCACTGATAATTCAGCTGGGGCTTGATCTGGAGAAACGTTTTGGATAGGACCATGTCTGAGTTGTATTTGTTTCCAGTACAGTTACAGTGTCACTGAATGTTTCTTTATGTGAAAGGTTTAATGACCGTAAAATATTTTGAATATGCTTTTCAGTCACAGGATATGTGTTTCTTCTTTTTTTTCCCTTCTTTATTTGTTATTTTCCAGAAAAATAGCCCAAATCTAAAAAGGTAATAATGAAAAAAACAGGTTTCAAACAATTTTGAAAAACAGAAACACCATTAGTGTAGCTTTTAAGGTGAATACTATGCATAAGCTACAAATACTGTTGTTTTTGTGAAAATAAGTCAAAGTGAATTTAAAAAGAAAAACAGAAATGTTCAACTTTTTTGGAGTAATTTCTTGTCAGGTAGGGGGAGAATGTTTGAGATACCTGAGTGTGTTTATGCAAGTGTGATCACAATCTTTGGTTACAACTATATATATATATATATATATATGTATATATAGTGTGTGTGTGTGTGTGTGTGTGTGTGTGTGTGTGTGTGTGTGTGTTTGGTGGTGTGGGGGTTTGGTTGGAGGGGGCTGCATGCCTGTGTAGCTGTTTTTTTGGAGTGTGATTCTTTTACCTGCAGGCTTTGGTTTTTGTGTGCCTGTTTGTGTCTATGCTTGTGTTTCTGTGTGTGTGTGTACAGACATGTGTTTCTCATGAAGGCCCATGCCGGGCAAATTAATTCTCAGAAGTTGCGTGGCGGGGGCTCTCCTTCCCTTTGAAATGGGGCATACTGCTCCCTGTAATCAATAAGTCAAGCCATCTCGGCCGCATGTTGCAACCCCCCGGCACACAGATGAAGAAGCCCAATTTACTCATCATAAATTCTGATTCCCACAATAAATATGAGAGGAGGTCCCACGGTATTAGAATATCTGGAATCTCAGGGGCGTTTGAAATGCCGACTGGTCCTTGCCTCGGCATGGAGTTGCTTTGTTGGTTAGAATATGTGTTTTGTGTTGAATAATAATGACGTGGGGTCAGGAATATTTATTTCTGATCTGAAAAAAAGGTACTTTTATTAATAAAAAAACATTATCTATTTCATCCCAGCATTTACACACCACAACAGACAACATCAGATCAAATATATATTTCCCATATTCAGTGAAAACACATTACATGGATCCTAGAGATTTTTGTCTACCTTTTGACAAAATTTCTCTGTTCGTTAAAATCTTGGCATTTTCTAATGAACCTCGACAGGCACCTCCAGACAAGTGGTGACGTGTGCAGGCAAAGGCATGTGACGTCGGGGACACGTTAATCTAACGGACAAGTGCTGTCTCTCCCGCTTAAAGGCTCCCTGCTCAGTAGGTCCAAGCACATGACAGTGACCTGGGGAGGGGAAAGTGTGGTGAAAATGTGACACACCTACAGTGGGTGCGGTGGGGGCTGCTGAATAGGGTCCTTGAACAAGAGTTAGATTAAAAGAGGAGGGTAGGAATAAAGGCTAGAGGAGGAAGAGTATTTTTTTGTTGGTGATCACTGCATGCAAAGCTACCTGTTTACAAGCATAAATGTTCTCAAGTGTCAGTGTTTGTGTATGCATGACTGCATATACATCTGTACAAGTGTGCACTGTGTGTCTGCATTAGCGTGTGCAAACATGATTTAATGCAACATGGCATCCCCAACACCAGTGGCGCTCTATCTATCTTCTTTTTGGCAAGGACTTCCTGCTCTCCCGAGCGGTTCCGTTGTTACATGACATTTATGAGGCTCCCATGAGCCCTGGTGCATGTTGCCCAGACAACTGAGACAGCTTCAGCGCCATGACAACAAAACGCCAAATACTGTCACGGCCAAATGTGAGTGGCCTGCTGCCAACATGGCGGCTGAAATTGTCCAGGAGAAAAAGCACAGAAAAATTTAACAAAAAGCTTGTTTCAGTTGATAAGAAGAGAGGACGTGAGTAAGACTTCAAGAGGAGACTGAATTTAGCAAAAGCAAACTGGAAGAGAAAGTAGTTTCCCGTGCTGGTCGATACAGCTGTCTTCATTTGTAAAGCAGTGTTAAGAGCACTAATTCCTGACCTGGTAGTTACATCTGAGAAGAGAGAGCTTTGTCAGGTGCTAATCCATAACTCCGCTGCTAAGTGGTTCATCAGCGAGTGCCGGAGATCGAATGTCACCAATTAAGACGCCTAAATGCCTGGCTAATTGTGCTCAAAGTGTAGTGCTCCGTCTCTCACATGATCACACATGATTAGAGACACGCACACACATACACAGACACCTAGCTAATCATGGGTAGTTCAACTGTCAGGCTTGACAACATGAAAGCAGCAAGGAGAGAACACAGGGTTTGATTGGCAAAACAATTTACCCACATAGTCACATCATTAGCAATTAAGATCCAACAAATTTCTGCTTTATTGGCCAATAACACTGATGCAAATGTAACATTTTTTTCCGAACAGGAGAATTAAAGTAAGTTGAAACAAGGTGAAGTAAAAAAAAAAAAAAATTAAAACTACATGCAGTTTGATAAAATGTAAATCTCCTTGATGAGATTAGGTAAATTCAAAATTCAAATCGCCTACCTTTAAAGAAAATCATATTCTGTGACAAATATTTTTATGTTAAAAATTATTTTATTGATTTTTTTCATAACTTAAAAAAAAAAACATCCTGTCACTGGTCAGTGTACTGTTTCCTCTGCACCAAATATAACACTTATAAGTGTGCGTTTGGAGGAGAAGACATCTTGTGAAGAATGAGAGCAGATAGCATCTGCTCCGGGCCTCTCCCTGCTTTGGCCCACAGGTCTGAGGAGCAAAGCGAATTGTGTCTGAAAGGGGATGATACCCATCGGAATGTTAATGGTGCTGAATATTTCAGAGGTGGGATCATCACATGGCAGAAGGAGGGTGAGTGGGTTTCCCGAAAGCATTTAGTGGTCGAAGTTCCTCTCTGTTATTGTAAACCCAGAGTCAAAGCTGATTTCAATGCACAGCTAACAAGGCCCAGTTGCTGTCGGGGAGGTTTGAGATGGCTGTCTCTCTCCCTCTCTCTCTCTCTCTCTCTCTCTCTCTCATAACACACTGAAAAGTTGCTGGAATTTCAAAAATGGCTTTGGTAATTTTCTAATTCTGATCATTTTCTTTGTAACTTTTCAGTTACATTATATTTCATTTAGCTTTGAATTAATGGTGCAACCAAGCAAAACAGAAACAAAACAGAAATATCTTTCCTTTTTTTTTCCTTTGTCTGAACTGTATGTGCATAAATCTCAGGAGTACAGCGTTTTGTAAAAGAAGCTGCCTTCAGACTGAAATCCATTCAAAAGCAATAAACACAGGTAACTCATATTCCTTGTGGCTCTTTTACAGTATTTGTCATGATGATATATCAACTAGCATTACACATATGGTAAATCCAGTTACCAAAGCTATATGACATAAGTACTTCTTAAGGCTTTTTTAAGTAAGAAAGAAAAATCATGGGAGCCATAAAAAAACAAGGGGATTGCCCCAACAGTCCTTATAAACATCTGGCAACCACTACGGTACCTTTATTTCAGCCAAAATGACTGGTTGTGTTAGCCTTGAGAGAGTGAGAGGGAAAGAGGAGTGATATGCTGTACGAGGCTCTTTTCTTACCAAAGTGAAATTGAAGTTCTTTGAAAAAAAAAAATAGAAAAAGAAGAAGCAGGAAGAAGGGATGGGGTCTGAAATTAAGAAAATTATTGCATGCTCCCAGATGTGTGCAAGGAGGATGACCTGGGAAAGTCAAAGTTGTCCCCCATCAATCATTGCCATATGCTTCTAGAGAAATGGATCCTGCAGGACACTTCATATTCCTCTTTCTGATTAGTTCATTTGAGAGATGAAGAAGGGGAAAAAAATGGATGGTGGAGCTCTCTGAAAATGGACGGCCCCAGTGTAACCCAAGAACAGGGAGGGTTCAATGTCAAAATTAAGGCCTGTTATTTAAGACTTCAGGGATCATTTTTTGTCGGTCTCTTCCTCGCTCACCTTTTTTTTTCCCCCACCTGTGCTCCATCTTTTCTTTTCAGAGGTTGGTGTCAGGGAGCGATAGAGCGAAGGCAATGTGTTCTTAACTCTGATCAAAGGAGGGAGAGAGGAAAGCTTTTCTAATGACTGGCATTCACTCTCCTTTCTTAATCCATCTCTCCTCTTTCCCTCTTCTGTCTTCCATCTCTCTCCTCTCTCTTCACTCGCCTTTCTCTCTCAGGGCATTGGTAATTATCGGTGAGGTCTTAGTGACTGCAAATGAAATTACCATTTAAGAGAGAGGGAGAAAGAGACATCCCCTTTGCCATAGGAGAGGGCTTAAGTGAGGCGGCTAGGGTTTCAGCTATTGATTTTTAAACTGCTACATCAGAGAGTGTAATGCTTTCATAATTTCAAATAAACTGTCTGGTTACGAAGTACTAATGAGAGAAAGAGTGAGAGTAGAATGAACGAAGTAAAAGAACGATGGGAGGTGAATTTTAAGTGTTGACGTGAGTATGGAAAAATTAAACTAATACACTGGTGAGACAAAATGATCCAAGTGTTAATAATAATACAGCAACTGATAATTCTGAAGAAATGTATGTTGTCTACTAAATATTTTTATAACCAATGTGATAATTAATGATGGATATGTAACTATAAATGACAATGTTGAGCTTTAATTTTACATCCAGCACTCTTAAAGAGACCAACAGGTAGGCTAATAAACAGAAATGGAAAATAAAGAATGTGTCCTGATATAATTTCCCACAAATGCCACCATTCAGCTGGAAAAATATATTTCTCCAAAAATATCCAATTTCCTTTTCCGTTTTGAAAAATATGAACGTGCTACGTAGTCGCTCTTTCCCACAGATGTAAGTCACATATTCATGAGAAATTTCAAACGTGTGATACAAAAAAAAATATTTTTGTCCAAAGGTAATTGGAAGTAATGATGGTTTTTCTGCAGATCGAATACAGAAACATAATAAAGATGAGGGATAGAGAAAGGAAGATGGATTTTTGGATGACACTGCATAAACCCAAATCTCTCCCTCTCTCTCTCTCTCTCTGTTTCCCTCTCTCTCTCTCTCTCCCTCTCTCTCTCTCTCTCTCTGTCTCTCTCTCTCACCACAGACCGCAGGCCGTTGGAGGCAGCTTAGAAATCTCTTACATCTGGAAGAGCCATAATTCATGGGATTTGGCCTGACAGCCATGACAGGCATTGGGGCGGCCAGCAACAACTGTCTCCTGTGTTAGCAGCAGAGTGTGTATGTTAGCTCTGTGTGTGTGTGTGTGTGTGTGTGTGTATGAGAAAGAGAAAGACGGAAAGTAAGAGACAAAGAGCGACAATATACAGTGTATGTGTGTGTTTACTTGCAACTTTTTACTCATGCAGGGAACTTGTGAAGATTAGACCCACCTGAACAAGGTCTGCTCAACTTTTTATTTGTGGAACTTAGTTTGGACACGTATTATGGCCTGTATGTATGTTTACGGTATACATTCTCAGTGCAGTGGTAGAAAGTAAGTGAGTACATTTACTCAAGTTCTATATTTTTTGTACTATGCCATTCATCCTACTTTTTCCGCTATTGTAGTATTGTACCTCTTACTCTTTTCATATTCATATTTTCATGTAAAACATATGTGGAACAAATAAAATATATATTTTTATAAACTAAACTAAACTAAACTAAACAACAGCATATAAAGTAATTCAAATTAGCCTAATCTCATCCAGATATATTAAAATGCTGGTTTAAATAATGCAACAATAATTTTAATCCTATGACACATTTACAATAGTATAATACTTTTAGAATATAATACATTTATAATACATTTACAAAAAGTATGTAATGATGTAACACTCTAAAAGCGATCATTCTGAAAAAGTTTAAAAATATATATTTTTAACAAATATTCACTTAAACTATCTTTGAAAATTTTGAATGAACAATTTTACCTGTAATATTATTTTATAATTCTTTTTAATATTTAACATACACACATAACACACAATGTGTTATTGCCACTTTACTTCTGTGGAAGTTCTCAATATTTATTCTACGACATATAAAATTACTGTTATTAAATTGTCAGAAATAATACGACAGTATAGAGAATTCAGTGAGAGGACATATCAACAAATATTTTTCTCAGACATACATAAATAATTTTTTTAAGATTACCTACAATATCATACACACATTAGCTCTGTACACAAATGTTGCAGAATGCACTTTTTGACATGCATATGCACTCACACACACAAACCAAACCAAACCAACTTGCGGCAGAAAAAGCAGTGCTGTCCATGTGTTTCATGGCGTGCCAGAGGCTCCCTGTGTCGACCCTAAATATTACACACAGACAGTAGCTATCACTTCCAAGCCTAAAATCCCACATTCCACATTCCTGATTCCAGCGGCTCGCCTGCTAAGCTGGGCACCACATGAAGAGCCATTGTTAGAGAGAGAGGGGTCATGTATCTCCCTCGCGCTCTGTCTGTCTGTCTGTCTTCTGTCTGTCTGTCTGTCTGTCTGTGTGTCTCTCTGTCTGTCTGTCTGTCTCTCTGTCTCTCTGTCTGTCTGTCTCTAGCCCTCCTTCTCCTTCTCGGTTTGTCCCTCCGCCCATATATCTCTCACTGTCATAGTATCCGTCTGTGACTCTCTTGCTCCGTCTATCTTTCTGTTTCTCCCTCTGCCGGTTTATCTTTATCTCTCTTACTTATTCCATCTCTCCTCTGCTGCGCTTTGTTGCCCACTCTCCCACTCAGTTTTCCTACCGTCTTGTATTTGTTTGTTTATTTCTTTCTATACCTCACTCAGCCTCCTGTCTCCTACTTATTCTATTTGTCTGTGGCCCTCCTTCTCTCTACAAGACCCTGACTTTGCTTTCTGCTTTTTCTCCTTTGTTTCTCTCTCTGTATCCTGCTGTCTGTCTCTCTGTCTCCCTCTCCTTCTGTGTCTCCAGATATTCATGTAGAGATTTTCTCACATGTTAGATATAGATTTATGACCACAGCCAGATACCCGTGGCCACTAAATTTGATACCATCCACTAAGCCACATTGTTTTTTTGTGTGTTTGGGCTCGTCTGTTGTGTGTGACTGTGGGTAAGTATGTGTGTGTCTGTGTGTGTGTGTGTGTGTGTGTGTGTGTGTGTGTTCATGCATTACAAGATGGAGGCGGGTGACTTTTAAAGGGTTAGCTCGGGTACGGTGGGTGCAGAGGAGGAATTTACAGTTTATTGAAGCACAGCAGCCAGGTGTGTGTATGTGTGTGCATATGCGTGTGCATGTGTGTGTGTGTGTGTGTGTGCGTGTGTGTGTGTGTGTGTGTGTGAAACTGAGAGAGAGAGGGAGAGAGAGTGCCTGTGGGTGCCAGGTGACCAGGCTAACCTCTTGGCTGGTGTTTTGGATTTAGCCTTTGGATAGCGATGGAAAATAAAAATGGAATGCTTTTTCAATTACAGATCAGAAAGAGTGAACAAAGGCAGGACTAAAAGAAAAAGATGAGTTATTGGGATCTAACATATCAAGGTTTCTCTGAGGGGCACATTCTTAAAAATCTGAGTGCATTAATTTTAACTTTCCGAACATTTTGCACTGCAACATTTGGAGAGTTTGCCGGAGTCTCATAATTCTCTTCAGTTGTTGAAATGATTTATGTCATGCTAAGAAGTTGTTGAATATTAAGAAATTAAGTGTAAAAGTCATTCATGAAAATTTCTGTAAAACAAAAGTGTGAAAAATATGAAAAAAAAACAAAAAACTTTTTACTTGCTTTTTTTTCTTTTGCAGCTTGTCTAATAATCTGATCTTACCATGCATTTTGACTTCACACTGTGGAGCTGTATTATATTTGAGTGCAGACGCACACATAAGTACAAAAATAGAACATGGAAAGAATAGAATATGAAGACACAGACAAACACCTGTGGAAAACTGTCACTGTTACTGTGTTTTGTTTTTTTTTTTTTTATTAATTCTGACAGTAGTCAGTTTAAAGGTAGTCGTCCTCTGCCATGCATATTTTATTGGCTGTAGGTGGTATTTGTTGTGTATTTATGTCTGTTTGTTCTTTCCTCCATTCCTTCAACCCATTCCACAAGTTGTCAAGGGTGGAGCATTTAAAATGGCATTGTCGAGCACCGAGAATTGTAATATTGTTGTTTGTCTGTGTGATGTGAGATGGTATTCGCCTTTTGATGTTTGGCTAGAAGGAAATACACAAAATAAAAGCCTTGTGAGATAAAGGTGTGTTTTTGCACATGTTTGAGTGTGCGTGTATGTGTGTTCCCTCACACTGTTTATCTGTCAATCAAATGGAGTGTGTGCACATTGTTTGCACTGGTGCATGTGTTGTTGTGCACTCAGGTATTCTGTGTGTGTGTGTGTGTGTGTGTGTGTGTGTGAGTGTGTGTGTGTGTGTGTGTGTGTGTGCATGCGTGCGTGCGTGTGTGTGTGTGCGTGTGTCTGTCCACATTCACATCTAAAAGCCATATCTGGCTTCAGATCAAATGGAGTATGAAGGAGGGGAATGACAGAGGGAGAAAGTGATAGCTCTTTAATGTTACCTATCCATTCTCAAACCCAAATATAAGATCGGGAACACATAGAATAGGCAAGTGAGTTTTAGGGGAATAGAAGTGACATGAAACACTTATGTAGAAAAGCTCTGAACATGACATTGGCTTTGTAGCGGAGGGAAAAATGTCTCACCAAACAGAAAGAAAAAGGGTAAATTGGATGGAAGGAAGAGAGAAGGCAGGGGCACAGAATGAAACAGCAACATGCACTTTATTGTTTGTTTGTGCGTGTCAAAGTACAGTGATATTTAGTTTTTTGACTGAATACCAACTATTTCATCTAACTCACCTTTTGGTCGTTTTTATCATTCTGTTCTGAAGCATCTAAACTTTAGTTGTCATCACTTTGGTTTAAAACTTGTCTGATGAGGATGTTATAATGCCAACTGCATTCATCTTCATACAGTTCTGTCGATTCATGTTTACTGCATTATTGTTTCTGGATAGAGCATTTACTGAGTTAATCATTTTTTGTCCTGTCTGGAATTACCTTTTTGGAAAATATATATTTATTACAATATGAGCCATTATAAATATAAATACACACACACACACACACACACACATATATGTGTATATATATATATATATATATATATATACTGTATATTTCCCCTCTCTTTTTACTTTTGCCCTCCATGTTTCTTCTTTTTCAGTTATGCAGCCTTAGCTGAAATGGAAGAAAATTTTTACTGTGCATATTCTTTCTACACATTTACTCTTTCTCTTTCTTTCCCTCTTTTGATCTCTGTCATTCACTCGATTTCTTGTTCTCTTTGTAATCCTAAATCTGAACATCTGTTTGCAATGACACAGATGTGTAAATTATAATAAAGTTATTTCTATCTTTCCTACATGGGCTACTGTCCTTGTTTAACATAGACATGCACCCACCAAGTGACTCATTCCTACAAACACACTCACACACACACATACAGATGCATTCAAATCCTCCACATTCCTCTCATTTTCGCAGGCCTCACCCCTTTGTCTCACTCTCTCTCCTCACCAGGAAATTAACCTTGACATTTCCAAGATGTAATTCTTTTTAATAAAAATGTGTGTGTAAATATATATAAACAAATGTGTGTAATATTCACAGGGGAGCCATATGTGGGGAAGGCCTGCATATCAAAGCTGAAGGCACCACTGGGGAGGGATTTCTTTCCCTATCTGCCATCTTAACATAGCCATCATCCAAGGATCAAGTTCCTGTGATGAACCTTACTTTGCGTGGGCCAGTTTTTACATTCAATGGAAACCTTCAGCATGGATAAATGAACAGTCTGCCTCAGATGAATGAATAGATGATTCCTATTTAAAAGACAGAATAAGAATTACAATCACTATAACAGCCAAAGTGCAGGAATAAAGGAACGTTGAATGTTCATGGAGATATGTTGATGTCTTACAGATGAATAAAAGACATTCTGACACGTTTCAAGGACAACAGGAGCAAAGATACACCATGAAAAAGGAGAGTGAACACATCATTTGGATATTGAACACTGGTTAAATGAATTTACTTGAGGTAGTCTACTCAAACAATTTATTTATAGTGCACCTATATGAATTTTCTTTATGTGTGGCATGAGTCAGATTAGGCCACTACAGAAATAGATGTGCAAAGTCACAGTGTGCCATGTTCCCTTCCAGCTGAGCTGTATGCTGAATTCCTATCAACATACTGTAGCTAAAATATTTCTATATCAAAGACTCACTTTACAATAGTAAATATATTTTCAGGGGATCTTACTATTGTGAAACAATGTCAGTGTGTGGCCGTGTGTGCATTACTCTTCACATATTTGGATCTTTGCACATGTGCATGTATGTTTGCATGCTTCCATCATAATGGAATGACAGTGATGCGGATCCAAAATTGCGAGCTTTAGTATTTGGACACTGGGGTGAAGGTAAAATAAGGCAGGGGGAATACAGTGGAGGAGAGAGTGAGCGCGGGAGAGGTTGAGGGAAGTGTGCGTAAAGGTGGCAATCGTATAATACCATCATGGAACGGCATCACTCCCCATCTGACCGGTCTCATTTTAGGGCAATGGAACTCCAGAGGAAAAGGCGCCAATGGCACATTATTCTGCCTTGGAAAATCACCCTCATGTTTTTATTCATGCCTGCACCACAAACAACAACAGAATTTGATTTCCAGTGTAAATATTCTGGACCAATACAGAGATGGAATTACTTATTTGTGAAAATGTGTGCATCAGAGAGGGAATGCTATTTTTTACTATAGATAGATAGATAGATAGATAGATAGATAGATAGATAGATAGATAGATAGATAGATGTTACTGATTTTTGAAAAACAACCTAGTGAAACACTTCTGATCATTTCCGAGTGTAATGGCATTTCCATAACTGAGTCGTGCTCTAATCACCAACCCTTCCTGCTGGGCCTGTTTCATATCCTGCCGAGCCTGGTGACGGTAACTAGGATGAGGTACATGTACCTCCTGCAGATTACACTGCTGATGTCTCCACGGCGACAGAAGCCCTCATGTTGACACCTAGATCTCCGTGTGACGTGAGGTTCTTAACGTGATGGCGAGATAGATGGACTGGCAGATGGAGATCAGCTACAGTGTGAAATCGCAACACTGAGAGAAAGATCAAATGTAACATGCAGGCTAATTAAGTATGAAGGAAACAGACACTAAAGAAGTATTGACTGAGAGAAATGAAAAACAAACAAACAAAATAAATAGCATATAATAATTCATGGATTCACAATCTGAGACTCTGGGAGCAACCAGTGGGCTGTGGTTCAAGGTAGAGGGTTTTATTAAATATTTATACTTTGCTCTGGGATCATTCAGGATAGTTTGAATTCAAACAATGGCGTTTAGTGTCCAAATGGACTGACACAGCATACTACCTTATGGACTGAACTATGTTATTTCAGCTGTGGAATGGAATGCATCTCTCAAATGTTTTACATTTACTGTTGGGTGTTTCATCTTTTTTTAGCAATGATTTTTTTTCCAGGACTTTGACTGGAACAACTAGCTAATGTTATGTTACAATGCTGAGATCTAGGCCAATCCACATGTATAAAACACCTACGTACATGTTCCATAACTGTCACATTAAAATGCAGTCATTTCAACAGAGGTGAACCTTAGAGCTCACAAGGTGTAGCATGGAGTTTACCAGATTTACAACCAGGTTTTAAAATGTGCATATTTACAAACAAACAACAAATGTGGACAGTTGCAGTTTTACTACATTGCTGTAATATTTTTAATACAGCTTTCATTCAGACTCGCTGAAGACAATCAAGATTGACAAGAAAGACAATGCTGTGCTTACTTATTTTTGTCAGTACTTCAAAGTGGTTTTTGTTTCCCTTTCTCAGGCAATGTTTTAGTCAAACCTGTTGTTATTCTATCAATTAGCTGCTTACAATTGTACATGCTATACAACAGCAGAGACCTAATGATCCCTTTCGAGTAAGTATTTCTCAGAGATGTCATAACGTTGGACACATCATATAATAACACTGCAACGCTTGTCACAGAAGTATAGATCTTTAAAAGATGGTTGTGTCTCTGAAAAGGTAAAGAAGGAATTTTGCTCTACAGCTTCAGTGCTATTCACCTGTCCAACCATCTATCTGTGTTTCTCTACACATTCTTACCAGATAAATTAACACTGCTCAGAAAAGGTCAAAGTCACGTGTTAGCAATTTGTATTATTAATCTTTAAAGTTGTAAAAACTTGTAGGTAAGAACCTGCCAGATTCTTAAATGTGACCTTGAGATTTTTACACCATGGGCTAAAACTTGTAAAATATTAATTATATTACATATTATAATTATCTATATAGTTACAGAAAGGTATAAAACAACATCAATAGAGGACTTACAATTACTGCAAAGAATATTGGCACAGCACAGGGCAAACACCTGAGTGTGTAGGATGCTTGAAAGAAAGCATTTCTCACATCAGAAAATGTGACTGCCTTTTTCTATCAACATTTGTTGCTCTCAGGTAAATTTCATTTGCTTGGACAAAAAAGAATCAAGAAGATCAGTGTATGATCAAATACCAACACATATATACAGTATCTATTCTCAGAATGACTCTGAAAAGAAAGCTAATTTAAGATGAAAACTAAAATTAGCAACATACCTAAATGTCTTTTTATGCCTTTCAGCAAACATATCAATATCAATTTTAATTTTCTTAACTGTCAGCCTATGTGTATATTTTAACCAGAACACGTTTTTCCTTTTTTTTCTTTCTTTTTTTTTAAACGTCAAAATCCCAAACTAGGCTGAATATCTCATCTATGTCCCACTCTGGAAAATCTAAATTATAACTTGTGGTCTACCCCGCTGCTATATGATATTGTGAAATAAAATACTGACTTCATAAACACAACAGAAGTAAAAATAAACCTGTACCAGCCTGTGTTCTGCCTTGCTGCAAGCATCTTTCCTTTAAAAAAGTATGGTTGAGTGTGCAAGAAATGTGAAATTCACTGAGAAAAAAAAAAAGAATTCCCAGCATGTTGCAGAATACCAATATCCTTAAGCAGGCGGGGTTTTTGATGTATAGACTCCTGCCAGTGAATTGTACAGATGAGACACTTAAGGCAAGACAATAGTGTTATAGATTGTGGCAAGAGTTAAATCAATAGACCTTCTGAGGAGTAACAAGACACCCAGTAGCAAGTGCTACTGTTACACACACAGAGGAGGGGCTGGAAAACAAATGAGGACTGGCAGACAGGGGCAAAGACCTCAGTGTCACTGACTAGCCATTAGATGTTAGTGTGTATGTAGGTGTGTGTCTGTGCATGTGTATCTAAGGTCAACTCGAAACATGTGTTATGGATGTGTGTAAGTGTATGTGTGAATGTGTTTGTAAGGCATAAGCAAGAGCAGATACCTGTGTTTCAGTTGTACTTTTATCTCTGCTTCTTGGCCCTGTAATCTCCCACTGGGCATCAAAGCAGAGCCTCATCACTAGCTCTACCACACCCCTATATATCCCCCAGATCCCTGTGTGTGAGTGCGTGTGTGTGTGTGAGTGTGTGTGTGTGTGTGTGCATGTGAGAGCAAAAACAGAAATAGAAGACAGTCTAGGAGAGAGACAGAGAAGAGAGGAGAGATGGAAAGAGCGAATTAAAAACAGGAAAAGAGAGACAGAAAGTTACGTGTGTGTGTGTGTGTGTGTGTGTGTGTGTGTGTGTGTGTGTGTGTGTGTGTGTGTGTGTGTGTGTGTGTGTGTGTGTGTGTGTGTGTGTGTGTGAATGACTGAGAACGAGCCCCTCCTCTCTTCCACAGGCAAGAGGGGGGCTTTGCATGGAGCTTTGGACCATCACCCAGCCATGGCTGTCATCCAAGCCCAGCCTGCGAGCACCTCTCTAGGGCAGCTTCTACTAACCCCCCCTGGGTTTTACTTCCTCTTACTCCACCTCTGTAGTCTCTTCCACCTCTGATCCAGGATCTGTGGATCCTGGGGCCCTGAAAGGTGTCAAGGTCCATTAACCTGGAGCAGGTCTTATCATATTCATCAGGAAGATCAGAGATCAGATTTATCTCTGTTTTTATCAGATTTGAGGCTTCAGAAGGCTGCCAGAGATGTCATGGCTGTATGGTAATGACATGGAGGCTGGTGACAGACAGCCCAGAGTAGCAGCCATACTCTAGCAGCAGCAGCAGAAGCCGTAGATCCACACACAGTCATGGCCGCACACACCATAGAAGTGAATTTACACATGCACACACAAACACGTTCTAAATTTTTTTCCGAATCCGTCAGCAGTTGCTCGCACGTTTTTGATGGGGTTGTCAGCTTTGTTTAGTTTATGAAACAGGAGAATCTCACCCACTGACCTTTCTCGGCTTTCTACATTGAACTAAAAATAATCTAATGTAAAAACCGTTGTAGCCTATGAGTCATCCTTGTGAGGCATGATGAGATTTTTTTGGAGGCACCTAAAAATGTAAAAGTAAACAAAATAAAATGAAGTTAGCTTTTCTTTTGTGCGCAGAGAATGAAATCATGAGAAAAATATTTATTTGGGTTATTTTATGAGGTAAATCTGAGTAAAATCCATCATCCATTTTTGTGCACAAATCAAAAAGGAGAGGGTGTAGCCTACTGTCAAAACATACACACAACTCATTTTGTACATTCAGTGATATCTATTACTTGGTATCTACATCTTCTGAATACACATTTCCCTTTTATTGGCATTTGGCATTTCATGTCCCCACTGAATTCCACCAAATGTCAAATATTTTGATAGCTCACGTTCCAAGGTTAGCAACTTATTTTAATTCAGTGAGCAATACCTCCCACATGACCTCCAACCGTAACCCTGACCCCTAGCTGCTATCCCTACCGTGCTCTTGGGTTGCTAATGAATTATTGCTGACTCATCATGGTCGGCGGTGACCATTCAACCTGACACTTTGGGCTCCAGACACATGGTTGTGATGCTCAAACGGTCATTTAGTCCTGCACTCTGTCCATTACGTTCACAGGGGAGCTGAGAGCTTGTGAGCTCAGATTTGGAAAATATAGGAATTGAAACTGCCAAAACAAGAGTTGAGTTTTGAAATTGAGGCATGGTAATCTGTATTTTGTCATTCTGAATGGATATAGGGAATATTCAGTGAGTAAAAATGGAAACATGTCACTTAGAGTTTATATTCTTTTGTCAGGCAGGGAGATGATTAAAAAGCTGTTTAGTTATAGAGTTAACTGATATGTACATATCCCAATGACAATCCATATTTAGAGAAGCAGTACATTGGACAAATGTTGCCTTTTGGTTAAAAGAAAGGAGGTTATACGGTAAAAATAATGTATAAAGGAGATTTGGATGTATAAGCTATATGTATAGCCACAGAGAGGCAAAACAGACATGCAGTAACCCATAGCACACACACACACACACACACACACACACACACACACACACACACACACACACACACACACACACACACACACACACACACACACACACACACACACACACCTACACATCTGCAATCTGGCCCTCATCAACATCCTTCTTACGAAATCATTGTGGCTCTAAAAAGTCATTTCAGTCACAGTAGCAGCAGGCCCTTAAAGATTCATATTCCTATTTGCTGTCTGCCTCTCCTCTTGTGCACAGTGCACAGTGCACGCGCACACATACACACAACCATACAACCACACACACATAAATACACACACATAAAGCTACAGACAGAAGCGTGTGCTTGTACACACCAAGCCAGCTAACCCAGCAGGGTTAGGTTCATGAATAAAGGAGGGAATTAGAGCAGACCTGGAGAAGTCAGATAGACAGATAG
This sequence comes from Seriola dumerili, assembly GCF_002260705.1. Lineage (NCBI taxonomy): Eukaryota > Metazoa > Chordata > Actinopteri > Carangiformes > Carangidae > Seriola > Seriola dumerili. The sequence goes on from NW_019175077.1 coordinate 1,608,280, forward strand.
AGAGAGGTGGATGAAGAGAAGAGAAAGAGCTATTAAATTGTATGAAAAGCATTGGAAGGAAGGGGCAAATCTACTGAAGGGAAGCACAATCAGTAGACATCAACAGAAAAAAAGGGAAATTTAGAACAAGAGAGGAAGGAGGGAGAGGGAATACAGAACTGAGAGAGGAAGATACTAACATAAATAGAAAGAAGAAGACGTATATACAGAAGAAGAGACAGAGAGGGAGAGAGAGGGGGACAGTAGCTTTACTACCTAATTTAAATTGCTTGTGTCAATCCTGTGCTGCATATAAAGATAGAGGTAAATGTACATTTGTCCATGTGTGGATTTGTTAAAGGAGCTAGATCATTGTGGTGGTGAACATGGCTCAACATGTCAGGTATAATCTGTAAAATGTATACATAATCCTAATTACGAACACATACACACACACACACACACACACACACTCTCACATACAACTCAATTTTATTGCCAAAAAAATGTTATTGCCAAAGTAATAATGTGTTTTTAAAGAACACAACCCTTAAATGAATAATGCTCACTGATATGAAGCTGCCATCTACATTACTGAAATCGGAAATATCATTGCACCATAAAATGACATTATGTACGCTGAGACAGAGACAGACAGACAGAACTGAGGGAAGCTTGATGTTAATTTTCTGTGAATAAAAGAGGCAAGAAAATAATCACAAAAACAATGACACATGATGAAAACAGAAAAACGACAACAATAGGGACAATAAACATCCCTCAGACACCAGAAGCGCTGCAATCATCACAGTATCCTACACTACCCAGATACTGCACTCTGATTTCAGGAGGTGTGCGCACGCTCTTGTGTGTGCATGTGTGTTTATCAATGTGTATGTGTATGTGTGTCATAGGGGAGACAGGCAAGAGGCCGTTACCCTGCACCCAGATAATAACCTGGTTTTATAATGTTGCATATCTATATTCAGGCCAATTCCCCCTGGGGGGGAGCCAGAATAATAATGCTGGCCATTTTACCCCTCCTAGCGGGCGGCCATTTTCTGCCCTGATTCTCAGCATGGACCTCTCCTCATTCCCAAGGTAGCACGTAATGGATGCCGCAATGAGATGGAGTGACATTGTGGTGTCTGAAATGTGAAAAACCTATTTGCCGACCTGCCCTCCCTCAACGGGGTGGCTGGTGGAGATATGGGAGGTGTTTATGCCTAATCCTCTTTGCAATTCCATATGTTGTCATTTCAGATGATTGTCTGTATTTATGGTAAATTGGCAAATTTAGGAAATAGGTGCAAAATAACAGTAAAAATTGATATTTTTTTGTCCAAAACAAATGTAATCCCATAAGTGTCCTGAGAACCGGTGGTCATACTGTGTGATATCTGAATAATTGTGTGGGGTTTGCATAAAGCCTCAGAAAACAAAATAAAAGTGTTTTATAAAAATAAAAACTGAGTACAGTGCTGGCTTGTGGCTATGATACTTGCACACACACATACACAAACACACACATACACACACACACACACACACACACACACACACACACACACACACTTATTATCAGGAGTGAGTTTCTATCAACCATATAAATCAAAAAGGAGCGGAATACATGTTCCAGACAGAACTGGGAAGCAGCAAGTCTCATATTACAAGATTTCATCATCCGCATACAGTGCAAACACAGTTTGTAAGTTGAGGAGTGAAGGAGGTCTGGAATCAGGAGGGACTGGATTCACTTCAAACTATCCTAGTGAAGCACCGTCCCTCTGACCAGTCAATTTCAATAAAACTACAGACAAAGAAAGGTTAGGGTATATGGATTTCCCATCGTAGTCATGCACACAGAACTGCACTGTGAGCCAGCCATCTCTCTCACTTCTGAACTCTAAATGCTACTCACTCAAATTCTCCATCATATCCCTTACCTCTTCAATAATTCACAGATGGTAGCTTTCTCTGGCCTTTCAAACCTTTGAAATGTAACCTACATCCCACAAACACACCATTCTTGTTATCCCACTGATGACATGTGTTTATTCCAGCCCTTTGCTTGTTTTAGCAGTGGGAGAAAAGGAAGCGAAAACTTCAAACTTTAGAAAAGATTATTGATTGTTATTGACAGTTAATAGGAGATAAAAACATGCAGTGCAGTATAGGCAAGTGCATTTTAGATATATCCACTTAAATACATCTTGATTTTATTTGATTTTGCTATTGAATTTCCAGTGGTTGGCTTTAGGCCTACAAAAAAAGTCTCAACCTCAAAACCACTTGAATAACGGCAGTGAACTTTTTGCACAGATTGAATGGAGTTACTCGAAAAATTTTAAGTTTAAACTGATCCTTGATGAACATATCACTGTCGATGTCTTAAATTTTACTATTTTAAAATCAAAGATTATGGCTTTATTTATTTATTTTCAATTAGCCATTGCTGCAATTGGGGAAATAAGTCATAGAAAAACAAAATAATATATAAAAATAAAAAGTTTGAAAACTTATAGGCAGCAACACACAGTCTAGTCTATAGCAGTTTTGTTGAGTGTAATAAATCAGTCCACCAGGGCTTGTGAAATGGAGGACAGTTGGAGAGTGCAGTATAGGCAGTCAGAGAGAACAGCTCTGTCCAAGACAATCATATGATGTATCATTCATACTGTCAGTATGGTGTCTCTCCTCCTCCCTCCTTCTCTCTCTCAGTCTTTACGTCTCTGTCTGTCTCTCTCATTCTGGACTCATCCAGTCTCCTGTGGAGGCTATGATGAAGCCAAGCTCTCTCCATCACACACAGCTCCCCAGCTGCTATGGGATTACACATTTCAATGATACATTCACACACGGTGCCATTCAAATAGACTCTTGTGCTGTATATGCCCTGCTAAAGCAGCAACACACACAGATATTCTTATAAAAATCTTCCTTGTTGATAATTGACACGGAAATGAAGTTTCAGTGCTTACATATTTTACTAAACTTTCCAGAGACATCAAGGACATAAAAACGCTGTGTCCTTTTCATCTGTAAAACTAGTTTAGTGGTATGTCTATTAATTTGTGGTCTCATTTTATTCATCTTGGACTGCGCAATGTGGTTTTAAAAGAGTGGGTGCTGTCTCTGAATCATTTGAACTCTGCGATTTGCTAATGAATGCTGGGAGCAATCACCATTTCCCAGAAAATGGACAAAAATGATCCCTCATCTGTGAACCTAATCACTTACTGCCATTACTCCGTGTGTGTGTGTGTGTGTGTGTGTGTGTGTGTGTGTGTGTGTGTGTGTGTGTGTGTGTGTGTGTGTGTGTGTGTGTGTGTGTGCGCATGTGCATGCGTGTGTGTGTGTGTGTGAGACTGTCTGTCTGATTACCATCCCTGAATGAAATAGTTGTTTGGAATGATCCTGTGGAGGCAGGGGTGGGGGGTGGGAGTGGGAGGTTGTTTTTCGACGTGAAGCAGCAGAGTTGAGGTGGGATACAGACCTTTTCATATTTCATATTAGCAGCTGAAGAGAGAGATAGACAGAGATGGAATCAACAAAAAAGAAAAAAGAAGACTGTGGCATTAAGGTAAAAGCACATGTGACTATGAAATTATTATCAACTTTGTCCTCCTGCCGCAGCCTTACACCGTACTTAGACCAAGTTTATCATTTCAAAAAGAAGTCACAAGGATGTGCAGCAGTTCTTCCCTTACAGCACTTTATATAACAATACTTGTAAGCATGTTAGGGAGTCAGAGTTTGTACTTGCTCTTTAGATCAGACCTATGCCCACACTTCCACCTCAAAGACCAAGTCAAGACCCAAAGGCCCCAGTCTTGTAAGAGCAAACACCCAGTCTCCACTATGCTGCCTGTTTTATCCATGTTCTTACATCTTTTTTTCTTTTATTGTTCTGTTCTGACTTTCTTTTCACTCTTAATAAAGTGCATTGAGAGCTTGTGTAAAATGCACTACAAAGAGAAGTAATCTATGCATGCATGTGTGTGTGTAGAGATCTGAGTGTCTGCACCTGTGTGCTCACAGTGAAGAAATGTCGCAAGATAGACAGAAAGAGACAGAAACAAAGCAAAGGTCACATGCAGCATTGTGGGATGAACTGAGTCCCTTGAAATCTCATTTCCAAGGGCCAAATCTGATCAGTGCCTCAGACATGGACACAGAGCTGGAAAGAGAAAGAGAAAGGAACGGAAGAAGACAAGAAGAAAGGAGGAAGTCATAGAGAAGGAGATGGAGCAGGAGGAGGATTTGAATGAGAAAATTCCATTTGCTTGTCCACCGCTTATCTCGAGCTCTAACGGTTGAGAACAAAGAGAAATCCCACAATAATCGGCTTCTCCGTCAAACGCTGCCATCACTTGTATGGAAAATGAAAAGATGAAATGACACAGGACGCCCGCACCCTTTCTGTTCTCTCTTCTTTTATTTATCTTACTCACCTGCTCCTTTGCTCTTTAATGCCATGATGCCGACCTAATGTTCGATCAGGAACCATATGATTGCACTGTTTCTTTCTCTGAACATAAGGGTAAAGAAGCTGAGAAGAAATCATACACTGATGGAAGACCTCTAAATTAATTGAGCTCCTATGTTTATTCTCAGTTCTTAGCCATCCTCTGCTGCTGTCTTTCACACACACTCTCAATACACAAAAGTCGGCAGTACAAATAAAAAAAAGAAAAAAAAAGGATGAAAAAGAAGTAGAAGTTATTGAAGGTGATTCTATCCACTGTCAATACTGTTAGTGTTATCGCCGTGACAGTGAGGAGGAAGCTTTGGCAGAGCTGTCTTTTCTTTCTTTTACTTCTAACATCAGCACTATATAATCCCTGTTTGTGGATCACAACACACCTGTATGTATGTGTGTGTGTGAGTGTGTGTGTGTGAGTGTGTGTGTGTGAGTGTGTGTGTGTGAGTGTGTGTGTGTGAGTGTGTGTGTGTGAGTGTGTGTGTGTGAGTGTGTGTGTGTGAGTGTGTGTGTGTGAGTGTGTGTGTGTGAGTGTGTGTGTGTGAGTGTGTGTGTGTGAGTGTGTGTTTGTGAGTGTGTATGTGTGTGTGTGTGTGTGTGTGTGTGCGTGTGCATGTGATGATTGCATGTTTCTTCAAGTCTTCTGGTGTGTCCTTGCCCTTGTGGGTATGTTTATGTGTTTGTGTACATGTGTGTTCATTGGTGAGTGCATGATGATTGTTTCTTTTAGAGTGCATTTATATGTGTGTGTAAGTGTGTGTGTGGTGTGTGTGGTGTGTGTCCAGATAGGGTCACCTTGCATCCATCTCTTACCGTTTAGGGACCCCCTACAAGGATAAAAATCATCCTCTGAACTTAATCCAGGCTTATATCCTCTTCTTCCTCCTAACTCGCAAAAAAATGTGCACACACACACGCACGGACACACGCACACACACACACACACACACACACACACACACAACCACACACAACATACACACACACACACACACACACACACACACACACACACACACACACACACACACAGTTGTGTCTCCATGACTTCAGAGGACATTACATTGACTTACATTAATTTCCAACAGACTTACTCTAACCTTAACCATAACCACTACTTGCCAAACTCTGAGCATAAAATATTTTAAAACATGTCTTCATTTTACAATCTAATGATTTACCTTACTTGCTTTTTGTCCCAATCAGGATGACAAGCCTCTACATATAGGTCCCCACAACACACACACACACACACACACACACACACGCACACACACACATAGACAAGTCCAGACACCTGAGCAGAATGACCATCAGAAACCAGCTATGAGTAAAACCCATCACAACAGCTGAGTCTGCAGCTCTGCAGCACATATAGAAAGTAATCTGTGCGTTTTCACTCCTAAACATTCCTTAAACCATCACCAGCATTAGCTAATACTTAAACTGAATAAGTGTACTCCATTAATGACTGTGTGGATTTGGCATCATGTTTCTGGATTACATGTGTTGCAACTTCAGCCACAGAGGAGCTCATGGATCATTATTTGAGCTTTCTCCAGAAAAAAATTGACATTTTCTCTGTGAACCAACCAAGCAGTAACACTGACATCTCAACGGCACAGACTTAATGAATGCTATATCTATCAAATTCCAAAAAATCCAATCAGTTGATTGCAACAGTGTATGGAGGGCAGCAGCAGCCTACAGGTTAAAAAAGCAGGAATGAGACAGGAAAGCTGGCATTTTAAATCCACGGATGAGCGCTTAACTCCCAACTACCCCAGTGAAACTGCTCAGTCGTCAACAGTAGAAGACCGGCTGAGCTTGGCAGCTCCCAGGTGAAAATGTGTGATGGCCCTAGTGTGAAGCAGCAAACTGTGGTGGGGAAAAAAGTGTGCAGGCTCAGCAATCCCTCCTTGAACAAAGTTTTGATTTTTTAAAGAAGATAAACCAAGTATTAAAAAAAAAAAAACCTTATATAATTTTAAATGAAGCAGTGTAAGTAAAAGAGAGACAGGGTCCTCCCCTCTGACTGAATCTGAAAAATAAATTAATCTGGTAGCTGTAAGAAAGAAAAGAGTAATCAGACAATGAGCTGGGTGCCAGACACACCATTGATTTCAAACTATCTCTCTAAGCAGCCTCAGAGGTGCAAACCATATCCACCTTATGATATTGACCCTGCCTCTAACAAATATGCTTATATTTATATTGCCTTTCTGACTGAGACAATACACAGCCCCTCTTTGGATGGATATTGGATCATACACACATGCTTACCTCCAAACTCAATATTCATTCTCTTGCACTTGTGCTTTATCTTTGGAGTAAATATTTATGTGCTGTTTGGCACAAAGCAAAAAAAAAAAAAAAAAAAAAAATCTACTCAAAAGACTAAATCGCCTTGTGTCAAAAATCAATGATAAAATGGGTGCGCAAGCTCTGTTTTCTAGGTCACATTTGAATATTTCTTTTAGAGATATTGATTTGTTTTGTGTGACCTACCCAGGCCCATTCTTTGTAATTAAAAGAGAAAGAGTGGGACTGTGGCGTGGAGGCTATCTCAGTCGTGTGACAATCACAGTGGGTGTGTACTGTACGTGTAAGTGTGGACATGTTTATGTGCGAAAGTGTATATACTGTTGTGTTACTGTGTGGCTAATGAATGAGAGGCAGTTATGATGAAGAGGAGGTGGAGCTGGACCTTAAGGAAGATTTATACTGTGTTGGGTATTTGTGTGTGTGTATAGATGAGGTGGTGTGAGAGTTTGTGCAGTGTGTGTTGCAGTGGGGTAGATTAATTTTGCTATATTAAATTCAGCCTATAATCCAGACTTTGACTCCCCACCCAGAAGCCTTTAGATCAGACGGGCCAAAGCAGACAAAGAATTCTAGATCACCAAGGCAACAGAACAGTCTGCATGATTCCATGCTTATGAGAGTGTGTGTGTGTGTGTGTGTGTGTGTGTGTGTGTGTATGTGTGTGTGTGTGTGTGTGTGTGTGGAGAGAGAGAGAGAGAGAGAGAGAGAGATAGTGGGAAGAGATAAGAAGTAAAATGTAAAATGCATCCTAATCCACAAAGTTATGAGGTCCGTTTGTGTGCGTCCATGCACATGTGAACACACACCTGTGCATTAGTTTTGCTAGATCCTGCAAAGTTGCACCAGGTTTTCAGTTGTCACATACTCTCCTAAATGTATCTATGCACCTTGTTTGGGTTATCTACTGTATGCTGCCTTTTTATGTATAAAGGTTTTGCATATAACATCCAAACAAACCACAAGAGATTAGTATGTGATTTTTTAAAATGGTATACCATCATTGACGTCATTTTCAGGTGGTCAATTTGAATCTTAAGAGAGAACTTTATGAGCTACAAGAGCTACACTACCTTTGTAAAAATGATTAGGAAAAATGTCTGACACCAAAATTAGAGAACTAATCTCCCCCCAGAGCAAGGACAAGATAAGTAGGCATCTTAGCAGCATGTTGCAGAAAACAGTCTCTACATTATTTGCGAAATCCCACCATTTTGAAATAAAGTCAATATCTCACTTTTCTTTGTGCAAAAGCCAAAAAGCCCCTACTTTAACAGACAGATGAACCCAGAACATTTTATCACTTAACAGGGCTTCATATGTCAAACACAATATACATGTGATAATTTGTCAATGGGCCATATGTGTGTGGTTGTGTTTGTACAGTCCAACTTGAAGCTTGATATGAATGTCAACTAAACACTTAAACTGTAAAATGTAACATGTCTTCTGTGTGTGTGGTTTGTGTGTCCCTTTGTGTGTCCTTCTGTCCTTTAGCCCCAGTGTCATCTTCCTCCCCTGTCTCCGGGTCGTCCAGGCCTGTTTGAAGTGGCTATTAGCCAGAAATCAAAGCCTGCCATCAAGCCCATCTCGGCCCTGTGCCCTTTTAGAATATTCACCAACGGTCTCCTGGCCTTTTGTGAGCCCCCTGGAATAAAAATAATCAAAATCAGAATGGACCTTCATGTGCAATAATACTCTGTCTACTCTTATGGCCTCCACTGTCAATGCCATTTATAATTCATGCACCCATACTGATGGGTCTGGGGCACGTTCAAGAGGTCTGCTCCTCACTGTTCCACCACTGTTCATCAATAGCTGCCAGCGAGGTGGGGGACTTTATTATTGAACAGTGGCCATGCTAGTTTGACGCAAACACTGTTCTATAATTATTAGAACTTCAAAAACTTTACACTCTCTCTCCCTCTATCCAACTCCCTCCCTCTGTTTGAAATAGCCTCCCTCACCCTCTCTTCTCTCTGTTGTTAATTTAAACACTGGCGGTTTCATCCCTCCCCATAGGTGTCTGTTTTACAATAAAAGGTCATCCTCATTTGTCCGCAGACACAAAAGGGACCACCATCGGGGCTGAGGTCAGACAATCAGACTGACAGATAAATAGACAGACGGATAGAGGGATGGCTGGCGCTACAGGCTGGCGCTCAGGATGCAGGAGAGAGGAACAAGCAAAAGAGAGATAAGAAGGTAAGATAGATAGAGAGACAGTGAGGGAGGAAGATATGGAAAGGCAGAAGGAGTAAGTGAGGGAGAGATGGGAACGATGGAGAGAGTGGTAGTAGCTGGCGATGGGGCGGGTGGGTGAGAGCGAGGACAGATAACTAATCATGCCATCACCTCCAGTCTTCTTCTTCCTCTCTACTCCTTCTTCACCTCCTCTCTGCTCCTCTGCGGGGATGATTGACGAGGGCACGGTGGACTGAGGTTGTCCCAGTCCCCAGATTAGAAAGCCCTCAAACAAATGAAGCCTGGAAATGCTACCCTGGGGAGCTAGGAGCCATGGGTAGACAGACAGGACACCCACTCTGGCTTAAAGAGACATGAAGATAAGGGAAGGGAAGAACCAGAGAGGAAGAGGGAGGGAGAGATGGGAAATGACATGTTTCTTGGGTTTTAAGGGTATACAGTATGAGCAGAGACAGGAGCTGGAGTAAAAGGAAGGGTATACGTTAAAGTTTAAGTTTCTAACAGAGAGTGTGAGAGAGGATAAGAGAAAGGCAGAATGAGTGCAAGAGACAGAGACAATTATCCGTGTAAGGTGAGTGAGGGAGATAGCGTGAAGTCACTTTAATTAGGTTACCTGCAGAGACGGATGAAATGAGAAGCTGAGCATGACAAATAGAGGAAAAGAGAATGATGGAGGACAGGGAAGGAGAGACAGATAGAGAAGGAAAAAGGACTCCCGACCATGCCTTTACACACCTGTTCTTGTCTTTCCAACAATACCAACTGTCCCCCTCATGCTCCTCTGCAGATCCGATATAGTACATTTATCAAAAACTGAGCATCACCCTGTTCGCCTTACCAGCCCCCTTGCACATAATAAACCCCCCCACACAGACACACACACTTTGAAAAACGATCATCCTCGACCCTCGCCCTATTGTTTAAGATTCAAGCATTAGTGAAAAAAAAGGAAAAAAAGGGGGAAAAAAACAGGTGATATATGACCAGATATTAAGAAAAAGTTTGATTTTATAGATGTCACATGACCCTAGCATGAGTGACCTCCATTTTCCCAAATGGCGCAGGTCCAGGGTTTTAATGGAGTCTCCGTGAGCTATATATCAGTGCAGCTTGTCTCGTAAAGCTCTCCTCGGGCCGACCTCACAAACCACCTCCACCTTTATCGTGACACTTAGGAAGGTTTTCACGAGCAGAAAATAGATGTATTAACAGGGAAAGATTTTAATATAGTCAGTGGGTGAAAAAAAAGCAAGATGGAGGAAGGTGTTGGAGGTTTCTGCTGTTTTTGTAAGTATATATTAGATTTTTTTTTTTTGTTCTCTTTCCATCCCTCTTTCTCCATCCCTCCTGCTCTGTCTCAATCTCTGCTTCCTCCCTCCCACCTCCTCTTCCTATGTCTGTAGAATGTCACAATGTTACAGCTAGTCAACATGACACTTTTTAAAGTTTTGCGAGGAGGCTGACAGAGCACAGAGGAGATTAACCTTGCTGCCTGCCATAGCACCTGTCCCTCTACTCTCTCTTTCTTTTCCCTTCAAAATAACACAGAGGACCACATAAGGCAGCTGTATGGGCCACATATTGTGTTATATATAGGGCACTGAAAGCATCTGAAACACTTTTATCAAGCAGATCAGTGAAAGAAAAATATATGTAAAATGTACAAAAATGAGGATGGGAGTATATGCATGGGAATTGGGAACAGAACATATTTAGGAAGTGTCTAAGAATATTTAAATGCATACAGCATAAAAATTTGAATGTAGGAATTTATAACCAGTTGGTGATTTTTGTCTTTATTGCTTTTCATTCATAAACTGTTTTCTTCTTCAATAAGATACACATATTATTTTAGTGTATTTTTTTTTCATCTTGTTTCAACATCTTTAAAAATGTTAGGAATTAATAACGCAATGCTGATAAGCTTTAAAAGAGACTGTTTGTATTTCTAGGTGTGGGCTGGATGTACAAACTGTAGGTATTATATGCATCTTCACTGCACAGTATCAAAGTGCAGCCTCCCCCTAAAGGCTCTGTTCCCTGTGGTGTATTTTTGTAGCTTTGAACACTTCTTTAAAAAAACATGATATGTAATCTCATTTTTCTTTGCATCGCACCATAACAGACCTGAGCGCAGGGAAACTATACATTTGATAACAGAACATGAGAATGAATACAAATCAAGAAAAGTTATAGAGGAGGAATGCTGCAGAGCAGGAGCAGCTGCTGCAGTGTATTGTATCTGAAGTAAATACTGATTGACTAGTGAAGCGGTGTTTAAAACACACAGTGCCCCCAGTCAGAGCCTGCTCTTCATCAGTCAGAAAGGCAGAAATGAGAAATGCATCTGAGCGACGCTTTAAGAGGCAAAGTTCAGTAATTGGGAATGACAGACACACACAAAGCATCCATCACTCATGACCTTTCCATTTCTCCCTCTCTTTCTTTTTTCCCCTTCTCCTGTCTCTCCATTCAGGACAAGGACGAGAAAAGCAAAGGAGGAACGGGAAAGCACGTCTTTTAGACAACTATATTTAATCGGTCTGTAAAAGCTGCATTGTGATGCCATTAACCTGGAATCAGCTTGCAGCTGACATTAAATAAAAGGAATGTTTTGTGTATGTGATATGAACACAGACACACAAATATAATTTTCAGAATGCTACAATGATTTCGACACCTTCATACAAAATGCCAGTATGTCATGTGGATTAATAGGTAGACTAATTTGCTTTCAAGAAGTAAAACAAATGAAAAGGAAGGGGCGCACACATAAAGTCTTAGCGCATGTCCCTGTGCTGTGCTTCAATTTTAAGAGTAATAGGTTCACGGAAAGTTAACTTGTTCAAATTATGGGACTGCATTTGTCACGAATGTTCTTTCATGGCCGGACTATTTATTACCGTCTCTTTTTCTTTTTGTTTTACTTTATTCTTTTTCAATCCTTCCTCTGTGGCATGCACAAGAAACATGCTTTTCTCTGTCTTCTCTGTTTTGTCTGTCTTAGACATGCACACACACAAATGGACGCACACACTTCACATCTGGACTTGTGTTTAATTTTACGTCAAAGTCCGGCCAGGAAGCACCTGTCTAGATGAAATCCAGCAAGAGAGAAAGAAAGGGAGAGAGGGAGGAAGAGAGAGAGAGAGAGAGAGAGAGAGAGTAGAGGGGAATGAAATGAGAGGAAAAAATACACGGAGCAAAGAAAAACATTAATCCATCTGTTGTGGAAATGCATGTCACAGGCGTCACATTAAAAGCAACGTCAACAAACAGAGCGAAAACCAAATTGGTTTGGAAAAGGCAAGTCATCTGAAATTAACACAAATTTCATCCCCTCTAAATGTTATCACGTCTGTCTGTGTTTGGAGCTGAATGCAGGTCATTCTTTCTCTCCAATGCTCAGGGGGCTGCTCGCTAGCAGCTCCGCAATTACAGAGTAGTAAAACTTCCAGATGTGGGATTATTCTTTCCTTCACATTAGCAGATTAAAAGATCACTGTCTGGATAGAGTCACACACCTGTTACTAGGCGGCCTGGTGATATTCTTAACATCACATCCACATGCTCAACTTGTGGTACAGGATGTTCCACGTCCAGAGCAGTGGTCACTTGACGTTCTCCATCTCAATACTGATGAATGAACAGAGGGAAACAACAGTGTCTTCCATGATTTCAAAATAAATCACCATAATTTACGAAATGCGAATCAATCAATCAATAATTCTTTGGCCTAAGAGTGAGAACTTACAGCTGTGTAAAATAAACTGTGTTTTTTATGTCTCTAGGTGGGTAAATTTATGTGATTAATAGATTCACCGATTATCCATTAAGAAGCAATGCTCTATCATACATAACTGTTTTCACAGCAGCTCTTGTTGCAGCAAAAACATATACAAACTTAAAAGAATATAATAGACTCTCACAGCATCCATGTTTTTTGAATGCACATCAATTCACCAAAGTGAAAATCCATGTAGAACCAGAATATCAGTATGTATGCTTATAGGGTTTATAGCTTTTGTTACCTGTGTTCTCAGATGTAAATGCAACAACATTTTTGATCCAGGAAAAGGCAAAATTTAAAAGGGTGACTTTTGGGCATAGACAGAAGCCACCCTGTATTCTTTGCAGACTTTGATGACTTTGTTCACCAAAAGAATAAAGTTAAAGCTACAAGAAAATCAGAGTAAAAAAAGTTGAGACAGCTAACACAGCTACAGTGAGCAGTTGGGAAGCCCATAAGACCAAAAAGGTGACATTTTTACAGTGAACACATGTGACTCGAAGCCTCACTGCAGTGTTTTTCCTCATGTGTGGTATCTCAATGTGCTGTAAAATCAAAGACAACCATTGCTGCCTGAAATGTATTACAAAAGCAATATCTATTTATATAACTAAACTGCAACAGCAAATATGTTTTGTCAGAAACATAACCACTGGCTGGACTATGTTCATATTTATTTATTTATTTAGTTTTTCATTTTGTTGTCATGAATAAAGTATTTATTAATGGCAGTTGGAGTCACTCATAGGTGGATGGTGGGAACATAAAGCAGACGACTGTCACCAGCTCGGGGTTCATGTCTGATTTAGGTTTAGCAAACAAAAGCATTTTAAGTTAAGGATAAGTTAGGATAACTTTGTGGTTTTGGTTAAATGTAAATAAAAATGTTGTGTCTGAAGTCACTGTGAAATTCTATATTAAACCTGAGCACAATCTTCACTAACCTTAACAACATGCTGTTATGCTGTATATTGTTCTAAATATAAATATATTCAACAAATATGCCGCTGTGAACATTTTACTGACACCTTCAGTATCAACATATTTGTGACTAAATATGTAAATTATATATCCTCATGAAGTGAACAGAAAATGTGATCCAGTCGTTATTATGTTCCCAACAAAACATACTGTGCAATTTCTAAAAAAAATTTTTTAAAAACCTTGGTTATAGGGTTCAACTGATCTCCCTAAATTTAAAAAAAGGGTGTAGAAAAACATTAGTGTGCCAGAGCCGCACGCCTTCTGGTGCATGTTTGGCTTCCATCAATTTCTTTATAAACTCTCAGTAAAATCATTTTTTTTCTTTAGGTATTTTCTAGTTTTTTAAAGTTAACCAGTTCTTGAAATTGCCAACTAACTGCTTGAAGTAGCTAATATCATATCTTGAATCAATTGGATGGTAATCAAACTGCGATTTTTAGGGTCACAATTCTTTTAAATTCAATCTTGTGTGTGTTCTATTTTACTTGAGTGCTGATGTTGCTAAAATGGATTATATGATCTTGGCTCACAGCCTCAAGTAGTAAGTTGGCGTATGTTAAACCCAGAGTTGGTTTCTGTGTCAGTTGGCTTGTCTCATTAGCAACATCTCTAACATGCAGCATTACAGGGTTTAATCCTGCACTCAGATCTATTTTACTGAAACACATTGTTCCTATATGGAAACTATTTCATCACTGTGAATGTATCTCTTAACATTGCTATGCAGATGATACATGCATTTATACATCGTTTTAAACTTAACAACTTGATCACAGTGATTATGGCTTATTTGTATATTAAAAATTAAGGACTGGATAATTCTAAATATTCTTCATATACTTCATATATCTTTCTGAAGACTGGCCTTAAAGTTACCTCCATTGTTAGGTAATGATGACAAGTTTTATTTTCTCTGTGTACTCCTCCTCCTTTCCTATAATACGATGCAAAATTTTAAACTCATTCTATGAGTGTAAACAACAACTGGAAATTATGGTTAATTTTTGTATTATCATGCATGTTTCATTCAATCTTAGGGTTTGTCTTGCTTTATATTCCATATTATCATTGAAATAATATTTGATCTTTAGCCCAATAAGTGAAATTACTCTTTTCCTGTTTCAGATTGAGCTCAGTGACACAGAGAATTACTGACATTTAAAATTACTAACATGCAGGTCAGGAAAGTTCAGGCAAATTCAGTCATGCACTATTCTCAGCCTTCATCAGTCTTTCACATCATAACTGAGACAGAACTTGCTGTTTACGTAGCGATGTCAGAACACATCTGTTAATTGATTTGGTCAGAACTCCAGTCTGTGCTGCGGGTAATGTCCCATCACAAGCGAAGACGCCAGCTGTGGGCCACATATAACCCTGTTCCACTTCAATGTGCATGCAGCCGTAGACTACAAAGTTTAGGTGTGCCAAAGTGTGTTAAGCTCAACACACACACTCCAGGTGACATCAAGCAGCTGCTACCTTGGGTTAAAAGCAGCTGTAAAGGTTGATGCCACTTACATTCGGTTATGGTCACAGTCCTCACATAGCAGTGAACATACGGTCATCTGTCTACAACCGTCTGTGTTTCATGGTGTTGTTGAAATAGGACATTGTCAATAAATCTTTTTCCTGTGCAAAAAGTAAAGTACATCCCAGTAGAACAGAGAACAAAGGAAGAAATGTATATCTGGGTTCTGCTTGATCATGTTTGCTCTTATTACACTATTTATCTCTTGCACTGTGGTCTGTATGTTTAATGTCTCACTGTGAGCAAAACAACCACTAATCAACTAATAATTAGTAAATATTGGCAGTTTATAATTCTATGGTAACTATGAGAGATGGAAGTGGAAAGAAATGTCATCAGTTATACATAATCATAGAGGAGGATCAGCGGCAGGAAGACTGAGGTTTGCAATAGACAAAATTAAGCTCTATTAACTCCATTATTAGTTCAGTATCCGTCTCACAAAAGATGACTCAATACATCTTCACATGGATCTGATTTACTGAGCAACTAAAGGGTTGGTGCATGCATTCTAGTATCTACTGGAAGAAAAATCCACACATAATCTATTGTGCTCTTCAGTGGATTCCAGTTTGAATTTCAACATGAAATTTGTAATTTACTTTTTTGATGTGCCTGGCATCCAGTAACCACATTCGTATACCTCAGCATCAGACAGGATGACTTTCATCAGCCCCCAGAGAACATGCCTGAACTTGTTGCATCCAGTTGTTGGTTTAAGGTGTAGGTATAAAAAGCATCTGCTTAAGTGATAGGGATAATAAGACTAAGAAAGCAATTCTTTTTTCCAGTTGAGAAAAGTGAGTTGCCTCAAATCCACAATGCAACATGTCCTGTGTGTCTGTTGCATCATGGAC
Source organism: Seriola dumerili (assembly GCF_002260705.1). NCBI lineage: Eukaryota > Metazoa > Chordata > Actinopteri > Carangiformes > Carangidae > Seriola > Seriola dumerili. The sequence continues at coordinate 1,624,431 of NW_019175077.1, forward strand.
TGGTAAGGCTGCTGTCTGTAAAATGAAAAAAAAAAAAGATCTTCTGCTATGATGTTAAATACTTAAGAATCAAGGGAATGGGAATGTACATCACACCCTGCACTATACTCAGACATCAGGTGGATTTGATAAGTCAGTCATGCAGCAATCAGAAAACTATAGCACCAAATAACAAAATGGTTCCAAACTTGCAAGTTTTTATCATTAATCTATTTAATTGGTTTAAGGTGGACTTGTCATTTGTCATGTCATTTTAAATCAGCAAAGAAATTAGCTTTAATGTTTTAGTGTTATTTTGCTGTTGGAAGTATAAATAGCATACACAAATGTGCATCAACTGCTTGATAAATGGCTACACTAACACATGTGTATTGTCTTGTGTCAGTGGTATTCAGAGAATAACATTAAGACAGCTCAGAGAGGTGTAACAACCAGACAGAGGCAGTAACAACTGTGGCCATTCCTCTCTTTCTTCCTTCCCTCCCTTTTTCCTTCCTTCCTTTCGTCTCCTTCAAGGTCAATCGTCAGAGTGAAGCTGCATGTCACAGCTCCTTTGTCTATTCAGATAAAATTGCTGCATTCATTGTATGTCAGATAAACCTCAAAAAGGGAGTGAGGAGGGTATGGTGAGAGAGAGGGAGGGAGGGAGAGAAGAAGAGAAGAAGGCCCCTATCACGGCATCCTCCAGCCTGGCCATAGCCTGTTTTTATCTGTCCATGACAAATTCAAGCATTCACTCTCTCCTCTCCTCTTTCCTCCACATTTTCCTTCACCTTATCTACTGTCTCAGCACTGCATCACTTGCCATTTTAGAATAATGTCTCCCCATGTCTATAATGACATTGCCTTTGTGCTTCAGATTACCTTGGGACCCCCCCCCCCCCCCCCCCCCCCCCACACACACACACACAAACACACACACACACCCCCAACGCACATAGATGCTGGAATTAAGATTCACTTGCACACACACAAACACGCAAGTGTAACAGAAAATCTGCCCATGAATCTTTTCAGAGACTAACTGAATCAAGGTACATCAGCAGCAAATATTATTTCCAAATGACACTGTGCACTGTCTTTGTTTATTCAGAATAGCATTGTTGGAGTTTATAATAATGGCTGACCCACTCGTGCCCATTCTTATCTATTGAAGTCAGTAATATCAAACTGAGCAGCTTTGAGTGTATAATTGTACAGTATTAACTTCCTGGCAGATGACTGAGGGACTCTTCTCCATCTTTCAGATGAATACTTTATAGGGATAATAAATCAAAATTCCAATAATCACTTTATGTGGTAAGTATCGTTACACCAAAAACTTATCCAGGCTAAAACCATATTTAAAGTGATCAATCTGTGTAACAAAAATACAAAAATGTCACATCCATAATATTTCCAGCTCATATTTTACAGTGCAAGTTCTTCCTCTTCCTATTTTCTCAGATAAAGAAATCATTTTCTTTCAGGTATCATCAGACATGAAGCCAGTCTCCAGCATGTATTATTTCTGTGTTCTGATGAGCTCCTTAAACTGTGACAGGTCCTTCTCTCCACTGCCTGGCCATGTCTCCTAATGAGATGGTAATCAGCCAGTCATCAGCAAAGGGACCATACAGGACACATAATGAGAATATTAAGCTGCATACTGAAAGGACACCCTGCCGGGTGGAGAATCAATGGTCTGGCCTGATGAAAGGTGGATGATGCAGCTGATGGCTGGAGAGAAGGAAGGAGGGTGAGAGAGGGAGAGAGTTGTGATGTTGTACTGTACCCAGTCCTTTGACTCAGAGAAGTCACACAGCTTTATCCAGGGAAGAAAAAGAAAAGGGTTATTGATTTAAAACATCAACCAATATCATCATGTTACTTTTAAAAGGTTTTTAAAAATATATTTCACTTTTTGGGGGATTTAAATTTATGATAACACTAAAGAACATTTAGCATTCATTTCCTCATCGGTGCTATATCAAGGCTTCAGATCTTTCTAAGACACAAAGAGTGGAAGGTGGAAATCTGCGCTAAAATGGCAAAACTGCGGATGCAGTCAAGAAAACTGTTCTGGTCAAGATTGTTGTAAGGTTGTTTATTTTTGTCAACTCCCTGACTGGTTAAACATGGACAACTGAAAGTCCCGTCAGCACTGAACTGGAGTCTGAAAGCAGAAAAAACTCACCAATTTAAAACACCAGGGTAAAATCTCTTATCAGGTGCCACGCCAAAAAAATTAAAGACTCAATTAAACAAAATGCAACAAAAGAGATGTTGGATATGTCATTGGGGTAGATGTTTCCCAATGATATCGAACTTATTAGTTCATATATATCTGCATTTAATTTCTATAGACTCATTTCTGATTCAGAGCAACTAGTTCATGTCAATTTTGCTCATGATTAATGCTATATAGTATTGATTCAATAACTCTCTTACATCTGCTTTATTATAAAACTTCATTACACAATACTATATAATAACACTCCAGGCTGGTGCCTCATACGGATTTTACTTTGTCAACTGTCTTTGCTCTGCTTACTTTACATGTTGGTGTTTATGAGCCAATGGTTTTTTGATAATACTTTCTTTAACATTAAATGAAATGTGTATGTATGTAGTTTATACAAAGAGTAAAAGAGCATTACACATATATGTAACTAAGACCCCACAATCAAATACATGTGATGAAGCTCCATGAGCACTTACAAATGAGTATGTTCTTCTTTATATACAATTATGCAAAGAGGAATTTATGTGAAGGAACAATGAGAAACCAGGCTCAACACTGGTTAAATATTTAGATGGGCAGCATGAGAATGCCTTTAAACAAAACGGGGCAATAAAGACTGCAATCAAAGAAATATATACATTTTTATGTGGTAATAGCAGCAATAGATGTTAAACTCATTAAAGATCATAAAAAAGTCATTCTTAGCTGACTGGTTTAATACCTTCATAAATATGTTTGTTTCAGCTTCACAAATAACAATCAGCTCATATGCCTTTATTAGTGCATTTGTGCCTAATGGATACAACCCAGTCTGTTACCGCACATGAAACAAGAAAGAGGTTGTCAGTACAAGTGGGTCATTTTGGTCATGTGCAGTTGTTAGAACAAGCCAGGCACACATGCAGCAACAGAACATGTCAACCCCCACTAATGTTGTACATCATAAAAACTGCTGTGACAGTTCAGATGTGGAGGATGAACTCTCCCACCCCAACTTCCCTTTCCCATATAAACCATTTGGTAACCCTTTATGGATTTCACATATGTATATTCTTATTTATGTCCACTCTATCATCACTATGAAACACAGTCCCTGTTTGAATCTGGCCATAAAACCAACTGGAGTCACGTTAATTGTCAGACACAGCCGCGAGTTCTGATCATAAATGCTGTACTACATACTGCTGCTTTAAATCACAGACAAATCTATCCCTCCCCTCTCTGGTGCCTTCCAAAGTGATTTGGTCTCAATTTGTAATAAAAAGACCAGCAGAGAAAGCACTGCCAGAGCCTGCGATAGGCTTCTCTTTTGTGTTTTGCATTTTTTCACCTTTTCGCTCGTCGCAGAGACTGATTTTTAATCTAATAAACATTGCATGAGCCCACTGACCAGAACAAAGGGGAAGAAAAAAAAAACATCTTTCTGAACATCTATCAGATCGCTCTTGTTAAAAAAAGAAGGGGTTGGGGGGTGTTTCTTAATAGGAATGGGGTAGGATATAAGGTTTCATGCCAAGATTGTAAAATTACTGAGGAATAAAAGCCATTCATTTCACATGACATCACCACCTTCTGAGGATGTGAGCTTCAGCAGCTTCAAAAAGAGGACAAATTGTTTCCTCCATCCACTTCAGTACTACTGTTGTCTGAAAATACATACAATGCGGCAGAACAAAGAAGTGGGATTAGCCTCCCTGCTATTGGCTGGAGCTTGTGACACTTGTAATAAAAATGTAATATTCTTAACAGCATAAATGTCTTTGTACATTGGTCATATATATGTGTATATATTTGTGTGTGTGTGTTTGTGTATTTGTGTGTGTGTGTGTGTGTGTGTGTGTGTGTGTGTGTGTGTGTGTGATCAGACAGTGAGAGACTCTGCTTGGGGCAGATTTGAATGGATTTCTTTCTTGTAAGATGTGGGCACAGTAAAAGTTAATACACACCTCACAGTGACCCTAGTGGTGAAATCACAAAGCAACAGCTTACACAACAGGGATGATAAATAGCTGCCTATCTCCCTGCAAACTTGTTACCTTTTTCTCAGTATACTGCAGTACATTTCCAGTTAAATATTTGCACTTAAAACATTCCCTCTAATGTGTGTTATTATTGCTGCCCACAAATTAATACTTGAGCACTAGGATTGCAGCCGTTATGTTTATTGACATGGCTGTCAGTCACTCGCCATGGGACCAAGTCAAATCAGTCCTGTATGACGTTTGTTGACACAAATGATACAGCACTGGAGCATGCTCCAGGGGTACTAAAGGTTGGTCTGAGTAGTTCTCAACCAAAATGTCACAGAAAACACATAATTTCCAACCTGCTCCACAGCAAATTCATGCCACACTCACAGAGATTTACATTCACTAATGGCAAATGCATAGCCTAACAGAGGCGGGCTACTTACCTATGATGCATATCTCCTTTTAACAGAGACTCTCCACATGTGGGAGAGAGGAGGAGGTGTGTGTTTAGTGACTGTTAAATATAAATCAGTGGTGTATTCAACACTATATCCACCACATGAACTTGGAGGCTTATCGTTACGGCCTGTACCTCTCATACTGCAATGTATGGCGCTCTAAAGGACTGAGGGCCTTAATAATTGGCAGCGCCAATGAGAGGCCTCACATCCATCTGCTGTATTAGTTTATCTACATAAAACAAACAGGGTTGCTACATTCAAAACACAGGCAGACATTATTAACAAAGTATAAAAGAATAATTTCATTTTTCTCCCTTTCTCAGAGAAATGTGACACATCATCTGGCGCAGTATTGCGTTGCCCGGGGTGAGGGCCCTGCACAGTAGATGGACCGCTGTAATTTCTCATCTATCAAATTATAGTTTATTGTTCAGCACAGCAACCCCAGGCTACGCACAACCCTGTGCACTGACAGTTATGAAACATTATATTTCCACTGTCATGGTCCAGGCCCAAGACAAAGCTTAAGAAAGAAAAAGAAAGAAAACAGAAAGATATAAAGACTCCAAAGTAATCTCGTCATGTCAACATGCATGTTAAACAAAGCTTTGATCATAGCTGTTCAAGCCACTGTTGCTATTTGTGGGGTTTGCTAAGGACATTAGGTTACTCAAATTGCCATTAGCCACTACTGTATAAGCTTGTTTATTATTGCCATGGTAATGATTTTTCTACCAAATGAAATTTGTAGGCAGGAAATTGTGTTTAATGCTGGTCTAATGAGTCTGCTGTAAATTAGCTGGCGTGCCAGCGTGGATGACTAAAAGGCCTTTAAGTAACCTTTGGTCTCTGTTGAGGGTAATTTGATACTGCCACTGATGATTCACTTAGCAAGGCTAAAAGGTATAGGCTTGCATCTCATGAAGGACATGTGAAACTACTATCGCTCTTAAACTAGAAATGAATGTGAAAATAATCAAATCGACTTGCCACTGGATGACTTCAAGACAGTGAACGTGAACTCCTGACTCGAGTCAAACCAATTTAGCGTGCTGTCACCAAGGTCAAGGTTTAGCTACACTGCACACATGCCACTCAAAGCTGAGCTAGTCTTAGATCTTGGCCTAACAGCGACAACATCTACTGTAAATGGTAAACAGACCTCATAAAAGCATATTTTTTTTGTAAATCTGTCACCCCTTCCTTTCTAACTACCACACTTTTTTACAATCTTTTCAATGATTATGTATGTTTTGACAAAATACAAATAGAAATATACAACATACAAGAATCTATTTTCCAGTAAAATTGAATTAACACATGAATTTGCACTGTGTAAACATACAGGGCCTTTTGGTCATCATTTGGCACAATGTACAGCTGTGCAGCTGAACAATAAACTTTATTATAAAATTACAACAAATATGAAATAACAATAAAGTTAATTGTCCATATAATATCATTGTTGAGTATGACTACAAGTAAAAACATATACTGAGTAACAAAATACACAACATTTTTAGTGCAATTTACTTTTGCACATTTGTCAACATACAGGCTGGAATAAGTTTAATGTTGGCCTTTAATAGTGGCGGAAAGGGTCCATTACTACTACAGAACTGTATACTGCAATAAAACATCCCATACAAGAGAGTAAAATACAGAGGAATCAAATATGTTCCTTCAAAGTGACACAAAAAAAATCAGTGTATTGAAAGAACTTCCAGTATGCTTGTGTGTGTTTGTGTACGTGCTTACTACAAGGCACACAGTGAGAAAGTTTTTGGCTTTCAGCCAGGTCTGCAGTGAAGACTGGGCTTCCTGATGCATCTGCGTATGCAAAAAAGAGTGAGTGTGTGAGTATGTGCGCACACACATCACTGGCACCCCTGCAGGTCTGTGGATGCACACATGGGTATTTTGTGTTGAAGTTACCATGCTTCGTCACAGGCATGGCAGCCACACCCCCTGGCATATTCCCCTGAGATCTGATAAGAGGTGTGTGTGTGTGTATATGGTTGGCTGTGTGTCTTGTGTTTTAATGGGATGACATTCTTCCTTAATGCAGGTGGCCCCTCGATCTGAAAAACCTTCCTCTCTAGACACTCATCTGTGTTTAGTGCCACCCCCTACCGCGCCCCCATCCAACCCCCCATTTCCCCGAACGTCCCATTGCACCTCGCCCACCCACGTCGCCCCTCCTCCTCTGGCAACACGTGCCCCCTCTTAGTGCCAACATGCCCTCGTTCCCGTCTCCCTCCTCTCCTTTCCCTTTCATCCCCCCCTCCACTCCTCTGTTTTCCCACGCCCGCCTCTTTCTGTCATCACACAGTAGGAGTGGTATCACTGCACGTGCCCCTTTTTAGTGCCAACAAGCTCCCCTGTGGCCCTCCTGTCCCCCACCTTCCTGTCTTCCTCCCCCCATTGTGTTCTACCCCTGCCCAGCTCCCGCCCCCCTTCCCCGATTTCTCACACTGTTCGTCTCATCGCTATGTAAGTGGGGATACCAGACTGTTTTGCATACGGCTGTTTAGTCCTTTGTGGCAGGCGGGGCAGCATGCGAATATGCAAAACGGTGATGGGGAGTCATTTTGTAGTGTGATGAGGAAGGGGAGAGGGCGGCACTGTGAATGATGCTGCCGTGTGTGCGAATGCTTGTGTGTATGTGTGTTTTCCAACATATCCTTTGGCTTGTCAGAGAGATGGTTTGTACAGGAGCGAGTGCCATCAGAACCAAAGCCCAGTTGAGCAACGTGGCGACGGAATACCACCCAAAGCAGCATAAATCCTACATGGAGGGACACTCTCATCTTTTGTGGCCTTTATTCCATTCAAGGGACAATGCAAGGAAAGGTTGTCATTTTCTTATTTTTTTCAATATGCATCATTATTGTAAATCCACACGACGCAAAATCTGCAAATATCAGCGGCAAATTAAGAAGAAATGGACGGGAAAGTTCTTTTCGCTTCCCCATCCTCTTCACCCATATCCTTCTCTCTCCTACTTATCTGTGGCGGAGAGCCAATGGTTCATTATAATTGGCCGTTGTCATCATGCAGATGACACACAGTCACTGCTGTGAATATCATTAGCGCCTTTGCATACCTCTGCTCCCTTTCTCTTTTTTCTGCTCTTTCTTCTTGTTCCTTCATTCCGAGGCTCGTTTCGCCATTCGATATTCCAAAAGGTAATTATCATCCACGAAGCAGCCTATCAATATGCGGAGATAGGCGTAATAGAGAATGAAGGTGTATGTCTGATTGTCGTTTTCTCTTTCGCTATTTCCAGCGCAAATGTAGAAGAATCTCCCAGCGTGTGAGGGAGAATTAAAGTGTGTTTGTGTGATTGTATTTGACTCTCCTTTGTGGTGGAGTCCATTGTATATCTCTGTGGTTACAGAGTGTTCTTTGCTCTCCTCCTCCCCCTCGTTTGCATATATCAACCTCTCCTTGGGTAGAATAATAGCTCTTAATTCTTCTCTGCAGCTTTTGCCTTCTGATCCATGACAAAAAGAAAGAGCCAGCCGGTCAATTTGCATACTCCGCATACTGATGAGATGTGTGTTGCTGACTGCCTAATTACCAAGTCCTCCAGTCACTCTCTCTCCTCTTGCAGCTTTTGCTTTTAACCCTCGCTCGCCCATTCGCCATCTCTTCGTCTCCATAGGAAACCATTGTCGCACTCAGCATTAATTCATCTGGAGGGGCATGTAGAAACAATAGAAGAAAAAAAAACAGAAGCATATTGCAGTGACGAGCGGTTCGTTTGTTCACCTTCGTTTATTCCCTCGTCTGTGTTTATTGGCTAATTTGCGGCTCCTCTCGCTCGCGGCGGCTCTCCTTAAGCTACCCTCTTTGTCTTTGCCTTTGAAATTTACAAAATCTTACAAGAAATCAATACTTAATTGATTATTCACTTTCCTGGAGCCTCAAACGACCGGTGAGTGCACGTGCGTATTAAATCCGGCATGTGTCTGTGTGTATGTGAGTGAGTCTCTGGTAGATCCCATGGTATTCCCAGTTCTTTCGAGGCAGCAGGCGGACGAGGTGGCAGGGAGCTCTGAGAGAAACACTCTGCAGCATCTACGTGCATGTGTATGTGTGTGAGTGTGTGGGCATATGAGACGTACCAGGGTCCCGTCAATAGCATCAAAGCCAGGGAAGTTCCAAGGTTTGAAGAGGGTTTACTTCCCAGCCTTTTTGCTCGAAAAGCAACAGCCATCCAGAGAAGGGAGAATCATGGAAATCAGCAACAACAACAACAACAACAACAACAACAACAAACCAATACCAAGCCTGTGGGCACAGGAAGCACAGCAGGCTCCAAGCAGGATGTGGAAAGGAGTATATCCTCATTTTCGGGGCTTTTTTGTTCTCTTCGCCGTGCTTCTTTGTTTTCCGCCCTGGCTCCGAGAGGAAAGCAGGGCAAGATGCCACCTGGACCCTTTAGAGAACTCTGTGGCGAAGTGGGCGCGGAAATAGGAGAGGAGAGGGGGCGTGAGGAGGAGGAGAGAGAGAGGGGTAAAGGGTGCCTGGCGCCTGCCTCTGATATGCCATAAGGATGGCAGGCACGTAATGATAGCAAATGTAGAGCAGATTGGCTTGGAGGAGGAGGAGGAGGAGGAGGAGATACAAGCAAAAGGGGGAGAGGAGACAGATGGCAAAGCTGGCCTGGTGCCAACGATACCAAGACATGACTACACAGGAAAACCTCTCTCTACACTCTGACACTTGTTGCTGACTGTGTGTTTACATGCTAGGATCACATGTAAGGACAAAAAACTGTAGCAGGAAATTCCCTAACCAGTCCATGGTTTCACTTTTGCTATATAGGCTAGTGAACTTCTGTTATCTTTTATCTGTGAAGGAATGATGATAATTTTACGTTTCAATATCACTTTATGCACTGGCTGAAATATTTAAGTATGTATGAGAGCCTTAAGCAAAATGAGGGTGAAAGATAGAGGTCTAGCCTCCAATTTGACCCCCATTTATGCAATGTGGCAAAGGTCAAATATTGACTCTCTTCGCATATCTTATTTCGTGGCCATCAAAAATAGATGTTGCAACCTTTCTCAATTTTTTTTTTTTTAACATAATGACATCTAACTTTTAGTGGGGAAATTAATGTAATTTTTGTCTCACAGTGTTCAGGAATAAAAAACTGCTGGCTCGTCGGTTTATGACAAGGAAACGGATGGCAGCTAGATAGAATATCATGATGTTCATATTGAAATGTGCTGAGCAAACATCTTCCTGTACCAGTAGACATGCTCTGTGTGTGAGAAAGAGAGTGAGGGTGGGACAGAAATGTATTTGTGTAGCGTTTGGGGGGAAGGGTTTGCAAAATACATAGTCTACTTTATTCTTGTCTGGGTGAAGGTGTGCCAATGAAGCAAGAGGTTTTCACACCAAAAGGAGAAGTGTGCATCATATGAAACCTGCTACTAAGGTATGCTGAATGCTACTGGCAGGCTGGTACACAGGAAATATAGAAAGAGGCTCAGACAGGCTGTAGAACATCTAAGGTGTTTTGAAATGGCCAGAAGATTTGAAATGTGTTTGATTTTTCATGTTTTACATTATGCATGACTGGCACCAGGGCAGGGTGTAGGAGCAGACTGGGCAAAGCTCTGTTGTCTGCAGATAAAGAGGAATGTTATCATATGCGTGTTAATATGTATGTGTGTTTGGGTAGACTGGATGGAGAGGGGTTTAGCCAAATCAAACACCTGATTTGAATAAGAACAATCAGAGCTCCAAAATGGAGCAGAGACACAGAGAGGGGGAAATAGTGAGGCGATTTGACTTGCGAATCAGGCGATGCATATCTGCATGCTAATTATGTGACAAGAAGGGGGGAAAGAGTGGAAAGCACCCCCATGCGCCAGACAGCGAGAGGGCGAGGGAGGAAAGACATAGCAGGCACAAGAGAGAAACAAGCGGGACGAGCGACTGAACAAACGGACAAACAAAACGAAGGAATCAAAGGGGCCTGTAGATGAGATGGGTAATTAATTATCCATCAGCCTTTATTCTACGGCATTTGATTTTCTTTGGAAACATATCGACACGCACGGAGGAGGAAGAAAGGAACGAAAGCAGAGGACGAGGGTAGGCAGTGGAGCGGGGTTGGGGGGCATCCGAAAATTAAAATTATTGATTGATCTTAGGGTGTTGGGGGTTGTGGAATGGAGGGCATTTTGAGGATGTAATTAGAGCGGACTGGGACCAAGGCTGGAATGATAATAGATGACGTTGGAATTCACCATGGCGATTGGCCATTAATCTCCATTAACACCAACCAGGATATTAAAAATTCTAATTGGAGGGACAAAAGTGTTGTGGATGGTGCGTGTATGTTTACAAGTGTGTGTAGTGAAATGTCGGGTGTTTTTCCATAATTGCCACCATGGGGGAGTTGTATCCTGGGGTATAGTATATCAACTGTATTAGCCCAGTGATTAGAATTATGAACTATTAATGATGCAGCACGGAGTTTAATGTTGTTTCATTTTTTTAATAAAATAATATAATTTCTCATTTATGGTTTGGGAAGTGTGATTTTGTTCACTTAATTTTGTTTTTTGCCTTTCTGTGTGTGCGTTAAATGTTATGCAAATGTGTGTGTATGAGTGTATATCTGTATGTGTATGAGTGTGTTGTGTGTTTCCAGTTTAAGTTGCCTTACATTGTAACTTTACTTACCTTACAAAACAATTTACATATTTTTTTATATAAATGGTCATTGTTGTATAATTTTGTAATCTATGCAATAAATAAATTGTGTACCGTCTGTATTAAACACAATAAAATTATACTTATATCTTTCATTCTCTGTGTGTCATTTGGTGGTAAAAGATAATAAAAAACAACAATCTTTTCATTTGTCAGTGATGTGTCAAAGCGTAACACATACAGAAAACCCATTTTTTTTGGGAGTCCTCAGCCCATGTGTACTATGATGTCATCAGTAGTGGCCTTGTAACTGCTGTTTGCACTAAGTTACCTCAGCCCAGATGAAGGAACACGGATGATAGGCCAATACTGTGTTTATCAATAGCACTGCCGCCTTGCATGACTGTGCTGTGACACTGTCAATAGATTATGAAATCTCACTGTCAGCTATTCAATATTACAAATTGCTTGTATGTTGTCCGCGTGCATGCCTGCTCTTGTATTTGTGTGTTCGTGCATTTGTGTGTGTCCATGACATAAATATGCAAGAGGTTAATGCATGTGTTCCAGTGTCTTCATGTATTCACTCTGCATGATTAGGAACTGTCCTTGAATTACTAAGATGAAACTGCAACCCCCAATTCTGCTGCTGTTACACACACTCACATTTGAACCGACACACACACAGATAATGTAACTTATACGCGGACAAACAATCATAAAGATCTCCTATTAGGATTAATAAGAAGACATAGCTGTCATCACACAAGCATAATAATGAAAAACTTGTTAATGTTAATTTCCTGCATTCATTGTTCATTAGAGAAAGAAGTGAATGTCACCATTCAGGGTTAGCATGCTTTTTTTGTGAGGTGTGTGTGCGAGATGGCCAGCGTGATGTCATTACATTAATGGTCTTTCACTGGAGCTAGTCATTAACTGAGGATGTGGAAGCAGTAGGCTGTTTTTATATGCATGGAGGGGTGATGTGTGGGGGTCACAGTTGCTTCAAGTCATCAGTCATGCACAATGGGAGGACCCACAAATGCACACAAGAGACACAATCACACATACAAAATGAGCAAAATATGCATGTATGGGGTCACTCCAGGAGAAATATGTCTATTGTTTTGCTCTCTTTCTGTAACATCCACACAAACACTGGCAGAGCACCCACTTGCCCCTTATTTGAGTTGTTTTTAATCCATACGTACCCTCTCTCAAGCCAGATTGATCCTGATATTTATGAGCTTGGCTTGACGTACATATCATTATTATCATTACTGTTATTATACATTTCAGGGGAGGGACATAACATTAGGCTGGCAGAGGCGGTACAGAAGCAGGAGTTTTCACTGCTGCAATCATCAGATTGGTCTGATTTATGATTTATGCAGACCACATTGTGCCTGAGGTAACGCCCCTGGACCAGCTGGGTTGTAAAAATTTGTTTTAGCCAATTGATTAATCAACACTAGTCATATGTGTGAGTACTTCATATGTATATGTGCTTAGATGGCAAATGGAAATGTGTGTTTATCATGTGCCTTTATCTGTATGAGCATGTGGGTGTCTGTCTAGCAAATTGAGAGCAGGGATTGGTAGATTAAGAAAACAGGGATGGGGGGGGGGTCAGATAAAGGCATGAAATAATAGCAATGTAATATTTGGCTTTCAGTTGTGTTTGAACAAAAACAAAAGACAACAAAGTCACATCACTATAGACCCTTGAACTTGAACTAGTGTTTGTTATTGCTTCTGTCCTAAGCAAGGCAATGGGAATTGAGGCCATATTGTACACTTGCAATTAAAAAAATATATTAATTATTCATTAGAGTAATGAATGATACAAAACATGCAGGGTAAATGTGCCCATCAGCATTCCTTTAAGCGTTCCCTTAAAGCCCCTTGAGACCAGATGGGTTGAGATGAGTCCAAGATTATCAATTTGTTATAAAATTACAAATGGGTAAATTTATCTGATCTGTCCAAACTTTGTTTTTCAATTGTCTTTTGCAGTAAAATGTGAAAAAAACCCAGCACATTCCACCTGTGTTGTTTCAGCTGTAGGTTCTGTGGCAACCAGAGAAAGTGAATAAAATGGGAGAAACTTTTGATTTTTGACTCATGGGATTATCTTGGACATCAGTTCAACAAGACGTGACATAACTACCCATGAATGATCACCCAGCTGTGCTAACGATTCTAGCAAGCAAGCATATGCTTGCCACAGTTATTAAACCGACATGCACAGCTCCACACACGCCCTACCTCTTTGCCCATTTTTTGGATTAGCCAGGAGTCAGGCACTGACATGGTGGCAAAACTGGAGCACACTTAAACCCATAGGTTTCCCCTCTTCAGAAACCTATGGGTGACATCACAGAGGCAATCTCCATCTTTGTTTACAGTCTACGGTTTATTATTGTAACTATGACAATGAAATTCCTCTAACATTAATTAAGTACTTATTTTCACCAAAAACATAATAATTTCCTAAACCTAACCAAGTAGTTTTTGTGCCTAAACCTTACCACACTGTGAACTCTCCACCACCTTAGCTGGGTGTGTCGAGGTGTGTTTTCCCTGTTTCCCTTGTGTCTCCTCCTCCCTTGTCAGTTTGTGCATGAGTATGTGTTGCGGGCGTGGCTTCACTCACCTGGCTCCTGGCTCCACTCCACCCTTGTTTGCAATCAGCTCATCAACGCATATTTCAAAGGCCTTGGCTCTCTTCCTTTCATCAGCATCTTGTTCAGCTAACTCAGTGGTAGCTACACTCTCAGCCGCTCTGTTTCTACTACAGTTAGCCTATCGTGTGGCGCTTCATGCTAACCTGTTTGTCTTGTGTGCCTAGGACTCCTGCGTCGGCTCCATGGCCATGCTATTATTGTGCCCTTCACCCTCCAGCCATTTCACTCTTTATGTTGTGTCTGTATCTTCTTCTGGGTCCAGAACAACAATAGCCCTTACAGTTTGTTTAGTATTGTTTCCGTGATGATGAAGGTCCGGTACACCTGCCACTAGTATGCTATGACTTGTACCTGAGGGTAGGGACACGCAACGTATATGGTTGTTTAGCTTGGAGGACTTGTTAGCTAACTTATTTTGCTGAATTTGCACAAAATCAGTCTTTGCAGGTCTTAAACTTTTATTCTTTCTTGTCTCTTAACACTAGGGCTGCCAGCATTCTAGCACCCCCTAAAGCCACCACAACGGTATCCCAGACCATCATGTGTATTTACATATTTTAGGTTTACGAGCAATTCTTTAAGTGGAAAAAATAACTGAGTACTTCTCATATAATTTAAATTTTCGTGTTGGGGGTGGGGGGTAGATTACATTAGAGAATGATTGACTAATAGTGATCGCGCAGCACCGCCTGATGCGCGTATGGCACACACCTGCATCTGGAGACGGTGTTTCGCTCTCGTGTCAAGAGCCGCTGTCGGTCGCTCTGAGGTTCATTGGATTGGTATTTTTTGTTATTGTTTATTATCAACAGCCAGAGTTTCTTTTACAATCGTTCCACCTGGATCTGACCTAACCTACAAGCTCTCACAGAGCGTGTATGGCTTGTCTACTGGACTAGGCAGTTGAGATTTATTAGGCTGTATTATAATTCTTTATTCTTTATAAATGAGGGTTATTTTAGATGTTGCTTACTGTTTATAGCCTACGAGCCGACTATTTACAAAATCAAGGTCTAGTTTGCACTCACAAAATAAAGTTTGCGAAGTGGCTGCGTCATGAGTGGGCATGCTGACAGATGTGCTAGCTGACAGTGACTTTCCTAATCACTAAACCATCAGCTTCCCTGAGAAGGTCCTCAGAAAGTGACTCTTGCTCTCTCTCCAGATCTGCATATAAAATGTAGGCCAAATGTTAAATTAAAACAATATGTGAAAAAAACAGACATGCTAATACTGCAAAATAGACACATTGTAATAATTACTATGGCCACAATGGTCTATATGAGCGGTCAGAGGAACAAATGCTCAGAAATCTTTTTATTTTAATACCTTCTAAACATCAAAAACATATATTTAGTAAAAGTCATGGACTGAGAGACCTGTTGTTTTTAGTTAAACAAAGTTATTTACGTAATAAGAACTCAAACGGTCTCTCAGACTGTCTTGGGGGTTCTAGTGTTAAATTATGGCTGTGATTGGACTTTTTCATATCATGGGACAAGTAACTTAATTCTCCTCAACTGATCTCCCAGGTCGTGCTTCCTCCTGCAGTAGGTGCCTCAAAACAAGCTTAACCAATGATTTGAGATGTGCTTAGGAAGGGGTCCAAATCTGTGCATAGAAGGAATGATTTGTAAGAGGGCAAAGACCCATTGATCTCTAGTAACAGTATCACCACAGTAGAGAACACTTCTTACAAGTTTGAATAAAAATCAGTTTATTCTAGCAGGTTGAAATATTTTTCACTCTTAATCTACTACTACAACTATTTAGATGTACTGGAAGAACATATCTGATACCACTGGTTTTAAATGTGTTCATTCTTAGGTGACACAACTAACTTCCCTTTAATAAATTGGACCTGTATCAAAGTTGTGTACTGAAATGTCAGGTTTGATTTATAAGAAAGATATCTTCACATACTAACTCTGAACAGCATAGTGTGTAGTGTGTTTTGGTTAGCATACTTTACATAATGTTTATGTTGATTAGTTCACTGGTACTATAACAAAGTATTGTTCATGTTATTTATCTTTCTTTATATTTCCAATTAATTTTAAGACAGAGGCTCATACGACAGTGCTCTTACACAAGAAAACAAAAGCCTTTGTTAGAAAATATTAAACAGAGCCAGGAGGACTCAAGGCCAGTTAAGAAATTTCTTTGTCTGGTCAGAAAAATTCCCCTGAGAACTCCAAAATGAAGGATTTGCAGAATCAGTCATTCAGTTTGGAGAATTCAATTTTCAAGAATAACTGTCCCTAAAACAACTTCTCTCACAGGCCTAAAAAATGTAAGTAAAATTTTTTCTTCAAAAAACCGTGTCATTATTTTCTTTACGATAGGGACGTTATAAGAAAAATTTGTGTTTGACTGGTACAGTCTTTCTGTAAACTCTCGCCACATCAACACATTGAATTTAGAGATAACCACAAGGGGATGTTTTTATGATCTCAGCTACAAAGGTACATTTTCTGACAAATATGACAACAAATTGAACAAAATAATAAAACTAATGACCTTCTTGTGATATTCAATAGTCATTACTATATTACTACATGAGTACTCATTACTCAAGGGTGGGACCACACACATCTATGAACTCAGCCTTCATTTTGATCTCAACTACACATCTGCAAGGTTTCGTGGCTGTATAAACATGTAAACACCTGCCAAATTACTCAAAACCACCTCTGTGGTATAGCCAACCATATTTTGCCATGATGACACACAAACAGACTCACAAGGTGAAAACAATACCATCCCCACTGTCATGGCTGGTAATAAACAGAGCACTACAGACTAGCAAAAGAAAATCATTTTTCAGGGAAGCAAACTGTAGAAACCACCTGGACTTCACTGCAGATCCCCGCAACATTTAAAACTGATCAGCAAACCAATAGAGCATCAAAACAGATCCTTATTAACAAATCATTTTATCGTCCATGATGGTGCAAGTCACATGGCCTGACTGCTAAAATTAGTTTGCTGTATTTTATTGTTATAACAAGTTTTTAGTTAAACAGTCAGTTTATTTCTTTCAACAGCTAGTTTGGTTCATTTACTGACAACTTTTCAGTTTTTGGAGACAAAATCTACAACTGAGAAAAGTGTGAACCTTCACACCCACACCATCACACCACAAACAGTGATGAGTAATGCATGCGGCCATTTTGTTTGTCTCTTTTTGCACATGAAATCTATTTGCGTTCAAATTTTGTTGTTTTCATTTGAGTCTATACACGTCAGTTTTGGTCCAAGATTCCTCAGTGAGATCCCTGACCTTGGCAGGGTTGCTTATATACTCCTCACACTGAACTACTGCACAGGTAATGAGCAGCTGGTTGTAAACTTGACTGGTGGCTGCTTCTGTCCTGAGCTAAAAACAGAGCAAGATGGTGGCAAAATGGCTATGAGCAAGGGCACAAATCTGCCATGTCTATAAATGTAGTAGTTTTTTTCATTTGAATGTTATTTAGGTGACTGCCTATAAAACTCATACTCACCAGAGGATTGCATGCAAAACCTTACTATAGTTGTATGTGTCCTTGTTGAAACAGACCATACATACAGACAATCCAACCTAAAGGCTGAGTTCAGGGACCGATGCAGTATTGCTGAAGCAGAGCTAAAGGGAAGTGGGCCTGTAGCCTGCCGCGGCCGGGCTGAAGAACCACTGCTGAGGTGATTATAGATTCTGAAAGCAGCGCTGGACTCTGAGGCAGAGATTATTATAAATTTGGTCATTGGCAATGAGGACACTACAGGGGAGGGAAAAACAAATATTAGGGCCCCCTTCAATGCCGGGGCCAGTGTGAGCTGTTTTCCATTTTAATGCATTATGTGTGTATAAGGGAGAGAGGGGAGATGAGGTTTTCTTTTCTCCTCTGTGTGTGTGTGTGTGTGTGTGTATGTGTGTGTGTGTGTGTGTGTGTGTGTGAGATTCAGCAAACTCAGATTTACATTTCCTTTGCACTGCCTGTGAAATGTTTTCAGACGTGGGCAGCGTGACTGCAATAATATATAAGGGTCGTTCTCTTGCACACTCTTTCCCCCTCTTTCTTTCTTACACATACTTACAAGCTTGCACACTGCAGGCAGAGACAGTTTGAGAGAATGAGGATAAGGGAGTCCAGCTGTAATTACTATGTGAGAGAAATGGAAATTCATACTTAGTCTGATTCTGTGGTTAGCTTTCAAGCCACTCCCTCACTTAAGCTGATATTGACACACTGACTTAAAGTGAAGGTCCCCTGACATCACACTAACACACAGTTAAACACGCTAAAAAGTTAGATTCCAAAGGATCAACATTAGATTAGCAAGTTCTAAGAAAGACAGGAAAATGTGTTTTGCAGATAAAATCAGTGTTGTGCAAGTTCACACTTCACAAGTGCTGTCCTGAGCTATTTCTTTTTCTGTAGAACCTCCTCCTACCCATCCACCCACAACCCCCAATAACTACCACACCACTTCCCATACTAAATGAATTACTGCATACTACTATGTAATCACAAAGACTACTTTTCAAGATATAACAATGTGAATATAGTTAATATGTTTTACCGCTAAAACAATGTGTCATACAGCCGAACAACTAAAAACAGATCTGTTTACAAATGTATTTCAGCACACGTGTGTAATCAGAGTACACAGGCCAACTGTGACAACAACTGCATACACTTACATTAACTGCGTCGGGCCTGTGTTGGTGCAGACATGAAAAGCAGAATCCCCGTTGAGTTCGGCTCAGGCTCAGTTACTACTCTCCTGGATTTGAGTTGGGTTCGAACATAAATACGCAACCCAAACCACACTCTATTGCAAACGGATATGTTCAGTTCACCATTCACCAAAAATGAACGCACTCTTTTAGCGTGCTTATGCACAACGCTGGACATAACTTTTAAATTCAGCTTGTCTCTGTCAATTAAAATGAGAAACTTTTCTGCTCTTATCAACCACTCAAACAACTTTACACTACAAGTCACATTCACTCATACATTCATACAGAGCTTTTTCTATGCATACATTGCTTTTCTATCATGCACACACACTCAAACGCCAAAGATACATCTTGCTCAAGGACACATGCCAGGGATCGAACTACCGACCTTCTGATTAGTGGACGACCCACATGAGCCGCTAGCTCCTCAACCCATAGATCTCAAACTTAGAAAATAAATATTATTTAAACATATCAGACTGACCTCTGCATAGGTTAAATTAGTGCAAAAATGTATTTTGTATTATTTTATTGCCTCAGTTATTGAACTATTTTTAATTTATGTATGGGGGAAATAATGTAATTATGGACCAATACATTGTACTGTTATTTTGATCCTCAAATTTGTTTCAGCACCTCTTTAACACAGTTTCAAAAAAGATTGCATTAGTTTTAGCTGGGTGTTCCTAATGAACTAACAACTGAGTGCATATTAATCACTTTTAATTACGTGCAGTCACCTAATTCTATACAAGTTGCATTGTTGGCAGATTGTCATTATAGTAATTACAATGTTTTTCTCATGCTATCTACAATATATCAAAAGAAGAGTGTAAAGTAATTAAAACTAAAAATGTATCAGCAGACAGAAAGAGATTGGTTACATCATTAATTGTAGCCCAAGAACAGCTGGACATCGCACATGTCTCTGCAGTGCATCATATCAAAGTAGTTTACTGTATACACAGTTTTATTTCTCTTTGTTGGTGTTCCGATATTTCACCCGTGGAAATGTGGTCTATGCCCGAGGGGTTCAGATTTGCAAGGATCTATCACACAACAGAAATCGCAAACAATAAACGTTCCACACATCCATCTATACCTTCAAAAATTACCCTGGGGCTGTATGCCTGCATGAGCTCCATCTAAGCACTTTGTCATTTTAAGTGTAACACAGATATTGATTCCATAGGTTTGATTCTAAATGCAATGATGTCTTCCTCCGAGAGTTGATTAAACCCTTTTGGTATTAATGCACTGAGCCTATGTGTCTCTGTGTGTGTCTGTGTATGTGTGTGTGTGTGTGTGTGTGTGTGTGTGTGTGTGTCAGGCAGAAAGTGTATGGTTGAGACAGCAGAGACTGTTTGTGTCCATGCATGCATGCATGCATTCGTTGATAAAAGCATTACAGAAAGCCAGAACATCAGGACTGTGTGATCAAGAATCATAGTCGCTCTGACTAGAGGATCCAGTCCAGTCCAGGATCCAGATTTGCTCTTTCTGTTTGACATTGAATTTGATGGCCAAGTTGCTCTGTGTGACTTATTATTATAGTAGCATAAATAGTATTAATGGTATTAGTAATGGTAGTAAAAATAGTACAAATGTAGTTGTACGAGCAGTATTAGCACTGTCTTTAAATGATAAAACTTTTTATTTGTCTATGCAAGTAAAGCTGGAAGGGAATGATTTGAATATCATCAACAGTTGTAGCAGTCAGGATTCACAAAGTAGTAGCTATATAGATAGTTGTAGTGTATATACTTTCAAATGAATATATACAGTACATTACATGCTTTTTAGATATATAAAATACTACAAAGTCCAAAAATAAAGAACACCAATTCACACTATGGCTGAAACTAACAACTATTTTCATAATTATTTTCTCAATTAATTGATTAATCACTTAATACTGTAAAACACCCAAACACTTCCCCAGAGGCCAAGGTGACATCTTCAAACCCAAAGATACTGTAATCAGTCAACTGTAATTTAAAATAGGGAACAGGGGAAAATCCTCACGTTTAGGAAGCTGAAACCATTAAAAGTTTGGCATCTTTGATTGACAAATTACTCAAATGACTCGCCTGTCATGACTTTATTATTAGACATTTCAAACCCTCATGTCTACAATAAAATGTGTTATCTATTAGTACAGAACATGTAATTGCAACCTATATAAAATTAATGTAAAGTAACCCAAGTCAAAAAAAAAAAAAAAGCTAAAATGAAATAATCTTTCCAACTTTTGATCATCTGCAATTGAATATTTCAGGCATTTGTTGTTGAGCTATTTCATGAAAAACAGTCTTCAATCACTGTAGTACTGCATGTTAGAAGAAGGACATGTGCTTCTTCTTATCTACTTTCTCCTTTTTGAATTTGCAGATCTTAAAAACTAGAGAAGTACTAGGTTAAAATCTAAACACCTAACTTATCATCAGTCTACTACCTTTCCCCTGTTGCCCAAATGTTGTGTTTACTGGGATTTCTGAAGGTGAGATTGAGTGCTGTCTTGAATCTTCCATGTGTATGAGCTCTTGAATCATAAAGAGAAATCTATCTATTTATTTAGAAGTAAAAATCTAAGGACCCCCACATAAGATCTAAACTGCACCAAACCACCGAAGTCATAGTAGCATGTATCTTAGTGATAACAATAATCTCTGATTCACCATGCAGGCTAAATAAGTGCAGATTTCATGGGTCAATAAATGTGTTGTTAAAGAAAAGAAACATGAGATTTTAATTTTGGTGCAAACATAGATGAAGTGAGAGAGAGCACATAACAACACACGCACACATGCACACGCACACGCACACGCACATACACTTTGCCCAGGTCCCCGAAGCTAATTAAATGGAAGGTAGGCAAGTAGAGATGTGATAACTCTGAATCATGTAGAATAGTTGTAATGGGTGACCCTTTTTTCTCTCCCTGTGTGGTGGGCAGAAATCTCATTTGAGAGCAAGCCATTCCAATTTGCTGCAGCGAGGCAGGTGTCAAAGTCTCAAGCAGGCAGAAAAACATCCCTTGGTGCCTTCTCCTTTGTTTGAGAACATGTGATGCCCTGTGCGCAAATGCAAAGAGCTGCAAAGTCAAAGGAAACTGTGGTTTTTTAGCTCATATTATGTACTTCTCTCACTCTTCTTTTCTTCCTCTGCACTTTGACTTAAAATAAAGAAACAAAGAGTGTTTTCTGTCTCCGTGTTTTGTGTATAGAAAGGATTACGTTAGTGATCAGAGCAAACATGAGAATTATAAACACAGTCCATCTTCATTAGGCTGTAGGCCAGATATTACTGGGCTGGACAGCCTGGAATGTTTGGTCGCCCATTTAGCCAAGGGCAGGAGCAGAGGGGCTGCTGTGTAGGGCTCCAACTCCCTTTGATCCTCTGCAAATGTGTGTGTGTGTGTGTGTGTGTGTGTATGCAATGCAATTTCACAACCCAAGTACACCAGCTGGTCCACGTTAGAGTTCCAAGGTAACCATGGCGCCCCACGGCTGGTGGAGAGTGCGTCTGTATGTGTGAGTGTGTGTGTGTATGTGTGTGATAACATGTGGTATACGTTTGGATGCACTCCTCCACCCCTTTCCCCCCTTTGGCTTTGACTTTTAAGGAGTTTCGACACTGAGCTTTTGCCTCCATCAGGTAAACAGGATACGGGTCACTGATAAAACAATATATACACATACACAGCCTACCACCATGGGAGGATATATGTGTATCCTCCTAACCACTGAATACCTGGAGTTGGGGCACCCAAAATAGTTTCTTGTGTATCACTTTCAATTGAGATTTTTAGTATGGTGTGAATAGTGTTTGAGCAGCTCTGCAAACGCTCTGGTGAAACTCTATCCAAGACTTAAAGTAAGCATCATTCATATATCAGTTTACATGCTTTTATTTCCATACCATGTAAATTAATGAAGCCAGGTTTGCTTTACATAAGTTCTTATTTGTATAATTTTTTTTGTCTCCATAATTAAAAACAACATAGTGGTATCATAGTGGAATACTAATTTTTTGTGATTATATGATCCTACAT
This sequence comes from Seriola dumerili, assembly GCF_002260705.1. Taxonomy (NCBI): domain Eukaryota; kingdom Metazoa; phylum Chordata; class Actinopteri; order Carangiformes; family Carangidae; genus Seriola; species Seriola dumerili. The sequence continues at coordinate 1,647,234 of NW_019175077.1, forward strand.
TTTGTGAGTTGTTTAATTTGCTTCCCTTTGCATGCAACATAACTGTGCATAACTGGTAATAAAAGGGAGAAACTACAATGTGCAACCAGTTCTATTGTGCCAAAAAGTAAAGAGACAAAGATAGACAGAGAGGCTGTTACAGGTTCAACCCTCCGAAATCGAACACTTTTTCAAGTGAGATCTTTTCCTCGCTACCTGGAAGCATGCCGAGGCCTCATCTGCTGTACATTACATCCATCAACTAATCGGCAACACCATTATCCATACATCTCATCTTTCATCACCTTACAAAAACATTTGGAAAGAGAAAAATAAGTAACAACAGGAAAAGCCGCTCCGTAACGAGGATTTCAGAGAAAGTCACATCTTTTTGTTTGTGTATTGTTTAGATGTTAGTGGGGTCACCACAACAATTGCCATGGTAACAATGCTGTTGGGAATAGACAGGCGCATTCTGAGAAATGCTAATGTTTTTTAAAGAAGCTCCCATACATAGAGATACATACACTGAAGTTGTAGAAAATCACAAACCCTTATTTCTTTGAGAATAGCTCGCAATAAGGCAATAATGTTTGGTCCTCCTCGCAATTACATTCCATTCTCCCTCTGTCTTTCTTCCTCTACTTCTATATATGTGATTGGTGCAGCTGTAGAGCTACCATGATGATTCAGATGGGAACAATTTGAAAAGATTGGATGGGAGAAAGCACAAAACAATTCTTACGAGTCTGCAGAAGTCTTCCTTGCCACTGATGACAGTCTATGTGTACATCTGATTACCAGCTTTCTCACCGTAGACTCAACTGGGTGTTGTGAGCTTGCGAGATCTTTGAATTCAGGGATCAGGTGGGACTTCTCACTAGGAAACCACATAATAACCAGAACCTCATAGTAACACACACAAGAAACATTTGTTGAACAATCAAATTTTTTGTATGACACTATGGAAGTTCAGTGAGAATAGACTTTAATTTCATATTTTAGCCATGTAACAGCAACTTCTGCTGAGGATGTGGTATTAATATTTTGTAAAAAAGGCTGATAGTTTCATCCTTGCTAATTCTGTTAATAATTTCTTTGATAAAATTTCAGGTGTGTTTTGCAGGCATATGTCAGTTGTTTGCATGTGTTGGATTTAAATTTCAAAGAAAACTACCTTTGTCTCATTAGTCCTGAAAAGTAAAGTGTGTACATGCAAGTACACTGAGCTAAATTTGTGTTTTTATACATCATGTTGCTTCCTCAGGTATACCACTAGGTTGTGACTGAATAAAAAAAACCTTGTGGTCTACCCAAAGGATGCCACTTTCAAAAGGCAGTGTGTACAAACATGCAATACCCCTCAATCCCTGCTTCTACTGTGACTTTCTACTTCTTTTAGTAAACAGCCAAAAGGTTCTGCCTCCTCAGTAGCCACAAGCTTCCTGCAACGATGAAAGAGCTTTTATGATTTCTACAGTTTACATTTTAATTGCACATGTTGCACCTTTACCAGCGTTTAAACTGTTATATTAATAAAAAAAAAAGAGAAATATATTAATAAGAAAATTCCCATCACTGACAGAAAGTGCACCAAAAATTTTAACTAAACTCCTCGCTGACATCCATGCGGATGTTTAATCTTTTCTTGAAATGAAAGATCATCCGCTATCAAGCTGTCCACGCGAAGAGAAAAATCTAATGAAAATATAGTGCTACATATTAATAATGATATTCTGTATCTTTCTATCCCCACCTAATCAGAGGTGGAATACAGCGCAGTCTCCCCTCCCTCCTGCCGTGACAGCCACAATTCATCACAGCTTTAATTTAGTCTGTTACTGGGGTGTCGATAGGACGAACACTGCCTGGTGACCCTCTCTCACACACATATGCACGTCCACACACACACACACACAAACACAGACAGGGAGCTGCATGTCCACACACGTCCATGCACAACATGCACACTTTACACCCTTATGGATAACTGTCAATTCCCAGCATCTCATCTTTGTTACAAAAACATACACACATGCACACACACACACACACATACATACACACACACAAATGTGCGCCATCTTATACACACATACATATATACTGAGGCACACCTCCTCCCATCGTCCAGGAGAGCAATCTGTTGTGTAGTTGGCTGTGGCCCTTAGCTCAAGGCCCTTCTCCCAAGATGTATCATCAGTCATTTAAAGCAATTAAGTACTTCTCAATGAGAATAGCCTGCTCTTCCTTGAGGAAGACGGAGAGGAGCGATTCACAAAGCCATTTTCTACCAAATCCTATTAAAGGTGGGGAAGGGAGGGGAAAAAAACGAGGTTGAAGACTTAAAATGGAGGGCTTTTATTTAAGGACTAGGAGGTATTACAGGCCAGATTACTCCTGGCTTATGTTCCTAGTGTGGGAAATTACATTCCCACTTTTTTTTGGAGTGCCCAGCCTTTGGAGTCGAAGATGAGAATCACCTTAAGTCTCTCTTGTTTTTCACTTCTCCACTTCAGTGGGTTGTTCTTGTTCTTGTTGTTGTGTTTTGCTAGAAAGATTTCTGTTTTTCCGCTTTTATTGGCACCTACTGAGCTTTTAGATACCTCTTGGGGTGTGTTTTTAGGGCTGGGGTTTATGTCAATTCTATCTGGTTCTTTCAAGGGAAATTACTTTTTCATTCCAAGATCTAGTCTTAATTATTGATAGCAAGGAAAAGACATGAGCACGAATTTCATAGGATAAAACTGGTGTGCTTCAATCTCAACACGGTTTAAAATCATACGCCATATAAACACAGCTGTGAGTCATATAAATAAAAACACCAACACAAAATCGATCTTTGTTTTGATCATATTCATTCTCTACCTCAATTTCATGATTCCTTTGTTTTATACTGGAGGTCCAAGCTGACTTATGTCAAACATGACCATAATCTTTTTAACCAAGTGGTTTTAGTTACCACGCCTTATCCATACTTCAACCACCATGATGCAATGTTTCCAAAACCTTCATCAAGGGCTGGTGGCTGCCAAAACTAAAGGAGGCATACCTCATCATGTTCTTGAGCAGATACAGTTGATGTGTTGAGGGTGCATATTTGGCAAATGTTCTCACTATAAACATTTTGCAGAAATGTTCAATTAACATTTTGTCTGCTATGTCATCTCGCCGTTATGAGGTATTTAGCTAGTGCAAAATAGTTGTATTATAATGCCATGTCTATCAAGAAAGAACACAGGGTTTTACACTGAGATGAGTCTGGTCCCTTTTGGTGTATAACAACTTCACACAGAGTCAAAATAGAATCTAATGGGAGATCTAGCTGCTCCTGAATTGGTCAGTACACATGTGGACAGAAGAAACTTGGCCACTTAGCAAAAACATTACTGGAGTCCTTTATTGTGAAAACCCTGAGGTCTGTTGGGAAATGATATGACATGGTTATTGAACACTTTGCTGCCATGAAGGACAAGAGAACGGTTTTCCTAAGGTGAGTAAAATGTTACTCTCACTGCTCTGTGGCTTTACTAACAACAAAGCAGTCAACTGGCTGTGTGATAAACACACAGAGCAAATGTTGATCTGGTTATATTTCTCAAATGCAGTATGCATGAATTACCTGCTTGTTGCTGTAGACTAACTCTACATATAGACACAGTAAGCACCAAGGGCAGTACACTATCCACCAGGGCTTCAAATACATTTAGAAGTTCCATATTTGAATTTCTTTTCTTTTATGGGTTTAGTGGTTCTTTGTAGCCAATGCAGGTGTGGTAGTTACGTGTTGCCTGCTTTGGAGTAAGTTTTGCATGTTAAACACATGCAGTAGATAAGAAGGGAAAGGCATGCATTTGATACATGCATCAACACTTTGTGTGAATGTAAACTTTTAAATGTTTAAGAAACCTATTATGCTAATTTCTAGCTATATACTTTTATTCTGGGACTCCACTACAGTATCTTTGCATGATTCACTGTTCAAAAAGCCTAATTATCTCAAAACTGCCTGTTATGCAGCACCTCAGTTGAGCCTGTGAGTGAAACAGGCAATATTAGCTCAGGCCTGAAGCCTCTCCCTAAAAGCCCACTTTCTTCTGACTGGCTGCACTTCTAAAACTAAGCGATATAATGTAATTGATTGGAAATAGCAACTTCTCATATCCATCTATACCTGTTCGATCCAAAATATGAGAGTGCAACAACAAAGATGACAGCTGGGTGTCTCTGATCGGTGAATATTACACCCATACTTATTGTGTGACAAAATGGTGAATTTAGTCTCAATCTATTTATACATTTTTTTCTATATATGCCCTAATAATAGGTGTATGTGTAGGAAATGCAGTGAATTGCCAACTGAAGGGGAAAACTTCTAAAGCTAATGTTAGTAGTAAAATGTTATTCTGCTGCTGTCAAACAATTGTACAGTAAACCTACATGGTTGGTTATTTGAATGCTGGAGTACATTAAATGTCTATACTACTACTCAAGTTTTGGGAGAACGAGCTGAGCTTGGAGTGGATGACCATGTAAAGAAGTCTCATCACAGAAGCAGAAAAAAACAGAAACCCAGCATTCAGAGCAGTAGATGTCCGACATTGTAACATTATATACTGTATATCTGACAGAAAATAAAGAAAAGCATAATAGGTCCTCTTTAAATAAATGCAAGGTTTCTTGTCCACCTGTGATCTGTACCTTGGAGGTTATAAGCTTTGTAAAACTGTGTGGTATGGAAAACTTCATTCCTAACCTTTGAAATGGTCAGGCATCGGCATGCGTCGACAACTGAGCAAAACACCATCCACTGACAGAGACTGAGAGATGAGGTTGAAAACCCTGGAAAAAAAACAAACAAAAAAAATAGTGTAAACCTTAAGTCAAAATTATTTTGTCAAACTGTGTGATGTATTTGTGTACATTTAAAGAAAGAAAGACAGATTTGTGTAAATGATGTATTTATATACATTATTTATTTCAGATATGGATGTATTCCAGCACATTGTGCAGTAAAACAGCTACATTTTCTGTTTCTTATTGGCTCACTTGTAATCATGTGACCCATGTTTGAACATGCATCACCACCTGCCTGGCTCATTACAATTCTTAAATAATTATTACATCCTGCTATCTAGAATAAGAGGAAGGGCTCTCTAGCAGACAGATGCATGTTGGGACACTTCTAAACTTCCTGTCATTGCAGCTTAGGATGGTGACCTGAAACACATTAGCTGTTATACGGTATATTTTCCAGATTTCTAGATATTTGCCCAAGTCATAACCTCCACTAAGATCACTGACAGCACAGAGATCCCGTAAAGTCATTATCCTCTCCCTTGATCAGCCACTGTGCAGCCAAAGCCTCCCCTGTTGGCCTTATTTTTTTTTTAAACTCAGGGCACATTTACTATTGGACTAACAGCCAAGACAGCCTGTCTTCACCCTGACAAAAGAGCAAAAAATTTTCAAAACACTGAAGAAGTATGTCTGTAGGTATGTGAGTCACAGTATGTGTAAGACCACTGATCTATATGAATACCGGCATATGTGTGTGCAGACTCTGTATGTATGTATTGTATGTGTGTGCTTAGCTTTGCCAAACTGTAAAACAGGTTTGGGGTTTATTTTTGTTATGTGAAAGCAAGGCTCAGTACTGCTGAAACAGACATCTGCAAAGAATAGACCTACTCATTTGGTGTTAATCAAAACAGCCTGACTTTATTCATGTAGCTGCAGTGATCTGCAAGCCTCTGGCAAGAGCAGAGAAAAAGAAAACACAGATGTGTACACGCTCCACAGACACATACACACACACGAACACACACACACATTTGAATAAAAGGTCAAATAGCTTTATCAATAACTGTGGAAAATGTGTTTTGTGAGGAGAAGGAGCAGCTGATCTGACAGTGGCCACCGCCCTGATGAATAACCGCCAGGAGAATCAATAGGAAAGAGGAGTTGAGGTAGAGTGGGGGAACGTTTTGTCATCCAACGGTACACTCCAATATCTAAGCTCATCCATCAAAAGCAGCAATGGCACTCCGTCCTCCGCTTTAATTGAAAGCACACTGAAACAAGTTATTTACATGACGGGATGGATTTGAACGGGTGCACGTCAGCTGGAAGCTTTGCTGTTGTGTGCTTGCTAAATGTTTGTTTCATGAGCTGACACTTGACTGTCTCTGAACATGGCTGACTGTCAGCTAACGGCAGAAATGTAGACAAATAGTCTTGTATCAAGTCTAACACAAAGGCAAGAAACAGGAAAAAGGGGCATTTTTAAATAGGTGTGTGTTTACGGCTTCTACATATTCATTGTTGACAATCAAAAAGCTGCCTTCAAGAAACAGCAATGTTCATAATCCTGTCAAAGAGATCACCATAAAATAGCAATATGTATAAAAAATGAGTATAATTTGAAATCCCAAAAAGCTCATCGCTTGACTTCTTGTAAGAAATAAAACAACAAACCACAGTCTTGTGGTTTAAAGGCAACCAGGCATCTTTTTTATTGTTTGTTTTCAAATATGTCCTCTATTTCTTTTTTCCTTTGGCAGCAACAGGGATTGAATTTAGGTTGGCTGCCTCTGTTACTAAAGATGCTATAGGGTTTAATTCAATTTGTATTCACATATGGTTTAAAGACCTACTGGGAATCTACTTTTGATTTGTGCTTCTTTGCTGTATCAAGCTTTGAATGTAAGCTCATGTAGAGTGTTAATTTTTGGGTCATTCCAATATCATATCACAGTTAAAACTGAGTAGCAGTATGGAACTTGGATTTTTTTTCCTCATTTCTCTGGACAGTTTGCTCTCAGTAGTTGTACAATCAATAACACACAGCCGATTTCTTCTCCTCTGGGTCCATTCTATAAAGTGAGTATCAGATGTTTTTGGTGGTAGCCTCAAGTGAAAAAAACACCTCACCTTACAATTGCTGTTAATATATATTTGTCTTTTCAGTTGCTACTACTCTCATCTTGTGCAATCAACTTGATTTGATTGCCAAAATATGTGTGGAGTTAAGTGGTCAAATAACCACTGCAACAAACCAATAACCAAAGAAAACCCTAAATATGTTGGGCTCAGTGCAGTAGATAAGGAAGCATTTGTCCTCTCATCCATTTCAAAGTCATGGGCGGTCTTCAAAGAACTGTGATGTACTGCTCTGTATCGTGTTTGCCCTGGGTGACCCAGTCTGAACTCCAGATGCTACTGTGTGTCACCATGTCACAGCCAGAGCCAAAAAGGCCAGGGGGAGGAGAGCCTGTCTGCCTGGGAGCCAGCTAACATCTGTCGAGCATATTCACATGTGTAGCAGACATACAGAAAGACTCTTCAGACCACACTGACTCTACACTGCAGGGCAAGATCCAGCGCCATAGAGACTGAAAATGTTGGAACCAAAACAGGGACTGTTTTTAGAGTTTCAGCAGACACAGCCAAGGCCAGACAGGCTAAGCCAACACTTATTCACACTATGAGAAACCCAATTTCCCCCCAAAAGCAAAATTGATTTTTGCTTTAATCTTGGTGCCATAAATATGATTTGCCAACTGGTTTATACACAATATTCAAGCAAATGACTTGTTCTTACCATTTAGTGTTGTGAACATGTTCAGTTGGCCCTGGCCCTGGCAAATTACCCATGGCCCTATTATGAGAAAGTGCCGAATGGGATAGGTTACAGAGGGACCAGGCTTGCCTATTAGCAGGGGGTCCAGGGGGAAAAAGTCATATTTTGACTTTTCTTTCTTTCCTTTTGTGCTTCCAAACCAATTAAATAAAGCACGGGTTGAAATATTACACAGCTTTGGCTCTCTGGAACTCAGCATTTATAGATAAAACAGATGCTTCTGGCAAATGTAAAGGGTGAAATTTACATCCACTTTATTCCAAATGTTCTAAATACTCTTTCCGGTTATTGTCTGTATCCAGGCTGAGTCCCGGACAACGGAGGAGGGATTGGGATTGTACTGGGAAACCACAGTGAGGCAGGCCAGCCAAGTTCAACAGGGAGTTCAAGGCTAAATCAATGCATATTTCCCTTTTAGTGGAGACGAGGCTAGCCAAATGCACACTCTTCCCTCTATGCAGGATTTCAGCCTATATTAAATAGTGACTGGAAGAGTCTCTTCCATTGGTGGGTATGAATTTCACAAAAGATCATTTCCCTGCTTTGCTAGCTCACAAATTCATATGGTTAAATTTCTTCTGCTTGCCCAAATTCATTGTCAAACTTATTAGCAGGGTATGGCTCTGAGCCACTGTTTGTCTAAGGCTGCTGCACTCGAAGGCCTTTGCAGACTACATGAGGAAACCTTGGCCAGCTCTTCTAAATATGTTTTTGCAGAAGTGTCCAGATACATTTTCTCTACCGTCAGAACTCTGAAGCAGCCTTGGCTCTCTCTGGTTCTGTACATGTGTTAATGCTGAAGAGGTTCAGTTATTTTAGCGGCACATTTGATAGTATGTTGACATATGTGATATTCTGGCCAAGCCCTGCGTCACCATAGGCCAATATGCATTGTTCTGGTTCAGGTTACCTCTGGGGTTCACAGTGTGTTTGAACATGCTGTCCTATCAATGATGCATCATCTTCATCATGTGAGAATTCTTTCTTAAATAGCTGGGTCTATGAGCATGAAGTAGTTATTTACATGTAAAAAAAAAAAGAAAATTGCTGATTCAGTAAGTAATTCAGATTGGTGAAAAATGAGGACCAATGTTATGAAGGTTATTTGCCCTTATCATTGAAATACATCTGCCTGGCCTAAGGGTTTGTGGGGTAAATGAGCCTTGATGATTATTTTCATAAAAAGCAATAAAGACCAGTAATTATAAAAATGCCAATAAGAATTCATCTTTCAAAAATCTATAAAGCTATTAAGTCCGTAATTAAAAAGATGAGCGGCTAAGTCTGAGAAAATTGCATTTTCCTGTGAGTGTGAAGCCTCATCTCATGTTTGTTTTGCTAATTCTTCAACAAAAACATTAACTTTGAAATATTAATCCGATCTATGGTATTGATAGGAATCTCCCATTAACAGAAGCCTGTACCTCATACACATATGCTTCATTAGCTACACCAGAGCTACACATCGAAAGGGTCATTAAGCCTCCATCTTGACAATTACACACACAAACACACACAATAAAGCAAATAAAGTGGCCACAGTACCTTCCAACCTGCTAAAATGAGTGAAAGTAGTCCTTTCACATCAGAAATGGTCCCACTAATGAGCAAAGTGTTATTGGCACAGCATTACATTTTAAAGACCCAATCAGTGCTTTTTGACAATGAGGGTTATTCACATACACATTTGTAGAGATGACTGACTTAAAAAGTGAAAATACAAATTTTGCATTAGAAAACCTACAATTTAACATATAGAGGACATAGAAATAATGATAGCTATCATAACTAGAGTTCTCAGGCCATCTCAGTGTCATTGTTTTTTGTCAATAAGTGATTAACCGAAAGACCTCTTAGAATTACAAGACCCAGGGCTTTTCCGTAATATCATTTCAGTGATAACAGATATGCCATGTCCTCAGGTGGAAAAATTTCAGCTTGTAAATGTAAAAAATAATAAACAGTACATCATAATGAACTGGCTTTACTGTACTCACAAAAAATCTTAGAAGGCCAGATTTGAATTATAAATGTTTACTTGTCATTTCTCCAGCACTCTGAAGCATCACGATGTTCACCACCCATCTCAAAACGCTACACAACATCTTGTTTGCACTGAGTGTGTGTTTGTGTGTACATCTCACTCTCATCCTAATGTTTTGATCTGGTGTGTGTGTTCACAGTGGACATTAGGCCATCTCTCAAACCAGTAATGGGCTTTGATTCCCCAGGGTTGCAGTGAGATGGCCACTTCTTACATTAGCCAGTCAGGTATGACAGCGCCACGACTTGCCTTCCCCTCAGCCAGCCTGGATAAATAATAAATGAAAGTGGTATTTCAGTCCTCCAAATCATCCGCAGGGTCAAGACTCCCTTCTCGCAGTGAACTTTGTAAGATGCGCCGAAGCGCAGAGAGATGCTAAAGGTTAGCGTCTCGGACAAGACAATCGTGCATTCGGCCTGCAAGCACAAGTAGTTTATAAACATCCACCACAATATCCACCCCCCTACTTGCTGGTGAGGAGTTTCTTTTCCTGCTCCCAGTCTCTTCCCTCTGCCTCTGTGGGGGAATGGGGAGACATAAGAAGAGGAAAAGTTAGCATTCTCACAGAGCATACATCTGCTGCTAAGCTGGCATTTTGTATTGATTTTTCCTGAAGCCTGTAATTTTGAAAGCTTGTAACAGAAGATGAGGTAAATATCATTTTATTTGCTCAAATGGTTTCAGATTGGATTGGATTGAGATGAGAATGGTGGAGACAGGAAAATCTAGATGCGAAAACAGCAATTTCACATAATTGGTCTGGTAATATATTACCATTGTTCTAAAACTGTCAAGCAAAAGACCTAGAAATGGACTGGAGTAACTGAGGGCACTTATTCCTCAAGTCTTTGACATGTCTTACTCTCTGCTGACAATTTTCACTGTGATGCGGTTGCATTTATTCTTTTGTGAAGAGCTCTCTTACTTCAGCTTCAAGTATCAGTTACTCCAATGCAAATTACATCCTTGACATTCACAAAGACTATGTCACTCCTGGTACTGGACTCTGAAGACAAAATGTCAATACAACTTCACACTTCAGATTAGTATCAGATCAGTTTACGTGTGGAGGCGGAGTGAAACATAAAAACTCCCACAGCCCACAGCGCAGATCATTTCTCAATTGTATTTAAACTTATTCTTAATAAAACTAATTATTTATTGATTTGTGTTCTTTTATATCTCAGCAAAACTGACTTCAAAGCAGCAACCTTTCTCTGCAAGTGGCAGAGCTGAGTTAATAACCACTGTTTATAACCCCATTGCAGACAGGCATTCTGGTTCATTTTTCTATTTACCCTGGAAGGTGAAGTTAACCTTCTTCAGCTCATTGTAGCCAGAGGAGAATGGTAGAGATTAGTGTATTGGTCATGGTGATGTGACTGTGCATAAAGTACATGACAAGGCCCAACTGCATGGACAAATATGGCTATTCCCTACAAGGCAGCTGCAATTGGACTTTTGTCCAATATAACAAGTGGCTGGCTTCTGTTTTCTTTCTGCCTGTTGGCATATTGCCCTACAGTTGCACTTATCTGTTTTCCTTTTCTATCTGTCTTCGTACATCTATCCATCCTTTCATTCATCTATCCATCAATCAAGTGGGCTACTTAAACCCGAAACTCATCAGAACAAAGCAATCAGCTTTGTGCGTCAGTCCTCTTTTCATTAGAGGCACATACAAACCAAAGAGTGTGTGTGTGTGTGTGCATGTGTGTGAGCTGTGTGAGTGCTTATTAGCCGAGGTCAGCTAATTATTTGGCCAGGCTAATGAAGGTCAGTGTGCTTGTCTGTCTCCACGCTGATGGCTTGTACCTGATTGAGATAAGTACTCCTCTTCAACCTTCCTGTCATCTGTCATCTTGATTAAAGGACCGTATAGAATTAACTGAATGCCTCTCTTTAACTTGTCTTACCTACCTATATTTTTTATTATTGTATTTTCTTTGCATCTGATACCACAGTTTCTAGTTTTTAGACTGTACACCTGTACAGACTTTTGTACACTGAATGGAATTTGCAACCAGTTCTTCGGTTTTGTATACAGGTAGAAACTCTTTCCTTTCACTCATAAAATGGAGGACATTGTCATCAACATTCAATAGAAAGATCTAAAATGCATAGACTGTAATTATCTATAATGGAAAGGAACACATATATATATATATATATATATATATATATATATATATATGTGTGTGTAGGCTTGTCACAATTGAATGGTTATAGAATGGAAAAGAATGAATTGAAAGAATGGTGCTATTATCATGATGGACGGGCTAAACCAAATTAGCTAGATTTGATAATAACAGTTAAATTACATATCCACTTACCTGGATTCCTAATGAACTGAAAGCGACATTGTCTATTGTGCTTGTATCATGCATGATTGGCACTCTGTATGAATATGTCAAGGCGGCCATAGCTGTCGCTCACTCCAAATCACATGCAGGACTCTGCTATTGTATGTTTGAGCACTGGGTTATTGTAACAGAAACAGAGGAGATCTTGACTCTGTTAGTGCCAGCCATTTAGACAAGGACAATTGTCACTGAAAAGTTGGGGTAGAGTAGATCCCAAAATTAGATAGACAATGTTCATCATGTGAGAAAAGGATAAAAAGGAGTCTTAATTAATGATTGTGAAGATGTAGTAAAATCATTTGGCTATTTATATATATTTGTAGGTATTTGTGACAAACATTCCTTCTCCATCAGTCCTAGTTTGGCTACCTCTGCAGGCCCCAGTTTCTAGGCCCCAGCATCTCTAACAAGCAGCGGATACAGCGCTGGATTACTGTAGGCGTTAAATCAATAGCTGCTGGTCTCCCAGGCACAGCTATAGATTATGAATCAGTGTTGGTGAGCAGAGCGCCATGGTGGCGAAAGGGAGTAGGGAGACAGAGTGAGAGAGGAGAGCGAGAGCGGGAAGGAGAGACACAGAGAGAAAAAGAGGAATAGGGAAAAATACCAATTGGTTGCATCAAAATGATGCATAGTGTTGTCGTGTTATCTTCAAATATACTGCCTTTGAAAGACAATTTTAAATCAGAGAAGATACAAAAATCCCTCTTTGAAATCTACACTTTTTAATATTAGTTATGTATATATTTACAAGTTAATAAATAATTATTACTTATATGTTGATGTTACTCTGTAGACAAGGAAATATTCTGTCAAATAAACAGAAATGAGGTCTACCATAAACTGTAACTGTGATTTTTTTTTTTTCTACTGATACCTATGTCATTATAACATACATTATGATTAGGCTTTCACGTTCATGTAGCATGAAGAGGAATCGCAAAAAAATATTTTTCATTTCTTACAAATATATAGAAGATGCAAGGTTTTCAGTAGAGCCCTGCCAATATCTATATAACTAATCTATGGCAACAAAGCCCATTAACCTTTGGTAATCTCTGCAGTGAGCTCCACTGTTTCCAAGCATCGGTCTAATTCAAGGCCCTCTGAGTCCTGTTTACAGATGGTATCTAAGTGGCTTGATTCAACTGCCAATGAATATTGGCATGTGTCTACACCCCACAGACCCTGCTATTAGGGGTGGAGACCACAGGGTTAGCCAAACACAAACTGAACATGACATCTCCCTCCCCTCTGCAAGTCCGACACACGCAGACACATACACACACACACACACACACACACACACACACACACACCTGCATGTTCACAGTAATGTACAAAAAAAAAAAAAAAAGTGAACCAGACTGTCCGAAGTATGCAAGCACATATTTAGTGCTAAAAAAACAAAGTCATACAAATACATATGCCCACATACATGTAAACACATGCGAACAAACATCACACACACACTCTACAACCTTGCTATAGGGCGAGTTTCTAGACCCATACTGCCCCCTGGCTCGCCTCGCCTCTCTCTGTTTGTTGAGCAGTACAGACGCCTGAGGAATAACTTGTCTCCCACCACAGATTCAGGGTCAGATTACCCTGGACCAGCTCCCTAAACTTAACCATTTAGAAGGATAAGAAAATATCTGTTCTAGGATCAGTGGCTGGGGGGCTTGAGATGATATTGAGGAGTTGTCAGAGGTGACTGAGTTCAGGGTCAGGCCCTCAGGAGCCCTGAGGTGGGAATAGGGTCAACCCAGGCTACCATACAGCAGAGCCTGAGACGGAGTGGAAAACAGAGCTCTGTGAATACAGTTTTTTACACTGAACTAATTTAAATTTTAAAAACTCACCTAGCTAATGCTTTTGGCTTAGCCACAGAATAAAGGGATACAATAGATTTAAACAACCTGACTTTAGGAGCCAAATTGTAATGACAAGTTAGTTAAGGTATTAAAGTCATTAGAATATTACTAATTATCTATTATCTTAAGCTGATAATTATACCTCTAGATGTTCAAATAGGCTGTAAAGTATTACGTTGTAATGCAAAGCAATTATAAATCACACAGTGGTTGATAAGTGTTCTCTCTATGGATAATTGTAGAGCAGACACGGTGTTAACTGTTAGTTACAGAGTCTGGGAGCCAGGAGCTGTGTCTGAATGACTGACTCTTGGAAGTGGCTGCTGCTCTTGTATGGAGCTGTCAAGGTCAGCGGGGACACACACACATGCATGCACATGCACATACACTTCCTCCCAGATATACAGGAGCACATGAACACTCACACATGCATACACACACATACACACAGCACCAGAATGATTAATCTGTCAATCAATTCTCCCATTTCCTGCGGTGAGCCCTCCTCTTTTCCCTGCAAGGTTCCTGTGAACTGAAAGGAGAGCTTGCAAGATTGGTGTGTGTGTGTGCATGTGTGTGTTTGTGTTTGTATTTTGTATGTGTGTGTGTGTGTGTGTGTGTGTGTGTGTGTGTGTGTGTGTGTGTGTGTGTGCGTGTGTGTGTGTGTGTATGCGTGTGTGTGGATGTATGTGGGTGAATGTTACTTTTTCATTGTATGTGTGTGTGATTTGTGCAATCAGAGCCTATTCACAACATTTTGCACAGCATTCCACTGTTGCACGGATGAAATGCAGAACATTACATTGTGGTATCCAATCTCCTTATTCTACATCGCCACTATACACCACAGTGAGTTATCATGGCATGTCCATTTCACTGCATGCTGGTCTCATGATGGCAGCTGGGAGTGAGCTGGCTGTCGAAAGGGGCCCTGACTAGTGAAGCCATTATAGTAGAAATGGAGTCACAAAAGATGTACAAAACACAGTAGGTGATATTGTGGCAGACACACACACGGTGCACTAGTGGCTAGACTGGTTCCCATGCTGTTTTTGGATGGCTTGACATAGCAGCGATGGCAGATAGATGCATTCACCATACCTGGCAGTTGTGTCACGTCATTAAAGGTAATTCCAATCCCAGTATGTAGCACTGCACAACAACATAAGTAATCCAAATTCATAACCCATGGACAGGTCTCTTAATATACAGAACAATTCATTATTTCTAATGCCATTAAAAGTATGTTAACATCTGTAGACAGATGGTCATTGCCGACCTTCAGGAGCAATATTTGATGAAGATAATCTAAGAACAAGGGCCCACTTACTTAACATCAAAGCTTTCTACTGTATCTCACAGGTCTTCTTTTGAACCCGCCCTCAATAAAGATGGGGGTTATGACCTGCCTCCCATTTACAACCACTTGTTGTGTAGACACATCCCATTAAATATCATGTGCCTGAGACATATCTATGTACTGAATGAAGACCCATGAGATATGGCTGAAAGCTTCAATGTCAAGTAAACTGAGACTCGTGCTGGGATTATGATCATCATCTGTAGAGCTTGTAAACAGAGGGAAAACAAACTGTATTGTCACATATGTATAGAACAAAAGCTACTTCACAATTCTGTGGTCAATAAATAAATAAATGAACTGGGGCTTTAACATCAGATATATGAATATGATTAAATGTTCAACAATGTTGTTGATGCAAATATTTAAGCAGCGAAATGTTCTGTCTCAATCACATACATCTTTGATTTAGCTCCTAGCTGCAACACAAATTGGCTAATGAGATGAGCACAATTCATATCACCATGTTGTTTACTGTATGTAAAAGATCTCATTATTACTTTCCATAAAATTTGAATGTTTATCTCTCTTTAAGAAGATGCTTAGTTTGATAATGAACTATCACAGTTCACATTTTTCCAGTTTGCACTATGTCATTAACTGAGCATAATAATATACTAAATCAATATCATTATACTTGTAGCATTCAGATTTAATGAAAACTGCACAAGCATATGCATTTAATTAACAGATGCATTTGGAATGTATTTTTCAGTTTCTTTGATTGTTTTTTGCAAAAGGCTATTTGGACTTATTAACAAAAACTGCATGTAATGATGATGGTGGTGGTCACTTTACAGTATTAAAGTCTCTCTTTTTTGTTTTTATTACAGTTATTCACTTTAATGTTACAGCACATTAATTCAGAGTTTCAATTTACAGCCATCTCTTGTAAACCAGCTTAATGTTCTGCTATTATTACAACTACTACTGTAATAACTATTAGAACAACTACAGTACAGTGACACTAATTCTGGTACCAATCACACCAATTTGGTTTCTACAGTTTCCATCCTATTTCATTTGTCTGTGTTTCTAAAGGTGCTGTAAAAACATGGTGTTCAATGATCACTTGTGTGGCTACCGTCTCTAGCTAATCACCTCTCCTCTCTCTTCCTCATGCTCTCACTTCTCCACATTCACTTGTTCTCCCCGTCACTTCATCTTCTTGACCGCCCACTACCTTGCCAGTGCTAATTGCGGACAACCAGTCCAGTTGAGGAGGGAAAAGTTGGAAAATCAGGCTCAAATCCATTAGTGCTTTATTGGGGAAGCTAAAAGAGTTAGCTTTATTCCACTGGATCCAAACCGTGTCAATCACATTGGGAAAATTGGATTCCTGGATAAGGAAATCCCATGAGGGAGGTTAGACTGTCCATCTGGATCAGCAGTAGACACTTCTTCTTTTGCTCCCCCTCTCCTCTCCTGTTCTCCGTCATTCTTTCTCTCCACCGAGGGGCTGTGTGTGGCAAGGTTCTGTTCTCACTTTAGTGAACCAATAGGGCCATAATAAGTATTGATTAAGCTATTAGCCAACATTACCCAGGCACTGGCAGAGACTGTTTAGAATCAGCACCTCAGGAGTCCGTCACACCATGTCACACACACACACATGGACACACAGTTTTGAGAAGCTGATTGGGTGTGCTATCGGGTTAGTTAGTGAGGCGACTAAACTACTATTCTCTTATCCATTTCCCTCTGCCCATTTTCTACCTCTCTATCTGGCGCTGTAACTGAACTCCAATCAAGTGAGGACACAGTCCAGAATACATGGTGTTCCAATGAGGTGGGTGTGAGTACAACACACACACACACACACACACACACACACACACACACACACACACACCTACACACACACACACACACACACACACACACACACACACACACACACTAACATGAGGAATCAGATAAAAGAGGCTTGATTACAAAGGACAAGGTCATAGTGAGGAGTGACACAGGTTGGAGCCAAGCTATCAGAGTCAAGCATCACACAAACACTTTGTACGTACACACACATACTCACACACTTACACTTTTCAACAAGGCATAGAAAGTAGGTGGTCAGGGAGCCTTTGCATGAAAAAAACAATATTTGGGTCCACTCACAATGCTAATGTATGTGCGTGTGTGTGTGTTTGTGTGTGTGTGTGTGAGAGAGAGAGAGCGAGAGAGAGAGAGAGGTGAGACATTGCCTATGTGACTAAAATCACTTGACTGTGTTCTCCTTCACTTCAGAGAAACATAAAAATAGAGAGGTAGACACACACACATTAGAATTAGCTGCTACCTAAACTCAACGCCACCATGTTTTGAGTATCTTTTCGAAGAAGTTGTCTGATTAAGCGATTTCCAATAAATTGTCAGGACAAATTACCTCCACTTAATAAGATCTTTGGTGGAAGCAGAGACCACTCAGAGAGGGGGAGAGGAAATGACAAGTATTAATTTGGGATTTTTCACAAACTGACACTCTAGTCTCCATCCACAGGCCCTGGGGCTGTGTCACTTCTCACCCATACTTATAGTGACACACAAACACACACACACACACACACACACACCCCTCAGTTGCTCTGTGTCACTCCCCATCTCTCCGTTCCTCCTTCCTCCTGATCATGGAAGAAATTCTGTGGCGTAGCAATTACCTAAGTCTTTTATCAGTCATTTCAAAGGAGGAAAATTAGAGCAATTGTGTCAGGATGGTCATATGGGCAGAAATTGCACACTTATTGGGTGCACTTACGCCTGTGACTCTGCTCCATGCACTGATGGGGCCCATTGTTAGGGGACGGTGCCTTCGGAGCCACTGATTGGGGCTGAGAGCAGATGCAACCCCACCCCCCTACACACACCCTCTGCAGCCCTCTCGCCCCTTCAAAGTCTCCACCTAAACAAAAAAAAAAGAAAAAACACCCCACCCCCACCAACTCCCCAACCCGCCAAGCCTTTGTCTTGATTCTGCACCCTCCTTAATTGAATATAAATTACAGCAGTGCTTTGGTTCACGCAGACTATCATCAAAGTTAAGACCGAACCGCCGTCTGCTTTGACAGATAATTCTTTTGACCAAACTCTACTTGTCCTACCCCCCCCCCCACCCCCAACCCCCACAACCACCACCACCACACACACACACACACACACACACAAACACACATCATCCACTTCTTGCTCATCACCCTTGCATCCTGTGGTTTAGGATGGTGATGATTTTAGTTGTATTTTGAAAAAACACTATTGATTTGCTTCTCAGCAGATCATAGATGGGTAATGTACAAAGGCTTTTATTTCTTTTATTTGTAATAGTTTAGTTCTTACAAAGAGGAGTCTCTGTAGCCGTGGTAAAACACAATAACTGAATCATATTCTACATTTTAAATTTACAGCAAGAATCTTATTTTAAGAAAAACACTGCTTTGAGGAATAGCCAATATTTTAATGGCTTCCAGATTTGGATAATGATGTTGAATTCATAAATAAGTTCAGAATATCAACAACCTTCAGCAAGTGACCTTTTTCTAAGAATTAATTTATTAAGTCATCAGGTCATCTGTATCTCAATCTTTAAGCAAGAATCTACATTACATGCTGATGAAATCCTTACTAAATGAACACAGAACACAGCCACTGATTCAAGCAGTAAATGCTAAGAATGTTGAAACACTTCTGCCCCTACCCGACCCCAGAAGATGATAGGCCACTCAGCTAACGAGTGAAGCCTCCATGTAATAGTAACACTGTCTGCTCACAGGGATCTTTCCCTAAATGCTAACTAGATTCAGGCAGTGAATCCTAGCAGTAAATGCTAAGTCTATGGCTTAATCGTCGACTCTAGCCCCTTCGCACCGCAGGGAGCTGCCAGGCCTCTCTATTCCCACTCCACTGGCCACACATCTCCACTCAATCTGTCTTAGCATATTGATTTCCCAGCTGTCTCATTGGTTCCTAACATAATTATGGCTGGCTGGGCTAGGGGCACAGGCGCAGGGCTAATACATTTACACCAGGCCCCATCAGCGCAGGCTTATATTCATGTCATTGGGAGAGGCAGGAGATTGGATGCCCCTAAGAGGCAGATCTACTAAGAGAATTTGGGGGGGCTTTGCTCTAATGAAAAAGGGAATTAGCTGGCTCAACCTCTGTCACATTGCAAGATCAATAGCAACATCCACGAAAATATTCAGTCGAAAATAAAATGAAGAGAAGTAAAATGACACATCTGTTAATAAAGACATGTTATTATATACTGTTTATTTATGCTGTTATTGCAGTATTAACCTTTATACAAGATGCTTATGTGAACCTCTGGCCAAAGCTTGCTGCTGTGCATAAAGCATGAGTTTTAAAAATATATATATTTACAGAAATGCAAATCTTTACTCAGTGCAACATTTTATCTTCAGTCATACCAGCTGTATGATTGTTTATTTTTCTCTACTGCCACTTTTCTGTCTCTTTCCAGAGTATATCTATGCATCTTTACTCCTACAACCTCCTATAGATTTTTTTTTATTCCACACACAGGATAAGGCAGGAGAAAGAAAAAAAAAACTTAAGGAAGAGGGGAGAAAAGAAGGTCACAGTCTATCTATTTCACTGTGCCTAATTGTTGTCAGAAGCTGACCTAAAACGCAGAGACAGTATTTTTCAAAGTCAAGGATGAGGTAGAGGAGGGGTGGGCAATTCATCACGCTACCCTTCCTCCTCCGTCCATAGCCCGGGACCAGCGAAGGTCTGCTAGTTATTTAATTCCATGGATCGGGCCCTTAATGGCAAACTCCAGCCCCATAAATTAGACATGCACTCGATTAGGATGTCTGGCATAAGAAGCAATCCTAGGTATGATACTGACATGGAAGGTCAGCCAGGCATTCTCAGATCTATTGCAATTAATGATCATTAGAGAAAAGTCGCGGTGAGTAGAGTTGGAGTCTGTCAACACCTTACAGGTTGTTGTAACAAATGGAGGTACATGAACATACACATTTTATTTAATAATGTTAAAGAGACTGCATTTGACTAAAGTGCCCTCATAAATGAAACAGTTAAACAATCAGTGGCACTGTGGCATGAACAAAAGTCATCCAGTTACTGCCAAAATTACGCAAATGAATATTTAGAAATAATAATAAGATGTCTTTATGTAATTTCTGGCATGTAAGCTGTTATTGTCAAAAATAGATGTTGACCAATCAGTTTGGCCAATTAATCGGAATTGGAGGAACTTTGGTTGATGATTGCACTGCCTCCACCAGTTACATACATCACTGTTTCACACGGAGGCTCCATTCACAAAATCAAGGTAACGTCATTGTGTGTGCAAAGTTAACTTTGTATAAAAGGGCTTTATTGGTAAATTATGAGCACGATATGGTTGTTGGTTCTAATGCATTAAACTTAAGATAACTGATGCTGCTGTGCTGAAAGCACGCTGGTCATGACTGTACCTACGCAAGGCATGTGTACAGTACAGTCAGTGTGTGGGCTCATTGGCACTTTGATCAGCGTGGTGCTGGGCTGGCCAGACTGGCTTCAACTGTGTTCCTTGAAGCACATAAAATAAATGTGACACATTTTAATGGCTGTAACTGCACTCAATTGCGCAAAATTGGTTTATTGTATTCATTGTTTATTATAAAGGCCGCCATTTCCCTTCACACCACAGCAACAACTAGTCTTTCAGGGTTTTTATATAGAAACTGTATGTGACTAAATGAACAATGCCGTCAGCTCAACAGCGATTTCTTCAGTTTTCAGTTGCTGTTGCACCTCACTCCTAATTCTGTTTTATTTCTGAAGGCGACAGTAATGTTTTCTGTTTTTTCCTTTGCCAATTTTCATGTATTTATTTATTTATTTATCAATCTTTTATTTTTTTTTGTCTCTGTGGCATTTTGGACAGTCCCAAGCATTTGCTGACAGTTATTTTGGCTCCTGGCAGCGCAGACATTGACTGTCAACGGGACGTCTCCTTTCTTTTATTCATTTCTTTTTTTCCTGAGAGATGCTGCTGAATGCAAGTCAGCCTTTTCTCCCTGGAGGGTGGGCGGTGGGGAGGACACTGGTGGTGGGGGGTGGGGTGTGGAGGGGGAGCAGACAGGCGGGATGGTGGAAAAGGGCTGCGGGAGGCGGGAGGGAGGGGGTTGCATGTCGGGGAGGTGTGATGTGGTGGACCGTCTCATTCTCACTCTCTGTCTCTTTGCTGTGTGTTTAGCTGTGAAGAGTGTGCATGTGTGTGTGAGTGTGTGTGTGTGTGTGTGTGTGTGTGTGTGTGTGTGTGTGTGCATGTGTGAGTTTTTGTCGAGGGTTATTCAGGAGGACACTCTCCTGACCGTCAGATCAGCCTCCATTCTGACATTCCTGCACTTCCTCAGCATGAAAACACAACCAGGCTCAATGAATGTTTGTGCATGGTTGTGTTTCTGAGAATTTAACAAAAATAGTTACTATATATCTATGTGTAAAACCGACACTATACCTACACCATACCTGTGCACACAAAAATGTGTCAGAGCTTGAAACAAAATTATAAGTGCTTATGTAGCTGCCTGTGTGTGTCAGTTATGTGACCTGTGCAAGTGTGTATTCTCGTCTGTGTGGGTATAATTGGGATGTTGCGTGTCAGGGGAACACCAGCAGTATTTTTTTTCCTGAGCAAGCCAGCCTGTATGACCATAATGGGTGTTTTTGCTTGATGAAAGCCTCAAAGCAGAGGTCCAGTGTGTGTTTTGATAAAGGGAATGTGCATGCCAGTGAGTGAACCCTGCATTGATGCTTGGATAAAACACATGATCAATAAAATAAACAGTACATCACCTCTATTAGTGACACAACACCAGGATCAAGGTATGTGGAAATGGGAACAGAGGGGCTGGTAGCGCTTTCAGATTTTTAGGCAGAATTAGATGCTAGGCTGTGTATTGAAACTGTGTGATTACTGAACACAAAGTAATAGGGAGCCAGGGATCGCTGAAAAATATACCAGCAAATAACAAGCGTGCCATGCTGCTGCTGCCAGTAATAATGACTGAAAACACATTTGTACTGATGATCTAGCTTCACAATTAGACAAAAGATTTGATTAGAAACAGGAAATAACATAAATGGGATGATTCGACAAAATTGTCTACGTCTGCCAAAAACACGTTGAAAAAAATGACTAAAGCCAAAACAACTTGGGCTTAATGCAGATACTAAAAGCCCTGAGAGTGGAGTTCCTCACTCAGCCAAATTGATTTCTGTTTGCTCTCTTTCTGTTTACAAGGTGTGCAGATTAATTTGCAACATGCCCCAACACATTCACCACTAAAACTCCTTCCCCCCTAAATCAAGGCAGCTTTTTCTGAAAGCAGCGGAGATGAAATAATGACAGCGATTAGATTACTATTCTTAAGAATCCATTAGTCAAAAATGACACCCAGGAAATCACACGGTGCATTCTACCCTAATGCAATAAGGTGCCAATTATAACACTCATGTGGAATAAGTGGGCTCCTCTCCCTCTGTTGGCTGAGGAGAACACAAATCATCATTACCGTGTATTTCTTAATGCTATCTGCACTGAGAGGCATTAAGAACAGACTAATAAGTTTAGCCCCTGCAAACAGAGTGCAGCTGTGTGCTCCATTTTCTCAATCCTTTCCCTTCCTCTTCTCATGAGCTTTTTGGACCTGTCTGCTTGTCATGTTGTTGTAGCAGTGTTATGTTTTCCTGCCTGTCTGTCCTTCTGACTGTCCTTCCATTTTCCTTCAACTAGACGAGTCTCCTGCCACTCAAGGCCCAAATAGTTGTCACATAACAAACCCAGATATCAAGTGAAACCATCTTTTGACACTGACCTTAAAGCATTTGCCTGTAACTGACTTCACTTTGGAGCATGCACTGTAAAAACTTTTACAGTGCATTACAGATGTGCAAAATTTCTTTTTTAAAGTTAAGTAGGTCATATATATTGTCTATAACCTCTCTAAAACATTGTTTGCACAAACAAAACAAGTAAACAGAGCTGACCTAGGCAGCAAATATGCACCAAACATTCAGCGTTCGGCTGCTTTAAGCCAACACTAATTCCAAGCCATCAGCTATAAGCTTGCAAAAAGCTGGCAAGCTAATAACATTGTTCGACTTTGCCACTGGTGGCCTGCTAGTGGGCTGTTAGTTGCCTGCCAGCTGGAAAGGGCATTAACTGCTAAAAAGGATCCTGTTGGGCTATAGCAACTTTTCCAAACTTCACCTCATTGGATGAAAAGACAAAAAGAAGGAAAGAGAGTTTGATGGCAGTAAGGCAAAGCCATGGGGAATCTCAGACGATGATGAAAGCAAACTCTCAAAGAGCCACAAAACACCACACACCCCCTCCATTACATCAAGGGGCAAGCAAAGAGAATTATAATAACACTGCCTTTTCTTTTTTAATTAATGAAGACTGTTATTTGGTAGCAGGCAGGGCAAGCTGTAAGGAATCTTGGATGATTGGCAAACATCAAACAGAAATGGTGTGTGTGTGTGTGTGCGTGTGTGTGTGTGTAGGACTGTGTGTATGAAAGTATCTAAGCTTGCATGTACACATGTATGCAGGGTGTGATTGCGTGAATATGATTGTGTTTGGCACACATGAGTGTGTGTGTGTGTGTTTTTGCAGCTGGCCAGGCCAGCTTGTTGCCTCTTGTAAATAAGACATGCCCATCAGTGGCAAGCGGACTTTTCTGTTTGTCTTTTTGTGCGAGTGAAGCCTCTGCTTTTCTGCATTAACGGCTGAAGAGGGGGAAATGAGGAGACGAAAACATTATTCATACAACACATTATACAAGTTATGGAGACTTTGAGAACTTCCCCCGTTTCCACTGAAGGTGGTTTTAATAAGGTTCCATGGGAGTTGGTGCTTCAGGGTGTTGACTAAAGGTGTGTGTGTGTGTGTGTGTGTGTGTGTGTGTACCATGCATGCGTGTGTGTGTGTTTGCAAGTACATGTGTGTATATCTCATGTCTGAATGAGTGTGTTCAGTGGTGGGGCGGCACGTGGTATGTATTACACATCAAAGAAAGGTCAGGCTCAAACACAGAGTCAGGCTAAAGGTTAGGGCACAGCTCTATATAGAACAGAGAAAGGGATGGGGCTTATCAAAGCTATCACTTGGAGAGAGACTGCTAGAGGTCACCAAACCCTTGACATGCCGTACAGATCTAATGTCTTAGCCAAGGATCAATACGACTACACACAGACAAACCAGATAGGCTTAACATCAGTGTAGCCCCACAAGCCACTGAAACCAAGTGCTCACTCCCTCAAATCCAGTGGAAGAAAAAAAAAAGAAGAAAAGGATGTGAAATGAAATGAAAAAAGACAAATAATCAATTAAACAAGAGCAGAGGAATGAATAAAAGAAAGGTTTCTTTGGATGCAAACGAGTGCTGGGAAAAGTGTTTCTTCACAATTTTGAAAATTTGATGGTGATTTTTTGGCGTGCATGCATTCAGAGCATCAGTTGGAATAATGCAATGAATAATGGAGATTGGAGGTGTTGAGAGATCATTGTAGTGGATTAATATGCAGCGGTTTTGAGCTTGATGATAGATAGATAGATAGATAGATAGATAGATAGATAGATAGATAGATAGATAGATAGATAGATCCTAATGACACTTAATGACTGATCAGTTGCCTTTGACTGTTACTTATCTCAAGGCTCTACAAAACTGAATTACCTCCTCTGACAGTTAAAATGGCTACGGTCTGAAAAAAAAGAGAGGAGACATCATCCCTCTTCCTTGCGACTGCCATTCTGCGTTCCTGAAAGTGACAAGACGCAGTGTGTTTTTGCTTACTCATCAATATTTCAGAGCACTACACATGGAATGCTCCAGTGACTTTGAATATAGGGCCCGTGCGTACACCTCTTCTCTCTTCCTTAGTGAGATGACATCAGGTAATATGCGGTGAAAGTTGAAAAACCAGTGCATCAAGAACACCCCCACACACACACACACACAACCCACCGTCCCCTTACCTAATGAAATCTGTGACAGAATTGCTGGGAGATATTGGAGCCTTTATGAAACCAAGGGGAAAGAAACTTGGAGGAAATGTAGGATATGTGGAGAGAATTGGTATGGAGGGTAGTAGCTGAATAGAGGCTAAAGGCTAAGCATTTGTCATGGAGGATCTGTACTGCACACATGTACTCTATATACAAAGAGACACAGAGGTATTCACATATGCAAAGCCATCAGGCTACCCATGCATACTGATAGTGAAATCAACCTTACTTAGAGTGTCCAGAATATCCATCTTTGAAATTGTTCCCACACACACTTTTTATTAAAACACCATCTTTACAGGATGAATTGGGAGGATCCACTGTGTTTAAATCTGCCCTCATTGTTTGCTGTTTGAGAATACGCAAGGGCTGCATTTCTGAAAACTGTTTTGTGTTTGGCCATGTTTTGTGACCATGTGTGCGCGTCCACAAGTGCGTGCATGTGTGCTCTTGTGTGAGTGTCATTTGAAGCATAGAGTCCATTTATCAAGGACAAAGTGTCAGAGACTAATGGACATGGCCCCATCCTCTTCTCTCTCCCCCCGTTGTGATCATCCTCAGAAATTAATTAGAAATAACGAATAGACGGTCTTTTTTCACTCCACTCTCATTTATTACAATGGTAATTGCTCTTCCCTCATTGTAGGTTAAGTCTTTAAACACTGTCTTACATCAAGACATGCTCATCCTTGCCATCTATAATTCATGATATACTTTGCACCAAGCAAAGCTGTTAAATATTTAGTGAATCATTGCCTTAAACTTAATCACCCTCTGATAAATGCATGTGTTTTTCCGCTCACTCTGCCCCTCTTCCTTTCTGCTCCCCAATCAAGAGGATACACATTCCAACTAGTTGTATAATCTATTTTTAATTTCTCCTTCAGAAATTAACATAATACAACTTAGCATAATGTATTAATTACAGTACATTGTTAAGTGCTACATTATGTTTCTGTGAAACAAGCTATTATCATTGTACTTCATGAAGTATTAAATCTAATCCATATTTAAAGAATGCTTAAACATTAATTTGCTAGACTGTGTGCTAATGTCTTTTCTCATCAAAGTCATTTCTCCCACAACTATTAACTAGCCCCAACTCGGAAGAGTTTTTATTTAATCCTTTTTTACATTGACTTTCTGTTTAGCCTGTGAGCGTTTTCGTATATGGCAGTTGTTATTTTATGTAACAGTGGTGTCAAAAATGGGATGGTGCAAAAACAGGCCAGCATGGTACCTGTATTTTATTGTCTCTGAGAAAACCTCACGGTATTTCACTGGATAAATAATGAACATAACACTTCATATGGACATGATGGATTGTGGTGAAGACATCTACTCTGGCCCAAACTATAGTAGGTCAATTATCAGAGATAATCAATTTGATATCTGTTTTTTTTGTCATTTAACATAAGAAAGGTCAAGTTTAGTCTAATGCTGAAATTAGTTAATTAGTCAATGGACATAGAGTGAATCTGGAGGTATTTTGGGTCAATTGTCATATATTACATAAGATAAAGAAGTACTGTGAATTTGATATCTTGGTGTTTTAGTCACACACATAAAAATGACCTGAAGAAATCATCTTGGAAGTAAATTTGTGGCAATTTTCACAGGTTTCTGACATTTTATGTACCAAATTGTGACTAATCAGAAAAATAATCATCATTTTAATCAATTATTAAAAAAAAAAAAGGTTCTATAGGCCTATAGTATTTTGTCTTTGAGACCCTTATAATTTGAAGAATCTAAAGTTTATTATTACGATTCTATAATTTGACTCTATTTTCAATAAATTGATTAAACAATTAATTGCTCAAATATTCAGTATTTACAGATGATAGCTGGCTCTGCGGTGACATTATATTTTTGTATCAGCATCTCCTTCCACTTCCCTGCTGCTGAGTAGCAACATTGCAATATGAAACTCCTTTTTGAATGTATGACCAGCTGCACTGTACTGCTCAGGATCTATAGCTCAATTACATTTCTCACTTCCTGTTTTGACTTCGTAATTTACATCCTGACTGCCTGCCATTGGTGGCAGGGATAATAGGCGGTACTATAAACAATCTTTGGTATTATCATAAAATCACAGATGTAAATACACTTTCAACCCCACCTCCCTTCTCTCACAAGACAAGAGTACATCTTTCGATTCTAAACATCCCATTTGAATGCACCTTCCTCTCTTCTTGTTTTTCCTCCCCCATTTTGCTTCCCTCTTTCTCTCTCTCTGAGGCACTCCATCTTCCTGATGTTTAATTCATCACGCTTTTCCATCATCCTTCCACCTCTCTCTGCAGTTCTGTCAGGTAACAAACAATGAGTTTTTGATGTGAATAATTTAATGCGTGTACTGCAAATGCCGGCGCTCTGCATTACCCATGCTGCACACTCGGCTGTCATTAAGACACCTGATTTCCCCTAAGATTCCTCTCCCCGCCTCGTAGATGAAAAGGTAACACACATGTCGAAATTTCTCCCCCTTTACATCTGGGGAGGAAGACTATATTTTTAGACAGGCTAAATGAGACAATGACAGCGGTAAGCAGTGAAAAGAGAGAGGAAGGAAAGACAGATGGAGAGAAAGCAAAGGAGAGACGAAAATGAAGGGGGGGGAGGTGGAGGGAGAGAGTGACTGTTTCCTTGTACATATTTTTCTTTTTCTCTCACTCTCACCCGATGTCGCAGCATCAAACGCTAACCCTGCTTTCAAAAGCCAGCGGAAGCATTGATTCAATATTTTCTCCCCCGTGTTGCTGTGATCCTGAAACTGCTCTCTGACTAGATCTAGACACACGGAAGGAAAATGACGGTGGCGACATCAAACGCAAACGTGTTGTGGGTAATAACAGACACGGTCTCCTCTCTGTTTCTCTCCTATTTTTCCTCCCTTCTTACCAGCCTGTCCTCCCTCCCTTCCTCTTTCCTGAACCCCCAGACATGATACACGCCATGAGCTCCATGCATACGTTGTGGTGACACCAAATGCCAAACAATTAATGGCTCAGCTCCTCCTCGCTTTTTGGTAATGGGACTGTATTCATCTCCAGGATCATATCTCTGAGCCTTATCTTTCTTTACGCCAGAGAAAAGAAGGGAGAGAAAGAAAGAGAGAGCAGTGGTGGCAATAGTATAGGAGCAGCAGTATTATGTGAATTACAGCAGCAGGGCCAATACAGACTCATCTATCCTATTCAGCCCTCTCCCCGGCTATTCTGCAGACAGACAATCAGTGCACGCTGGGACTGGCGAATGAGGATCACCTCAACTGGCAGCAGGGTCCTCCGTTTCATTAAAAAGGATTAAAAAAAAATGGTGGAGGGATGGGGGACGCAGAGAAGGGGAGGGAAGCAAAGGAAAAGGGAGGGGAGGTTGACAGTGACGGAGATCTGAGCAGATATGAAGGCAAAGGGCAGTGGGATTTTAAAAAAAAATATGAAGGACAAGGATGGAGAGCAGAATGGATTCAGGGGAAGAGAGGGAAAGGGGAGAGCAATGAGGGAGATCTGGTCAGATATGAAGGCACAGGGTAATATGAATATAATGCTGTGTGGCTCTGTGATGTGAAAAGGAAAGAAAAAAAGGAAATAAGGAGGGTGTGATGCAGCGAAGGTGGGTATGGTATTAATAAGCCAATGTGGGGATAATTGAGGTGGGGGTGGGGGGTGGGGTGGGGGGGTTCTGAAAACCCTTTTAAAGCCAACTCTCCCTTCAATCTTTGATTTACTTTCATCACCTCCAATATGGCCACGTTGATTGTGTGAAATCCGCAGGAGGGCCTTCAATTATTGCATCGTGTCTGTGGTCTTCATGCACAGAGAGACACACACACACACAAGCGCGCACACACACACACACACACACACACATATGCATACACAGGGACAGCCTGATAGCTGGCATACACATTTAAAAAAGCACTCTTGAACAATATGAATGTACACTCCTTTTCTTTACACACACACACACACACACACACACACACACACACATTATGAAGATCCCTTGATTTTATCCAAATGACTGGGGAAAAGGAGAGAGGGGATAGATGATACACAATAGATAGAAGGAAGAAAGAAGCAGAGACAGAGAAGAGTGTTGATTATTCTCTTTGTCTATTTTGTCATTAGCAGATGGGAGCTCGATAATGTAGTAGGTACTTAATGGTGGTCATACAATGGAAAATGAGGGAAAATCCTATACATAATGGCATCGTGAATGGATTGAGGACTCCACACGTGTGAGCATGTGTGCATGTGAGTATTCTATGGACACAAAATGCACACAAACACACTCAAAAGGGCCAGGATGCTCTAAGACTGGCAGGAAACAGAATAAGAGAACAATGCATACATATGTGAGTGTATGTGTGAGAATTAAGCGGAAGACCTCCACATTGTAGTCTCTCTACTGGACCACTGTGATTATTACATCTTTCCATTTCTTTCTCTGTATCTTGTACTCACATATTCCTTTCATCCTTTATAAACAAATAAATTTGTCATGAAAGACCTGATATACATCATTCATACCCACACATACACACTTGCACCCGGCTTTCATTCTTGGTCATGGATGGCTCTAAGCCCTCTTTAAACCAAGCCGTTATTTCCCCTGTTGCTCAGTGTGAGTGTGTGTGAGTTGCTATTAGTGTGTGTATACATATGTGTAGTATATATGGTATAGTGTGAATGTAGAACTAGATGTTTGTGTGTGCTTTTATGAGTGTTGGTGTGTCGGTTTCTTCGTCTTAATTAAAAGTGAGGTTCCATTGAGTCCCAATCACAAAACAGCCACTGGGAATATTTCTAATTATGTCCTACCTTTCATAACCAGTTCACTCTTCTATATGTGATTACTGACAGCGACCGGAGATTAACTGACAGTCGGGTGTGTTTGCACACGACCTTTATGTCAAATGCAGAAAAGCAGGAAGTGAGTGTTGAGCTTCTTTTATTGCAGACATGTCTGTTACCTACCTAAATAAAAATCAGGGAATGTACTTTTACACAACACACTGACAGAGATATAAGTTCATATAGGATATGCATACTCACAGCAATTGCTAACATACACCCAGAAAAACACCTACAGGCACGCATGCTATACAAATCACCCCATATATTTTTAATATACACCAGAGAAGTACAAAGCATTAATAGCCTGTCTGCTTGCCTTGCATGATTTAGTGAGCAGCATATTAAAAACCGAAGCTATTCATTAATATGTAAACTAGTGTGCTGTCATTAATATGGGGTTGGGGTCGAGGGACCAGGGTGCAGAGGGGGAGTTGCGGGGGCGATGGAGTCAAGGCTGCCAAGCCTCAGCTTGATTGAGTTCAGCAGCACAATTTGATAAGTGTGTGTATGTGTGTGTGTACTTCTCTATGTGAATGGTTGTGCATGTCTTTTTGCCTAGTAAGGATGTTTGTTTGAGGATTTGTGCACATGTGCGTGTGACTGTGTGTGTATGCATTTGCATGTATCCTTGTGTGCATGCCTTCCTGAAATCTCAACGTCCCCAGGGTGATTAAAGGGAATAAATATGCTTGATTACAAATGTCCTACCTCCCCATCAACTCCCCTAATGTATGCAGTTTAATTGAGCGTCACGAGTAAAGTATGAGTTATGGAATGAACAGACAAGCCAATATCTCAGAGAGGCAGAGAGGGGGATGGGGAGGCAAGAGAGGAAGGGAGATACTAATATCGTTTATTTGAAGAAAAGTGATATCCATTCTTACAAAATGCTGGACTCTAAATGTTACACATTACACAATATGCCAGCATTATGGGATCAAATTAGGTCACTGAGATGTTGTTTGATTGATGTTGATGCTTGTAAAGTGAAATAATTCCAAAGTTTGTAGTTATAAAATCAACCTTTGCAAAATTGTAAAATAAATCTGAGTTAGAAATTTAAGTTTTGCAAGTGCAGAAAATATTGAATTTGTAAAAAAAAAAAAATAAAATAAAAATGATTCTGTTGCCTGAAAGGTGTAGTAGATCTTCAAGATGAGTGACAGTGCTGGCTCTTCTATGACCCAGGTGAGTTTGCATACATGTACAGTGGGGCTGAATGATACATCGTTATCATATCCTTATCTAGATAAGAACATGCACAATATTAATATTGCAAAAGGAAACGATATGGACGCTAACTATATTCTCATGGTCACTCCGTGCCCCATCACGGCTGCCCTGTGTGTACAGCTAAAGCCAGCCGATTGCTTAGTGTTAGGGAGTTAACGGAATACATGTATAGTCACTCACGAAGTGAGCACTATGACCACAAGTAACCCTTCACATGTTTGTCAACAAGAATCATAGTGGATGGATTTGAACTTTTCTCATCCCACAGCCATCTGAAAATGTAGCAGTGTTTAGCAGTTTACCAAAACCTTTCCTCTGTCTGACGTCTGTAGACTTTCCCTATGGCCACTGTATAGTTTACTTAGTTACTGTTGCAGTTGCATTTCTCTTGCATTATTATTTTCTCTGCCATTAACATTTTTCAGAGTTCAGTCTTCCTGAGCTCATCATCTGTGACAGATGTAACTTTTGACTGTTGTGACAGATTTTCTCCTGGTCTATTTCTGCAGCAAAGATGTCGGAGACACCTCTGCTCCACTCATCATGAATTTATTTCCTCTGTGTTAGCTAAAAACATTACATCTTCAGAAACTCCTACTAACCTGTAGGAGTGTAACCTAACTGGACTAATGAAACACTTTTAAGGCTTATTAACTGTGAAATATTCACTATAGACAGATTTGAAGTCTCATAATGCAACAAATACCATAGTTACACTGGTCTCTCCATTCAAAAAGAATATATATTGTAATGAAGGAAACTGTAATTGTCTTGCGCTCAAATATAAGACAACCATCATTGATCCAGTAGAAGAAAACAACTGAGTAATAGTCTATTGTGTGAATGCCACATTCATACTGTAGAATAAAATGTAAGACAATGCTGAAGTAATCCAATGTGTTTAGAATATGTTACTCATATTGAGTAATCTAATCTACAGATTACATTTCAGGACATGTAATCTGATATTGGAATATGATTTAAAAGTAACCCTCCAAACACTGCCTTTGAGCAGGGAGAAGACAGTGGGACTTGAGTAGGAGGATATGTGAGCAGAAAAAGAAACAGTGATTTGGTGGAGAAAAAGAAATCATCCTCCATTATTTGGAAATTGTATAACCTTTTTTTAAAAATGTATTTTAATGCAGCCTAAGACAGTAAGTGGTCTGTTCTGATCAATAAATATATTATAGACATATATATATATATAAATATATATATTGTGGAGCAACTGTGTTTTCTGTCAATTTGGTATTATGCTTATGTTTTTTGAAGAGTGCTTAATTTTTATTGTTGCCACACTCAAAATTTCAAATAAGTTTGAACCCATAGTCATACCATATATTGTATTGCTATTGAGATCTGGCATAAAAATCAAGGTATGAAATATTGTCCACTTCGTGCATCCCTAAATACAGCACATTAAAGGTTTATCTTTTTTCTACAGCATCATATAATGTAATTCAACCCACCTGGGTTGCGGGGAGACCATGCTATCTTGAAAATCCACAACACCTTTCAGGCAATGGAATCATTTGCCCTCTGACTGGACTCTGCTTGGTGATTGTACTGTCATTGTACAATCAGATTCAGGAGTAAAGACAGGGTAACTTCAGCATCTCACAAAGTGAGGAAGCTTGACTTGTACTGAATTGTACACTGCACAATTCAGTACAACTCAAGCTTCCTCACTGCTTTGTATCTGTACACACATGTTCACAAAAAGAACTTCTTTTTTCACAGTGTCTTTGTGTAACCTTACCACTGATATTATATGTTCACGGATTTTATTCACAGTCTCACTGTTATTTTTCACAGTCTTACAGTCTTTACTACAAATACAAACATTTTCTAAACATGCACAAAGTTGAAATTCTCATGCAGACAACTACAAACTTTGGAATTATTTGTGAACATCACTTTACTTGTTCAAAATCATATTGACCCAAATTTGAACCTAACCAGCACAATCAAACAACGCTTTAATCATGAGAGATTCTGATTTCTTAAATCACCCTAATCACACCATGGTGTGCCTCATATTTTCCAAGATCCAAATTTCTCATTGCAAATGTTTGATGCAGATACACAGTTTTTACAGTCCTCAAAGTGTAATTTAATTTTTAATTTATTGGCCAGTGGTTATCTAGTGAGGTCATTTGTAAATCAAATGGTCAATTGGACAATATTTTGTGATATCTGTTGCTTTCCTGTCGATTAAACACAACTTTCCATTCTTCCACTCTATCACAGTCTGCTATGCCGATTTCTCACTCTCCACTCTACCACACCTCCTAATCAGTCTCACTGTCTTCACCTGTTGCCCCCAGCTGCACTCGACCCCCAATCAGACCAATATATATACATCCCCGGTTCACTCGCTCCTTGCCAGATTGTTCTCAGTGTCATGCTAGACTTTCCAGCGATTATCTCCGGACTGACCTCCTGTTTTCGACTCTGCTCGCCCCTGACCATCCTGCTTCGTCTCTGCCCCGGTAAATACCTTAGCCTTCTGTCCCCGACCACGAGTTCTGCATGGGCGATTCCTGGTCCGTCTGCCCATCCCTGTGGCTGTTTGGCGTTTTCCAGCTCCCTCGACGACATCTCCAGCCTGCTCCCTAACATTCGGCACCGCCAGCCCCAGCCTTTGGGTCCACGAACTTTCCCCTGTGTGTGTGAGCTCAGTCACCTCGCTCCACTCACTGAACCCCCGGCTCTCCAGCCCCGGACCCCATCCTTGACTCCTAATACCCACCTGTGTGTGTTCTCTCTGCTGGTTTATCAATAAAGGTCATTACCAACTATACATCTGTTTGGTTGTGCTGCAATTCGGTACTATCACACCCCGTTACAGTACAATCTGGCCAGTCATGGACCCAGCACACACCTCCTCATCACCGAATCGCTTCGAGAGGATTGAGAGCACCCTCCAGCAGCATGAAGCAATGATTGTCACCTCACAAGCTGAAGCAAGACGTTCAGCAGCAGTCCATGAGCAGGCGCTAACAGCTTTAGCCACCCAGATGCAGCAGCTAACGACTGACTCCTGCACCCTCACTGCCAAGAGACGTCCCTGAGCCCCGTGTCGGTACCCCAGAAAGGTATGCGGGGGACCCTGAGACCTGTGGTCTATTCCTGAGGAACTGTTCCCTGTTGTTCTCTCTGCAACCCTGCATGTTTGCTTCTGAGGTGGCTAAGGTAGCCTTCACTATCAACCATCTGACGGGAAGGGCTCGTCTCTGGGGAACCGCTGAGTGGGAGAGACAGACTACAGCCTGCACCTCCTTCCAGCTCTTCTCCGGGGAGCTCCGCAAGGTTTTCGGCATGGGGGCTTTTGGTTCTGACGCAGCACGGGGTCTGATGAGCATGCATCAGGGCGACCAGACGGTGGCTGACTTCTCCATAGACTTTGGCACCAAGGCTCGCCAGAGTAATTGGAATTCTGCAGCTCTAAGCAACGCTTATCTTCATGGACTAGCTGAATATATTAAAGATGAACTGGTGCCGCACCTCCCGTCTATGCTGGACGGGTTGATCGTGCTGGGGACGAGATTGGACTTTTGGATCAGGCACGGAAATGAGAAAAGAAGCTGAGTGGTCCGACTCATCACTCATCTGCCACTCCTCGGGTCTCCTTCTCCTCCATCAGCTTCAGCGCTTCGGCAGGGTCGCTTTCCAGAGGTCCTGAGCTCATGAAACTGGGCCGCACCAGTCTCACTTCAGAGGAGCGGGAGTGTCGTTGGCATGGTAACCTGTGCATGTACTGTGGCCAGGCCGGCCATTTTGTCTCCCACTGCCCAGTAAAAGACAGGGCTCACCAGTAGAGAGGGGATTTCTGGTGAGCCTGGCTTCCACGCAACATTCCCTCAACCATCAACCCCAATTCCAGGTCAAGATTCTCCTCCCTGACGGGCCCCAGACCTTCGCCACCTTCATCGACTCCGGAGCTGAAGCCAGTATCATCGATGAGGGGCTGGTTCACCAGTGGGGCTCGGCCGTGTTCCTCTGCCTCACCCAGTTCCTGCCAGCACCCTTGACAAACACCTCCTGGGAACCGTCACCCACCAGACCATGCAGGTTCACGTTCTCATCTCCAGAAACCACCATGAGACAGTTCAGTTCCATATCCTCAACTCTCCACACATTCCCCTGATTCTGGGTTACCCATGGCTTCGTCAGCACAATCCCCACATAGTCTGGA
This sequence comes from Seriola dumerili, assembly GCF_002260705.1. Classification (NCBI taxonomy): domain Eukaryota; kingdom Metazoa; phylum Chordata; class Actinopteri; order Carangiformes; family Carangidae; genus Seriola; species Seriola dumerili. The sequence goes on from NW_019175077.1 coordinate 1,682,843, forward strand.
CTACTGCGGCCATACGGGGCTGGAGCTCATCTTGTCATCTGTTTTGCCTGAAACAAGCGGCCTCACCTCCGTTCTTGTCACCACCCATCACCGTTCCAGATGTGACTGGGGTTCCCTCGGAATATCACGACTTCCAAGAGGTCTTCAACAAGGCCAAGGCCACGTCTCTGCATCCTCACCGGCCCTACAACTGTGCCATTGACCTCCAGCCCGGCATGTCCCCTCCCAAGGGACGTCTGTACTCCCTGTCAGCCCCTGAAGGAAAGGCCATGGAGACATACATTAATAAATCCCTGGCAGCCAGCATCATCCATCCCTCTTCTTCCCCTGCGGGGGCAGGATTCTTCTTTGTGGAGAAGAAGGACAAGACTCTGAGACCCTGTATAGACTATCTGGGGCTGAATGACATCACTGTTAAGAACCGCTACCCCCTTCCACTCATCTCTTCCGCCTTCGAGCTTCTCCAGGAGGCCACCATATTCACCAAGCTTGATCTCCGCAACGCCTGTCATCTGGTCCGGATCCGAGAGGGCGATGAATGGAAGACGGCCTTCAACACACCCACTGGTCATTATGAGAATCGCGTCATGCCCTTTGATTTAACCAACGCCCCGGCCAAACCTTGGTGAACGACATGCTGAGGGATATGTTGAACCGCTACGTTTTCGTCTACCTAGATGACATCCTCATCTTCTCAAAGTCCTGCGAAGAGCACATCCCCCATGTACAGACAGTCCTGCAACGGCTCCTCGAAAACTCACTCCTTGTTAAGGCCGAGAAGTGTGAATTCCACGCCTCCACCGTTTCCTTCCTGGGGTACATTGTGGCTGAAGACAACATACGGTAGGATCCGGCGAAGGTATCAGCGGTCACCTCCTGGTCAGTCCCTGACTCCCGTAAGCAACTGCAACATTTCCTGGGATTTGCCAATTTTTACCGCCGCTTCATCCGACATTACAGCAGCATCGCCCCCTCCCCACTGCCCTTACCTCCTCCAAGATGCCCTTCAGTTGGAACCCTTCCGCCGATGAGGCCTTCCTCACTGTCAAGGCCCGGTTCACATCGGCCCCCATCCTTCAAGTACCAGATCCTGAGTGCCAGTTTGTTGTGGAGGTGGACGCCACCGACATGGGAGTGGGGGCTGTCCTATCCCAGCGTGCAACCTCAGACCAGAAAATTCACCCCTGCGCCTTTTTCTCTTGGCGTCTGTCCCCTGCCGAGATGAATTATGACATCGGCAACCGGGAGCTCCTGGCTGTCAAGCTGGCATTAGAGGAGTGGCGGCACTGGCTTGAGGGGACCAAGCAACCTTTTCTGGTATGGACTGACCATAAGAACCTTGAGTACATCCGTACGGCCAAGAGACTTAACTCCCGTCAGGCCCGGTGGTCCCTTTTCTTCACCCGCTTCAATTTTCCCTCTCCTACCATCCTGGGTCCCACAACGTCACGCCAGTTCCCGGGAGAAACAGACTCTGCCTTGGGGCCCGACCCGATCGTCCCTGCTCCCTGCGTTGTCATCACCCTTACCTGGGAAATCGAGGAGAGGGTAAAGTCCGCCACCGAGGGTCAGCCTGGACCCAGCTCTTGCCCCCCGGACCACCTGTCTGTTCCATGCCTCCAAGCTCACCTGTCATCCTGGGATCTGGAGAACATGGGACGCCCTACACCAACGGTTCTGGTGGGCCACCCTGGAGGAGCACACACAGGAATTTGTGAATGCTTGCCCTGTCTGCAATCAGCACAAGCCCTCGCATCAGGCTCCATCTGGTCTTCTGCAGCCCTTGCCGGTGCCTCATCGCCCATGGTCCCACATCTCTCTGGACTTTGTCACTGGTTTGCCCCCGTCAGATGGCAACACAGTTATCCTCACGGTGGTGGACAGGTTCAGCAAGATGGCCCACTTTGTCCCTGGCCAAACTGCCATCGGCCAAGGAAACTGCCCAGCTGGTCCTGCTCCACGTGGTCTGCCTGCATGGTCTCCCTGTGGATGTGGTGTCCGACCCAGTTCTCCTCGGTTTTTTGGAGGAACTTTTGCAGTCTGATGGGAGCCACTGCCACTCCTCTGGGTTCCATCCCCAGTCTAACAGGCAGACTGAGCGGAAGAACCAGGAGATGGAGACGGCCCTTCGCTGCATGGTCTCCCGGAATCCGTCCTCCTGGTCGCAGCAGCTCCTGTGGGTGGAGTACGCCCATAAGTCCCTCACCAGCTCTGCCACAGGCCTCTCGCCCATCCAAGGTGCCTACGGCTACCAGCCACCGCTCTTCCCAGCCTTGGAGAAGGAGGTTTCCAAGCCTTCATCCACCGCTGTCGCCGAACCTGGGTCCAGGCACGCACTGCCCTCCAGCACTCCGTAAGTCGCTACACTGCCTCGGCCAATCGGCGATGCTCTACTGCTCTGGTCTACCAGGTTGGCCAGAGGGTGTGGCTCTCCACGCGGTACCTACCCCTCCAGGTGGAATCCAAGAAACTGGCTCCCAGGTTCATCGGCCCATTCCCCATCCAGAGGGTCATTAGTCCGACGGCGGTGAGACTGAGGCTCCCGCGCACCATGCGCGTCCATCCCACCTTCCATGTGTCCTACCTTCCAGAGTGAAGCCGGTCAGAGAGAGTCCGTTGGTGCCCACTATTCCGCCTCCACCTCCCCCTTGGTTCATCGATGGTGGTCCAGCCTTCTCCGTCCAATGCTTGGTGCGCTCTCGTCGCCGTGGCCGTGGGGTCCAGTAACTGGTTGACTGGGAGGGTTATGGTCCCAAAGAGAGGTCCTGGATCCCAGCTAGTCACATCCTTCATCCTCGCATCATCGCTGATTTCCACCAGAGTCACCCCGACTAGCCCAGTAGGACATCAGCTCCCCCCAGGAACGGGGGGAGAGTCGCTGGAGAGTCCTCCCTGCTCTTCCACCCATCACCCCCAATGAGGAGGAGCCTTCCGTCACCATAGAGGGGCCGTCATCAGTGTCATGCTAGACTTTCCAGCAATTATCTCGGACTGACTTCCTGTTTTCGACTCTGTTCGCCCCTGACCATCCTGCCTCGTCTCTGCCCCGGTAAATACCTTAGCCTTCTGTCCCCGACCACGAGTTCTACCTGTGCGATTCCTGGTCCCCGTCTGCCCGTCCCTGTGGCTGTTTGGCGTTCTCCAGCTCCCTCGACGACATCTCCAGCCTGCTCCCTAACACTCGGCACCGCCAGCCCCAGCCTTTGGGTCCACGAACTTTCCCCTGTGTGTGTGAGCTCAGTCACCTCGCTCCACTCACTGGACCCCCAGCTCTCCAGCCCCGGACCCCATCCTCGACTCCTAATACCCACCTATGTGTGTTCTCTCTGCTGGTTTATCAATAAAGGTCATTACCAACTATCCATCTGTTTAGTTGTGCTGCAATTGGGTCCTATCACACCCCGTTACACACTCGTACTTTGCACTGCCATTTTAGCTATTACTGCACATGCTAACTACCCATTTCTTCCCCTTCACTCCAAATAACTCAAAATGTAACAAAATGTAAAATACATTATTTCCTTTCTGCTATAGGAGTTATTCTAAAAACTATATGCTGCTGCCAAATACATAAAAATCATATGTTCAAGTTTAAAACTATGTGTATGGTCTCATATCAGATTTATAGAGTTGCATGAGTATAAATCAATTGGTTTGATCAACTACATCAATAGATATAGACACCCTTAAAATGTCTTGCTTTCCATAAAATTTCCATGGTTTTTACAATACATCTGACCCAAAGTGTCTGAAAAAGCAAATGCAAAAGCAAAAGCTTTTGTTAGCTGGCTCACTATTGTTTTCTGTCAGCAAAAGAGAGTAGCCAAGAGGAGATTTACTTATGTGAAATTTTCACAAATTACTACTTTAAAATCTTCATCTTCACCCAGATCCATAGCAACAAGAAAATTATGCACAAGGAATGTGTATACTTCTATTTCTCTTTCACCTCTAACTCACACTTAAACACTTTCACAAACCAGCACACACTCACACAGAGCCCTGGCCCTTAGCTGGGTTTGGTCTAATTGGCTTATTGTCTTGAGGAGCCAGTGACAGAGGAGTGGGTAGGAGGCAGACTTTCATCGGAGGTTATTGAGAGAGATAGCTAATTTCCCTGTGTTTCCCTGTCCGGGCCTCAGAGCTGCACACACACTGCAAGCCCTCTCTGGAGGGATCATTAAGAGTCTGGCATTCTGACTCTCTCTCCTGCTCTCCTTCTCTCTCTCTATCCCTCTCTCTCTCCCCTACACACACACACACACACACACACACTCTTTCTTTCTTTCGGTCAACAACCAAACATACACTGCTAACCTTGAGAGAAAGGTGAGACAGTTCTGGTGAGGGCCGGGGAAGGCACAACCACAGTCGGAATGCACTTTTCTGTTTATCAACCCACTCTGACAAAAACATACTTACACACATACTCACATATACCTTTGTATGCATTCATAGAAATACATATATAAGGTCACTAAACACTCTAGTGAAAACCGACATGTGCAATGAAAAGCACAAGCATACATGCACAGGTCTATATTAGTACTCAAATCATTCACATTATACATGTTACACGTTACAGTACCTATATATACACATATATATATTCATACTAGTATAACACATATATATATATATATATATATATATATATATATATAGGAAAAGTAGGTATTTTTTCATACTTAAAAATCGTTAAAATCAACAATATTGTATGTTCAGCTGTCATAACTACTATCGTCAAAGATTAACAAAAATGCAAAACAGATGTTTACATTTGGTTCATTTACATTTGAACATGGATGGACTGCGTGGGAATCCCCATGACCTTAAAATTGTACATCTGTAGAAAAAATGTGCAAAAAATATGCAAATGATGCATAGGAATCAATGAATGTCTAAATGTCTGTGGTTCTGCTGATTATTGCTGTTTACCTCTACACCATGTCATAGACTAATTAGTTCAGACTACATTAAGTATCAGCTCTCTACCATTGCTGAAAACTTTTACTTGGATTATGAACTTTGTTCACATCGTATGTCTGCAAATGCATGTCACAGAGTGAGAATATGTTCTCTGTTTGAGAAGAATGACAGGTGGAGTGGGGGGTTGCAGGGTTAGATGGTTGTAGGGCCAACCAGCCAGTTGAAGTGTTGGGGGTGGTGGTTGCTTCACAGGCCATAAAAAACCGACAACCCTCCACTGGGGATTTAGGAGTAGGACTACAGGGAAGGAAAGGGTACTACTAATTTACGAGCGCCTCTGCTCCTTGGTCAACAAAAATAAAACAGCTGGGGTAATTACTAATTCATTATTAACAGGCAGCATTATTTATGAGTGGCAAGAAGAGGTGCTACAGGCCCATGGTGTACTTAGTATCAAACCACACCAGAGCTGGGATGATGTGGTGAAGACCCAGCCTTAGGCACTCCTACTGCCTCTCCTACCCAGGCCTGATGCACTATCCCCTGGGTGCGGGGAAAAAAGGGCTGGGGGGCAGATGTCGAGCACTGGAGAAAGAAGTCCACCACTTCTCTGTGACCAGCATCTATACGAGTTCCTATGATCAGAGAAATACAGATCTCTACACTGATCATATACTGTATGTATTTGCCCACCCTTGTGTGTGTGTCTGTGTGTGTGTGTGTGTGTGTGTGTGTGTGTGTGTGTGTGTGTGTGTGTGTGTGTGCACGTGAACCTGCAAGCGTACATACATGCATATACTTAGACCTGTATTGATTTGTCTCCACACCTCCAAAGGCAAATCAGCAATGAGCATATATCTAACCATAATCTTTTATTTTCTTCCAAAGTAACCAATAGACCAAACAGGCCAAGAATTCAGCGTATGTAAAAATAAGATATCTGGCATGCATCAATAGTCATTGAATCACAGTTTTTTTTTTGCCCACAATGGCACATTTCAAAATGCCAGTCAGAGAATCAATCTTAATTGCGGTTTCTCTTAAATGCAGCCACATACTGCCACATTCTACAGAATTACAGAAAACCTCTCAACGGCAGAAATTCTAATAGCTCTCGATATGATGAGAATGCTGGTATTTTTAGGCATTTGATCCATCCTGAGGTTCATGGATTTAAAAGCTTTTGTGTTATGGCTGTGAAATGATACATTTGCAGGCCTGCTTAAAACTCAATTTAATCGTAGCTGCAGCATTGCCATAATGGCTACCCTCTATTTCCAGAGCTCTCCCAATCAATAACAAATTGCTGAAAGCACAAATGATTCCATTTTCTGCTAGGGGGAAACGAGAATGATGAGAAAATAGGTGAAATTGATATGTGAGGGAATATTATCAATGCTCTAAATGTCAGCAGGATGAGGTACTATGACCTTTCAGGGCTGAGGGTAAAAAAAACACAAAGATAAACCCAAAATGCAGACAAACATCATTCTAATGCAACAAATGTGAAGCCTGTTAGGGATTATTCTTTTGTAGCAACCAATGACTATCAAGCGTGATTGCTATTAACGAACAATATTGGTATAACCAAGGTTTTTCCTCCACTTCTTCATCTTGATCTTGTTGATTCAGGCCCATCATTACTTGTAAGCCTGATGGGTATCTGTGGTGTGTTGTACTGTGAACCATCAGAGCCTGTGATATGGGCAGAGCATGAATGGTTTTGCACATGACAGGAGCGACATGATAAGAGGTAATGCAGACCACTTTTTATACAGCAAGGCAGCAGCAGAAGTAGTTTGCCTTAAAAGATTTGTTAACAGGGTCCAACTTTGTAATTTCTACAAACACAGAAAAACATATCAGAACATAGCCAGACTGCTATTTTATCTGTTAGATTTCAAAAATGGCGTTTTCTATCCAGCTACATACACACAAGGCTGAACATCATGGTGATGACACAGGTCAGTTAAGGGTGCAGACCACCACAGTTCTATCCAAGAGAGACAATGACAGTGTGGGTCAATTCAGTTATCTCTAGACGTGAGTTGAAAAATACACCACATGACACCATAGTGCTGCAAAACAGAGATGCAGCAATACTTTCAAATGGCAGGAATTAGTCTAGTGGTTGTTTTTGCTATTAATATATTTGTACACACAAGTCTTTGTCTTAAGTAAATTGCTAAAATAATGTTTATACATGCATCTAGTCACACCACAGCAAAACACCAGCACAACCCCACACAAGCACACACACACACACACACACACACACACACTCACACACACACACACACTCACACACACACACACACACACACACACACACTCAAACAATTTTAATGGCAAAGGAACAGATAAATACAACGTCCTCACAGCCATATTCACAGTAAAGTAACAGTTTTCCGTTAAATAGAACCTGAAAATATACAAGTCTTCAAACTCCACATCTTTACCTTCCACAGATAATAAAAACATTCTGTATTTATAAAGCTGCACAATGAGAAAACAGCCAATGTTAGCTTCAAGTAAATATATGTAAGCCCCCCAGCTTATTGATTGAACAGTTATTGTTCTGTGTACATTTCTGGTTCAGTGTAAGTGTGTGTGTATGTGTGTTTTTCATGCCCATCTTTTCAATGGTCTTGGCTTTGAAGGGAATATAAAAACTTGTGAATGTCTAGTTCAAGGGTCATGTATACAGTTGGGTTGTGTGCAGCTTTATTTATTAGCAAGGGCAAGTACATATAAGGAGACTCACTTCATCCACAGAATAGCTGGCATGTTTGTTTGGAAGTGTAAACACCATTTTGAAGATGTAAAGGACATTAGGTACATCAGAGTATGTGCCATGCACAGGTTCAATTATTATACAATACCATGTGGCAGGATTTCAGTTCTTGATGTTTCATAAAACACTAAATAGTTTATGTTATGTGTGTTGATGTAAATATCCAGCCTCAAATAATGGGTATATAAAGTGTTTCGATTCTTCTAGGTGTACCCGCTCATATGTGTAGTTATTAGTGATCTTCTATTCTCCAAGAATGCCTTTAAAGAAGGGGTATCAACTTGTATTGGGAATGAGGGAGCAACAATTTTATATCAATATTATATATTTATATTTATTAATTATATATAATTAATTAATTATATACTCTATATATACTCTATATATACATATAATAATTAATATTAGCACAACAACAGGGAAGTTTGAAAATGAATGTTATCCCTTACTCAATTCACACTTAGCCTGCATTGCTTAGGCTGCATTACATTCTGGTCTATACATTCTACTGTGACTAGAGACAATAGTATGTGTACAATAATTACTGCTGCATGTTGTTGTCTTGTTGTGTTTTTCGGAAATCCTTTAAAATATTATTCTATTGTAAAGTAAAGTTTTAAAGTAACTTTGGGAAATGTTACTATAACCCATTCAAGGCAGAAAGAAAACATCAGAATGAATGTCACTAGCACGTCTATTGACTGACAATTTTTATTTCAAATATGTTGGCAAATGGTCATTTTGCTCCATGAAAGAGTTTCAAGGTCAGAGAGGTGTAAAAACCTGGAAACTCATGTATGAGAATTAAGTTCCCACTTGTAATTATGACCATGACTTAATACAGTAACTTAGTTGCTGTATTCTACAAATGCAGTGTACAAATGTTAAAAAGTACTGAAAGGTTGAATGTAAGCAGAATAATGTTGTTTTAGTTACCAATATTGGGTGTATTCAAACCATTTTGCTACAAGTAACATTCAAGAATAATAAAACATTCACAATAATTACAGAAAAGTCCTTTAGCCACTGACTGGGTTTTGGCTCCAGTTGAATGGAATGGACTGCAATTATATAGCACTTTTGTACTCTTATCAACCATTCAAAGAGCTTTACACTACGAGTCACATTCACCCATTCACACACATGTTCATACAGCGCTTCTAAATGCAGCACATCTCTATCACACATTCACTCACACATTGATAGTACATCAGAGGCAAATTGGGGTCCAGTATCTTGCCCAAGGACACCTTGACATGCAAACTGAAGAGGCCAGGAATCAAACCGCCAACTGTCCTATTAGTGGACGACCTGTTCTACGTCCTGAGCCACAGCTGCCCCAATACAATATTTTTCTTTTTCACTTTCCTAAAAGCATTATTATTTATAGTTTCAGAAAGTTCAGAATAGTTTGTAATTCTGAGGCCAGCACTTACTCCGAGTGTTGTACACGAACATGCTAAGTGCTAAAACATGCTCATGTTTTTGGTGAGTGGTTTGCCTGTTATAATGGCCATCAATAATAATAATTATCCATTGTTGATGAGCTGTCAGAAGCAGTCGTGTGATTTTTGTTTACCCTCATTCAGAGAGAAAGAGAGCACACTGGAAAACTACTGCCCTTCAGCTAATGTTTTATGAAGTTATTGACTAAATATAATTATAACCTACATGGGATTTCTGCTATGATTGTAAAGTATACATGTAGCCTCCACTTTCTCCTATGATAACATACAATCGCTAAAATGGCTTAAAAAATATTTATAAATGAGCATTTTTGTCAGCCAGTCCCAAGTGTTTGTATTTTGTAATCTGAAAAACTTTAAAATGTATAACTAGTCTGGTACCCATTACATCAACAAAGGGTAAGCCTACAAAATTAGTGGTCTGATGTGTGTGGCCTGGGATGGAGTCAGATTTCCAGTCTGAATTATTATTTCAGTCCACCCCTTCATAAATGTAAACTGTACATGCAATTAGCTGAATTACATTTGTAAACCGATCAGTTTTGAGTTGTCCTGCTTTATGAAGCATTCTATATACTCACATAGTTTTTCTTGGCATTTAAATGTAATCTCTGTGTGTGTCAGTATAGTAATGTACAGTAATTTGTTTAATTTGGGAAGTGGCGATGTTTGGGGACTGTGGATGGATGGGTAGGAGGAGATTCTGCTGAAAAAGAATATCTCAGAGCAGCTGATTAAAAAAAGAGGAAATTACTGTGACTGTGAACTTAGTAGTTCAAAATTCCAAATTGTGAACCAGGAGTGTGTGTAATCTGTGTGATCTGAAGCTAGCTCTTATGAAGTGTGAACTTGCACAAAACATACTTATGCTGGCTTATTTAAAGGAACAATATTGATTGGAACATTTGACTTCTGTGTCATTCACTCGCCTAGACAAACATCATGCTCCACATCCTCCTCCTATGAGTCAATATCATCATTTCTGTCATTACAATATTGTTTCTTCACATAGAACAAGGCCACACTACTAACTTCTCATAGGCACAAAACAGAGCAATGTGTATTGTCCACATCATGGCCAGTACTCAGCAAAATCAATAATAACAGGGCACATAAAGTCCAGCCAAGGCCCTCTGAAACCTTGTTAGTCTAAATACCTCCAGGAGATATGTGCTAATAAATGAAAATAAAATTAACAGCGCCCACTCTGGCTCCATTGGACTCTGATCTGACCATTGCAAGGACGTACCCTGCAGTGTTTTAAAACTATCCTAGTTAATTATATTTCCTAATGTGCAGGCCAGAACGAAATTAGAAGCATGCTAACCCTGACTTTATGTTATTGTTTGCCTCATGCTTTGGGTTGAAAAAAAATAAAAAATAAATCATGCAACCTTTGAACTTCCCCACGAGTTCCTGGAGGCTAATGATAAGGGGATGATGGAGGGTGCTAGGAGGTGTGCACATAACATGAGTGTATGTTATGTGCATGGGATATTTAATGGAATGGACTTAAAAATAGTATGGAAACAGCCTCGATCTATTGGATAACAAGGCACAGGGCACAACATGGTGTTTGTTTTTGTATGGTCTTCACTTTATTGTGAGATTTAAAAATGGCAGGTGAAAAAAATGTATTTTTAACTTTTAATTTATGGTAATTAACTGGAATAATTACCATAAAAAAATGAACTTCTACTGAAGTTAACATGCTAACCAGCTAGCCCCCGTCATATTACTTTCCAACTCTGGTTCACTATAGCCTTCAATCCTGAAGACAAAGCGCTGCTCAGCCGGCGTATTATGACCTCTTGTATCATAAAGACAATGATGGCCAAAGTTCTTGTCAAGCAACAATCACCACAACCTGCTCCTGGCAAGAAACAAAGTTCAGTGGCAGTGAAAGCTTACAAATATCCCCTTTAAAGAGGACCTTAGTTGTTTAAAGCAGGACTCGCAGAACATTCTGAGTTGGAGGAGGCACTATCTACATGTCCTGTTCATTCATAACTAGCTGAGACTAGCAGTAGGTGGTCACAGAACTGTGCAAACCCAGCTTTTAAACTCTGCTCTGTGTGGCCAGTTCTGGATATGCCTGATTTAAACCATAGAAGATGAGTGAGTGGGGACTTTTTTGTTGTTTTGTCACTTAAAGCTTTCTACTGTAAGTTTCCTCCAGGATAAGACTTTTGTCCCAAGATTATCATGTTTTTATCATGTTTACATTCTGGAGTTGACAGGAAAAAAAATAAAAAATAAAAAAAATAAGACAGTAACTGAACAACAAACAAAACAATGTCACCCACATGTTTATTTTTGGCTTCCCTTCCTGAAGAAACACACTGAGTGAGAGAGACAAATGCACATACACAAATACACACACACACCGCTTGCACAAAGACCTTATAACACCTTGACATCATCATGTGCTGCCATGGTGATAGGCTGTGTCTGAGTCATGCCACTGCCACACAGTTCATCACTATAAGAGCACTTTGTCTTTGTATGCATGCTGATTGTGTCTGGGTGTGTGTGTGAGAGAAAGAGAGAGAGAATGAGAGTAAAGAGAACATGCCAAACATGGAAAAAGGAACATTTTGGGATTACTTGTTATTGTGCTTTGTCAGACTGAAGATTGTATTATAATATACAATATAGGTGAAGATTTGGTTCATTTGGAGGGGATATTACAGAAGGGAGATTATTGAGTTAGTAAAAAAGGTAAACTAAACTTGTATCTGTTACTATGACAACTATTACTTGAAAGCAAACCTGATATGTGGCAGGTTAACTTAACCTTGGGTTTTCTGACTCTAGCATGGAGCTCAACTGCTGTTACAATCTACTGATGAGACTAAAAACAAGGCGTTTTCTCCAAATGTCTGACATACCCATCTGTAGTGTGATAATGTCATCCCATGCCACTTACAAGTGCTAGGCACCTCTGGCAAAGAAGATAAAAAAGTTCCTAATAAAATCACCATGCTCATTAATAGGAACACCCATGCACTTGCTTAGTCATGCAATTATCCAATCCACCAATCATATGCAGCAGTGAAACGCATAAAATCATGCAGATACAGGTCAGGAGATTCAATTAATGTTCACATCAAACATCAGAATGGGGAAAAATGTGATCTCAGTGACTTTGACTGTGGCATGATTGTTGGTGCAAGATTTTCATGCACAACGGTTCTAGACTTTACTCAGAATGGTGTGAAAAACAAAAAGCATTGTGAGCAGCAGTCCTCCGGAAAGAAATACCCTGTTTATCAGAGAGGTCAGAGGAAAATGGCCAGACTGGTTTGAGCTGACAGAAGGCAATGGTAACTCAGATAATCAACTGGTTAACCAGAGTCAGGCTTTACAAAAGTTTTTCTTAACCTGGTTTTACAGTGCTTGCTGTTTCCATGTGTGCACATAAACAGTACTTTGAAAATAGGAAATGCTACTTCATGTGTGTATGCATCGGTGTTGTTGTGTACGCTTGTGCTTGTGTGCATGTGTCCATTTGCTCATGTCAGCATGTGTTTGTGTACTTAATGCAAAAGCTTGATTTGTCTGTCCTCCCCAGGGGTAAATAATTGACCAGTCGCTCCAGTCTCTTGCTGAGAGTTCAGACAGTCTAAATGTTGTGCTGAAGTGTCTCGTCTGGAGTGGACTTTTCAAAGGGAATTAGAGGGCTTCTCAGCTACCAAATCACTGCAGAAATTTAGTCAGACAGTCTAATCACAGATACTCACCGTTTCTTCTACTAGAAGTTTCTTCCACTTCAGTAGACCTGCTCCTGTTTGTCTGCCTCGCAGCAGCCTTCATCTTACCTTCCCTTTTGTATTAATTTCCTTTCTCTTGATAGGCTTGTCTTTCTCTCTCTTCCTCTGTATGTTTCTCATATCTCCCTTTCATTATATGTACCTCACACTGTCTCTTCCTGTCTGACAGTCTCTATATTTCTCCTCTCTCTTACACACTCTTGTTTGTTTACTGTATATATAGCTATATGTACATTTTCTTACAATTTAAACATTGACCAATACAGCCTCTTACACATAGATGGGAAGTATGGGGAGAGGTGTGAATTTGTGGGTGTTTTGCTTCTATGTACATGTGTGAGTAAGTGTATGTGCATGTTGATGTGTGTATGACTGAGGGCCTGGCATGTGTGTGTTGACCATGGAGGTATACCACAGGCCATTTGTACCGGCCCAGTGCGCCTACGAAATTGCCTCTGGGTGTGGGGGTGCTCACAATGTTCTGGACCATTAGCTCAAATAAGTCACAGCCAAAACTCTTAGTATCTATCTCACTGACCAAATGACAAACTGTGCATCCTCCTAAATCCTCTCCGCTACCAAACAGGCAGGACCTGCGAGGGAGAGACAGGAAGACAAAGGAAAAGATTCCTATGGCAGATTTTTGCCCAACAAATGATGCTCTAATTACTTTGTTGTGGTGTTGGGGCTTCATAATCTCAGGAAAATGAAACATACCCACACATACATCATTTATGTCCATTTCTTCACATCACTGTTTCCATCCATCAAAAAACCATGCAACACATTTTCATACAAATACAGAGAAAACAAAATATTTCTGCACACAAAGACTTTTAAAAAGTTCCTAAACTGGTTTTTGTCATGGTATTGTGCGTTAAATCTGTTAGCATGCAAAATAAAGACCTAATCACAAATTTGTATTTGTATTAGGTGATTAGATTTCTCATTAACTATTATATGAATTTAAATTATGATAAAAAACATATAAAATATGTTTATGTAACAAAGACATGTATGGCATACAGGAATCCTATGCATCTTCTTGAGCTGTTTGCTAATCATTGTCTGACTGATATATTTTTGCTTTCCTGTGTGAGAGACCAGTTGTCCACATAGCCACCGTCAGGATAAAAGCACTAAATATTCAATGGACTGAGGATGAAGAGACATTTAAAACTAGGGCATAGTGTAAATCATAAAACAGATATCCCTCATCCACACACACATAGATCCATATACCCACACAGATGCACTAACCAGACAACTATTTGGAGCCACAGCTCTTTCTCATTGTTTATTCTGCACTTCTCCCTTTCTTCTGTTGTTCTTTAATTTATTTTTCATCTGCTCATAGTGGTTGTGTGTCTGGGGCAGCAGGCACAGCAAGCACTGCCCTCTGTAAGATATATTGTATTACTCTTATGTGCATGGAGAGCACACACACACACACACACACACACATACACACACACACACACGCACACACATAGACAAAGCACACACACAAACTCTCAGATGCATGGGAAAATACACTTGTGTTCACATTCTTACACTCGCACACATAAGCCATCCTCTAGAGTAAACAAAGTCTTAGAATTCTTGAAGGCACCCACATTCAGAGACAGACTTTGTTTTATTAATCCTCTCATCCTCATGTTCTTCCCTCATTCCCTTACCTCCTCACGTCAATTTTGCATGTGGGTACTCTTCCTCATTGTCACCTTTCACCTGACTCTCCTTGCTGCGATCACGGTTGGATTTGAATCCCTTCTTGGGGACACACAGATGCACACACAGCGCACAAAAACGAAACATTCATGCAACTGGATACAGTACACCTGAAGCATGTTTCAGCTAGTTTCATCATATCAGGACATCACATTATTTGATGTGTGTGGGTCCAGGATGTTTGGTTTGGGTTGCAACTGAGTGTTTGTATGTTTTTATGTGTACTATGTAGTTATTGGTAGGAGTTCATCATTATTGTAAGCCTAAAAAACCTCAAATTGTGTCTTCTCAAGACTAATGTTTCCTTGTAGTGTGAAAGATTAAAAAAAGAAAGGATTTACTCTTTGTATTTTCTTTCCTTAAGCTCTACTCACTTAAATACAGAAGCCCTGAATGGGAAGTGAAAATATTTTTTTGCAGTTGCATTTTTTATTTATTTTACTAAGTTCTTTTTTCATCTGTGAAACAGGTGACAAAAAAAAAAACTCATTTCGGCTACAAGAGGCATCACTACCTCCGTCGAAATAGAACTAAAAGTATTAATGTTCCCTTGTAGGTGATTTTTAATTTCTCCATGCACTCTAATCACAAGGTACATATAATGTGTGTTAGCAAGGTAGAACACATTATATTTACCTTGTGTACATTAATGGTCTGTTCCTTCTTTTGGCTGGTTTCTTTCTGCTAGAAGCACTTTAAAATGTCAGGCAAGATAGTATAAAGAGTTACAAAATCCACATAAGGAACAAGCTGTGATGGAAGAATGAATCATACAAAGGACTTAACTTAATTTATTAACTTATTAATTTCTCTTCTTTTCAGTTCTTTCTTTAATTTTATTTCAAACCTATCATCCAGAAAGTCTTGAAGACAAACTTCTCCAATGTACAGGAGCTGCTCTCAGGTGTACCCTGAATGACAGGCACACAGAGAGATCTGCTGAAGAGACAGACTGAGATGTTAAACACTATTTCTACAGGCTTACCCCTACTGATTTTGGTCATCCAGAGAACTGTGAGAACTCTCGTGGACATTGGTGACCGGTGGACTGTCAAAAAAGTCCATAAAGTCCATAAAAAGAGCCTGAAAAAAAAAAAAAAGATTTCACGAAAAAAAATAAATAAAACAAATTCTGAGAAATAATAAATAAATAAATAAATAAATAAATAATTAAATGTAAAAATCACTTGCCTCTCGGGGCTTGTTTTCACAGATTGAAAGAAAACTTGATCCTCCATACATAAATATAGAGAATTAATCACAGTAGTTCCATCTTTACTCTTGCTGTTTATATATTGTTGTTGTTTTTTTGGTACACCCAGGAAAGACACCTCCACACTAACATTTTTATGGAAATAAACACCTCTGTTGGAAAGACACAATGATGCCCATTTTATGTGCTACACACCATGACACTATAATTTAACCATGATAAAAAGTGCTATTTACAGGTGTGACCCCAACTTAACAACCTCAGAGGGAACATAAAAGAACTTGTGTTTAAGACACTACACGCTCTGACAGCAGTATCTGTGTGGGAGAGATATGGGCTGTCATTAACACCTTGTGCTCTTCCTACCTGTGCAAGTGTATAAATGACAACTGCACAACAGCCTTGACCACAGTTCGTGAAAAAGATTTTAAAAAGTAAACAATTTACAGCAAATGAAGTGGATTGAATGTGTGTTTCTCGGGTTGTAATGGTTTTGTGCTTCTCAGTACAAAAACATCTCAGTCTTGTCTTTAACTATCTCCACATGATGTCGTAGAATAAACAAGTACTCCAACTTAAACAACCGTCTACATCCCTTGTTATTACCCTTAGAGACAATCCACAAGAGCATAGTGGCAGACGTAGTGGACCTTCATCATCATGGGCCGGGCTTTACGAGCATCAGGATTTAGTTTGATTTAGTCACAAAACCAACTCAGTTGGGTCTAGGAAAAGATCATATACAATAAGAAAAAATTTTATTGGGATTATTTTTGGCAGATATTGCGAATGCAATGAGTCGTGATTTAAGTTGGTATAATCATTTTTTGCATTTCATTTTCACTGAAAATTTGATGTGATTTATGTTGGGACTTGTACCAAACAAGCATGTTCCCTTACTTGTGGAGAATATGATTTGTATGTTGGTGCATCTCTATAGCACCACAGTGCTTACGGTGCTAACAATGCACAACAATGTTGTGACACATTTAACCTACATCAAAAAAATTGCAGCTCCCGTGATTTTTTGTAGCTCCTGCGATTTGGATATTGCACTTGGCCATATAACAATTCCAATTATATTTCAATTAATTGTGCAGCCCTAGTTAAATTAAGTACTTCCTTAAAGTTAGAGGACATTCATTGTCATGGGTATGATAATTAACACATGATTAAGGTTGTGGAATAGCCATTGATAAGAGAAACAACATTGGTAATCCATTCCACAGAGGAAATGGACAGTGGTCTCCTGTGTGAAACCCAACCATCCATCCCAATTCCTCTGACTCCTATCATGGACTTTGTAGCTTTATATACTACATCACCGGACTTCCTCCTTTGCTCCCATCATGATTACTACAGCCGCTTGGGGTCACCTAGCAATAAAACAAAACTATGGATAAGGGATCTAAGACATTTCAAAATTACCATGGACAGAAAAATTGAAAATGAATGTGTACAAAAATAGCCAATACCAAGAACAATGCCATTCAATATATGCTATTAACCTGAGCGTCACATCACATATAAGGTGCAATCCACCTCAAAATACTCAACTGATACAATTAGGATGCCTCAGTAGAATATAATGCAATTCTGACACCATTGAGGAAAAATACAGTGAAATTAATTGTCACCTCAGTGACCACCTGTGATCCTGAAATCTTGAAGTATTTGGGAACAATAGTTTGTCTGGAATAGCTAGAGGTTGAAACGGATAGTTTATTTCAGCAGCAACAGCCAACACGCCTGAAAAGACACACAGAGCACAACCTACAGAAACTAAAACTCAACTCAAATCCCAAAGGTAAAACTGTCACAGCACCGGCCATGGATTTGATTGCAAAATGTTTTCCAGGATATGTGTTAAAACACCACAGCGATGACTTCTTGTCAACCAAGATATCACCATGCAAACTGTGAAAAAAAAATCAAGGCTCCTATGTATTAACATTTCAAAGGCATACATCAGGATATAAATCATGGAAAATCTTCATTGTAAAGCAATGCATCTACAAAAGAATGACATAGCAGCAACAGATCCCTTCATTTTGAATGAATGAACTTTAATCAGAGAGAAGCACATTCAAATTCATTGTGATCCAGGCCTAAGAGGGAACTTAAGTGCTCAAGCACTGACTTAGGGGGAAATCACATTAAGCCAGAGTTTTAACAGTTAGGACCTCTAACCGGAAAAACAGCTTAAGTTGGAGAATGTGTGTAAAACAGTGAGTTCAACCCCAGCCCCACCACCTCATTTGTCTTCGTCTCTCCACCAATGGAACAATGGCTTTTGTTTAACCTTGTTTGATTTCCCTCTTAGCACTGATCCCTTGACGAAGAGGGCTATTATTGGGCCTCTCAGAGAGGCATGTTTCACTAACGAGCGATCACTAATGAAGGCTTTGATGTAGGATTAATTACACTCCAAATTGAATGTCTAATTGCTTTTATTCCCTCCCAATGAAATATGCTCCGGCTGCCACTTCAATGCCATCTGTTGTAATTAGAAAAAGAGAGACACAGGGGGAGAGGGGGAGAGGGGGAGCAGGCCATGGGTGGGAGATGGATTGTTAGCTGCAATAGATAAGACCTTTTTCAGTCAGCAAAGTTTATTCTTTTGTCCTTTTCACAAATTATGTCTTTTACATTACACATTCTTCCCTTCCCTGTCACTTCCACTACTTGTGCTCACCTCTCCTCCCTCCTCCCCCTCCTCCTCCTCCTCCTCCTCCTCCTGGTGTGCCTTTGCTTCCACCTCTCTGATAGATGATGCAAGGTTATCTGTTTCCCCTTGCTAATTGCATCCTCTGATGAGTTTAGGCAAACACATTAACTAATTGCATTTGTGCTTTGCAGACTGCTTGATTGATAAAGTGCATATGATGCTGAATCATTGCACTGTTTAGTGGTTATTCATCTAAATTGCAGCCCATATAAACACATGCACACACGTACATATACACAGAGGGAGGCAGAAATGACAGAGTGTGATTGATGTTGTGTTCTAAGAGATTGTTTCTGATCTTATTAAAAAACATTGATTTCTTTTAACTGTTTTAATTCTGTGATGTTTGATTACTGCAAGCAATTTGGATGATGCTGCTTCCATTCTGCCTGTGTGCTTGAGGCAAAAACCTTCAAATTCACATTAGTAAGTTTCTTTTTATTTATTTATTTATTCACTCATTCATTTATGGCAATAAATGTATTTTAGCTCCAAAAACACTCTGCATTGACTAAGAGGAAAGTGTTTATAGGTAATTTAATACAACTACTATTCATTTCAATAGCTTAACATGGCTGCAAGCAGTTTCCAAGTACATTGTTTGAGACACATTATGGGACATGAGTCAACATGTGGGTGGGCACTATTTACAACCGAGAGAAACAGGAAGATGCACACATCAAAGCTACAGAGCTGGATTTGATCCAGTGACTTTGCTGTCATTGGTCATGTGTGTATGTAGACCACCACTAGATCATCGGGACAAGACAGCATACACTGACAGCAACTAAGTTACTAAGTTCTAAATGCAGTCGGTAAAGTACTGCATTGAAGTGAAAGAGAGTGAGTGGTCTGATGACCTATAAAACATTGTGAATTATTGTGGTGGTGATCAGTACATTATGGTGGGAAAGGGTAACTTATTTTATTGGCTTCTTATTTCCTTAACACCAGGTCCCCCTCTGGATTTCAAACTCAGACCTTGTGGTTCATAGTCAGCACCTTTACCCCTAGGCTATCAACTCTGCTGGTATACTGGATGTATTTTGTTTTCACAATGCCTGGCTTTTTCCTGCATAGAGAATTACAAAGTGACTGCCTTCGTCAAATTTTGTGCCTCCTTGTGTCCTGGTCTCAACAAACTCTGTCATGAAATTGGCCTTAATGACACAATTTGAAAAGTGTTTTACTACAAAAGCAGAATGTAGTAGTGGAGCTTGGTCTAGACTTGGCATTGTGCAACATCTTATGAAGATAAAGTGAACTTTTAAACCTGTGAAAACTTTTAAAAGTTTTTATTTTATCAGCGAAGACTAATTATAACTCATTATAGCAACATGATGTGGTCAGTTGATGTGAATTTGTAACCTTTTGAACAGATCTGCCAAGTTCTGTGTCTGTAGGTCGTATGGTTTCTGAGATACAGACACTATTTAGCAGAGAATAATAATATTAATCCTTACAAATCCAAGCGGATTCCAGCAGCTGCAGTGCATAGACCACTAACAAGCTAGTTACTTACAAAATCATAGATCTAGGTTCCAGACTCTGTATGAAAAAGTTTTAAAATATCAGATGGGTGACAAAGTAAAAACCACAATAATGTTGGTGTTGTGTCAGTGCTCCTTGGCATAGATTCTCTGGGACCTCACTGAGACATGAACACCATTAAAAAAAAAAAAATTCCCTCATTTAATGGATGAACGGTTGATTAAGAAGTTGTGTAGTCAACTTTAGTCTAGTTTAGTTCAATCTTGTTTTAGTCAAGATCAAGAAAACAACATTTCAGTCAAACTTCAGCAAACTGCTTTCAAGATTTCATCCAAATGATTTTGCACTAAAAATTAAAATCAAAATGAGCCACAAAATGTCAGATCGTATGATTAATGAAGCAGCTTTGCAGAGAGAGTGTCTGGTTGGATGTTATTAGTTTAAGCCATCCATACATCCAGACATGAAAGAGGATAAAACGATGAGGTTTTGTTTGAAAATGTCCCCCTCAAGGATTGTTTTTTATTGTTTTTGGTATTTTGCATTTTGCTTTTGATAATGACACCAGACATAAAATGTGGGGAGAAAGAGGGGTATGTGGCTATATGGTATGCACCTAAACCACCAGGCAACCTGACGCCCATACTTTGTCATTTCTGAAACCCTGTGCTGTGTTTTTACACAAAAGCCTATACCAGGTGCTGCGACCAGGTGCCAGGTTCATTTCATCCTCTATACTTTATCGACTTGTCTCCTTCTCATGTTGCCAGTTCACATTAAACCCTCTGAAAAAAACACATCTGGGATGCCATCATTCTAACAATACAGTAGCACATGTAGAAAACCAATAGGTGGGCCATAAGGCTATTATGTTCCATAATGGTATTATGTTTTGCTCGCATTAGCATCCCAATGAATGGACATGTGGCAGGTGTGCTTTGTAGCAGCTCACTGCCTCTGTCCGATAAGACAATGACACAATATGACGAGAAACAACAGCGGTTGTCAGCAATTGTCCTCATAGAAAAGATGACACAGTTGTCACAAGCCGTGCTTTGTGTGTGTGTGTGTGTGTGTGTGTGTGTGTGTGTGTGTGTGTGTGTGTGTGTGTTTGTGTGTGTGTGTGTGTGTGTGTGTGTGTATTAGGACTCCCCTTGGAGCAAATGGCTTTAAGCAACACAAGCACCTGATCAATACATCAATATTCAGCTTAGGAGGTCTGATGACTCACACATTTATACACACAATCGCAAACATTCAAACATTCAAACACACAAACATGTACACATTTAGGCACAGAGATACACACACATACACACACGCTTCAGGCTCTGCTGTGTGTGACCCTTAGCTAATCAATTTTTTGCCACATGATAGGGATGCCACGCGCTGCCATCATCACTGCTGCATCATTAGACTGTGACAAACACACTCAAACGCACACACACACACACACACACACGCACACACATATATGTGGCATTATAAAAGATTTTAGTCTACAAAGACAAAGATTGCTGTGATTAACATCTTGTCTATTCTTTGCCAGAGACAAATACACACACATACATGTACACACACACTTGTATCTTCTGACCTCACCCCTGCAGCTACAGCATATTGGATGGCTGTCAGCTTATGGTGGTGTATGTATTGTAGTTATTGTTATTCTAATGACTGACTGAAACAACAGTATGGAAACCAGAGGAGATGAAGCTTGTGTCTTCAGATAATCCGGCTGTCCATGCTCTACACCGACCGATTGGTCACAGTTAGGGGTCTGCCAAGGCAGATAGCACCCCACGCACGTGTGTATGCTGAGTTCTGTGATCTTCTATGAGTGTATGTGCAAGAAAGAGAGTGGAGGGGGGTTGATCCGATATGTATAAATCTCATACTTTGTCCAACTGTGCATGTATATGTAGTGTATGTTTTATGTGGCTGCTTTCCAGAATTTTGACAGTTTGAAAAGAAAGAAAAATCACATATGTATATAATATATACATATAATACAAATTTAATTCACAGTGAAAAAATGTGATTTATAAATACATAGTAACCACTGAATACTGAAACTAAATCAGATGGAAGGTCTCTGAAAATATAAAGGGGTCATAAGTTCGGCAGAATTTTGAAACGTGTTCTTGTCTCTCAAAGAGTTGTTTCACTCTTGTTGTACTCCCCTCTGAATAGACTTTTGTTTGTAGCAATCTAAGCTTTGAAAAATTACATTAAAACTAAAGTTCATCTTGCGATGGGATCAATGCAGCTGCAACAACTATCAACATCTTGATTTTCTGATCCATGAGTACTCACTAGTCATTACCACATTATAAGTACATTATAAGTACTCAGAAGTTATGGGTCTGAACTCAGCCGTCATTTTGGGTTCAATTTCACTGTAAAGTTTTGTGACTTACAAAAACCACCCCTGTGGTACTTCCCACTACAGTAGGTGTCTCCAGGACTACATTTTGCCATGACACACATACACACCTGCACACACACAGACTCGCAAGCTCAAAACAATACCAGCAATGCCAAACCAAATTAAAAGCAATGCGTCTTTTTTATAAATAATAGTTAAACTAAACTTTTTTTCTGATACACAGAAAAATAACTATGCCAAGCACTACCATGAAATTTCCATTCACCTTCACTGTATTGCAGCAGAGGCAGGAAATCCCATGTCCAGGGTAAACAAAACTATCTGCATGGTTAGATACCACAAGATTTAAGTGAGAAATTATTATTATTAATTTATCTATTTATCTAGGTAATTTGGGTGAACCAACCTCTGATTTTCTACATTTTGGTTTTAATTGCTTGGTTATGAGGCAGATGCTGAACTTTCTCTATTGAGCCATCTCTCTCTCACCCCTTCACGCACACATACACAGTATACTCTGTACACAAACTGATCCAGTGAAGTAAACATAATTCAATTGCATATCTGGCTAACACGATTCAATTACACAGAGGCATTTAAACCAATCACTCCCATGGTCTTCATTCATATCGGTGACATCATTCTGACCATTTGTGGCACCACTTAGGTCCTAATGAGCCAAATGAAAACGGAAATGTGGAACTGAGAACATCACAACAGGCTGTGGAGGGTTAACGAGTTAAATGGGAGTTCTGTTTTTATTGTTCAGATTAATTGACTCATGCATCTCTGGCAAACAAACAAATAGATGAGTGCTGCATTAGTGATGTTGTTGAGCACTGTCATAACTTAAAAGCAGCAATGATGTCAAAGAAAGGTTATGATGTAAAAGTGGTTAACTGTGCTCAGAACAGAAGTAATTATCACTGGGAGATGATCAAGAGCCATTTGGTTTCATCCATGATGTAAGCCTGAGGTTAAAGATGTAAAATGGACCACATATAATAAATAACTTGATGGCCTGAAATGAGGTCAGAACAAGAGTGCTTTAGAGCTATTCACTATTTTTTTTCCTGCTTTGATGTTTGAATACAATTTGAATTCTGGCCACAGCACTGGTCTCTGAATGTCCCCTATGTTGTCAAGAAAATGTATTGTTTTGTGGTGGATGTCTTGACCTTACTTAGCATACAGATAGACAAAGAGGCGGAGCAAAGCGTGGAAAAACGTATCTAAGCTGTCAGCAGACTTAAAAATGGCAACAGTTATTAACTTTGAAATGTTAAAAGGCATCAAAATATGCAGCATTGCTGTACAGTAAGTGGTTCCATCACTTAAGTGAAAGTTAATTGCACCCTGCATGCACCCTGTGCGTATGGCCAGAGAATATACAGTACTTTGTCTTCCACTGCCGCCTTTGTGAAAAACTTCAAAAAACTGCATGAGATGATATTGGATCAATAAGAAAAAACAAAGCATACAACCTAGAGACTAATCCACTGATTCCCGTAAGGGGAGAGGTTGATTGGAATGGCTGAAAAGTAATGAAAATAATTCTTTCAAGGTTTAACCTTTTTACAGGGTTTAACCTTTCAGAGGTCAGCAGATTCCTCAGAGAGCTGCCCAATCTTTTATTTACGGGCCAAGGTGAACAATCTTAAACTGCCTTTCTTGTCTTACTGCTTTTCTAATATATTCGTCATTTATAGGCCACACATATACATCGCCACCAATTCCAAAACTGTAAACATGTGCATAGATCCTGTGAGAGAAATTTATTTGCGTATCTCTGACAAAGAAAGAGAGGATCAGTGCCATCTGAAAGGACTGAATTTATTGCTCACAGATTGGTGAGTTTGTAATCCATGCTTGAAACTATAGAAAACGGGTATGGTTTTGTCACTCAAAGCACTCAGTTTCTGCTGCTGAACTCCAAAGAAGCTACTTTATTTATCTTAGCACCTAAATCCAACTCAATTGTGCCTTTGTGTCATCTAAACCCCTGACCTTGACCAGTCAAGTACCTCACAAAAGAACCAGACAAAACCCATAATATACAAAAATTTTAGCTTTTAATTGTGTTTATATAAGCTATACGCTTACAGACAGATTGCATGGTTTCATGTTTTCTCCTTGGCTTTTGAGGACTAAACTCTGAGGCATTGAAACATCAGTTGAACTATGTTTTTTAGTTTCAGTACATCGCTTGCCCAATCACACGGCTCCTTTCACTTTAAAGTTCCATCAAAAGACTTTCTTTGATATATTTTGATGTATGGGTCAGCCTGTACCCAGGCCTTTCAAGGTGGAAAAGAGAAGTATATGTTTTTCAAACTTCACACATCACAGATGAGACTGCTGCTCCGTTCATTCACATTTGATTGAACTTCTGTAAGACAGGGCCAGATATCAAAAAAGGAATAATTCCAATTTCTACTTCTTTTTTTTTTTTTTTTTTTTGGTAGGGGGTGGGGGGTGGGGGGTGGTGTGTGTCTTAGTTTGAAACCAGACATATGGTTTTGAGTAGGCCAGTATTGTTGGGTAGCCTTCATATATTCTGACACAAAGATGTCTGTGTGTGCTTTTCTGGGAAATTTCACTCAAGTTGTCATGTCATCAGAACAGAATACAAACAGATGAATCAAATTAAAAGATTTGGAGAAGAGGAACCGAGGTGAAAAAGAGGACAAAGAAGAAGAAAGGTTTGATGGCAGAAAAATCACCAGAGAGGACAACTGAACTATTAAAGGCTCTTAAGAAGTGGTGAGTGAAAAGAGGCATATCTAATGTCAGTCGAGGAAACAGTACATTGCAGAATATGGACAAGCTGTACTGCATGAACAAGAAAGTACAGCAGTAGTCATCATGAGACAACATCTGCACCAACAGTTCAGATGTAGCTGATTGCACAGGGGCCAATCAGCTATTTTCAGCCACTGCTAACTCAAAAGCAATGTTGCACAACCTATTTGCTTCATATTTTACATTTTTGTAGTCTAACAACAGTGCACAGAACCACATAAAGTCAGTGCTTCTTCACCTCTGCTATATCTGACATTTCATCTATCTTTCACAGAGTTTTCATCTCAATATCACAGAGGATGTGACCAGCAGAAAATATGGATTGCAATGTCCATAATGTGTCCCCTTACGTGTATTAATCAACTCTATTGACCTTACTTTCTCTCCGCACGCCACTCTGATTGTTTGTTTACCATTAGGGGCAAGTGTCTTGGTTGTTCAATACCCCACCTCCATCTACATTTAAACAATGAAACTATCAGCTAGGTAACAAGAGTGGGGACAGCAGCTCAATACTGCTATGAGAGGTCTCCGATAATCAGCTATGTTGGAGGCAGGCAGGACGCAGGCAAATACAAGCAAGCTGTATTGACAGGCACTGGTTGCCTTCAATCAGCTTATATCTACTGGCAGGGAAATCGGCTGCAGTCTGCATAGACCTAGAATTATCACTGATGAAGACATCAGTTGGAGAAAGAGGGATAAGAGAATAAGAAGAAAGAGGAATGATGGGAGGAGGCAGCAAGAAAGGTATACTGAAAGGAAGTATCAAAAGATTTATTTACAGATATAGACTTAAAGCCTGTGACAGAAGCATTGGTCATCATGCTATTGGTCATAATAACATTGTAGGCTGCGTACCACGCTAATTGCTTAGATGTTGGAACATAATGATATCACTAAGTATATGTCAGTTAATGCAAGAGAGACATGCAGTCATACGATCATAGGTTTTAAACAAACCCCAAGGTAAGAGAAAACCCACACTTTGCAAACACCCAGAACAGTTTACAGACAAAACTCCTGGCTGGATTTTGACCTAATCTGCTTGATGTCGTGTGCCTACACAGTTTTGCTGTGGTATGAGGACTTACACAATATTAGTGATTTTTGGTCTCATTTCAAAACAAAGTGGTTTAGTCTGGCAACTATTGGCTTGTTTCTAACTTGTCTGATGGTTTGTTCATTCATAATTACTTTGGTTACATTGTTATTATGACCAATAAAATGATGGCCAAAACTATAAAAATAAGTAGTTATAACAAACCAAATCTATCCTTTAAATCTCAAGAGATTTCATTTTAATGTTGCCTTCTTGAAAAAATAAAATAAAATACAAAACATTAATTTATTTCTTGAGCTGTAATCATCTTGCATCAAATAAATACTTGTAATGTCCATCATTGCAGTGATGGTGACTGAAAACTGGAGGGGCTCTCTTTGAATGTTGGAGAGATGTGATCAATTCAAGCCTGATACCATGATACACACACACACACACACGCACACACACACACACACACACACACACACACACACACAGACACACTTCAAACCCCAGTGGTATCAAAGCTGCCAACACATCATTTACATAATCAGTTCTTGTTAGATGCTGGGCTTCCATGTTTTGGTAAAAATATGCTTAACCTCTTCACACATACACACTCACACTAGAACCCAGCCACGTAGCACTGTGCTTGGGTCATATTAAGGTCACACGTAAATTGGCTGAGGGCAGCAGGCCTCACAGCTCCTAGTTTATAGAGGCAAATTAATTTGTGGGCCATGCAGCACTGTGAAATCAACACATTACTGATGCAGCTCACATCACACTGATGGCAATAGGATGTCTAAATATTACTAAATATAATATTACTACTCATTTCTCTGCCCCGGATCAAGGGTCACTGGTAGAAGACGTAATGTAGTCCTAAGATAAAAGAAAAAAATTGAAAATAAAAAATGAAAATCTCCAATTATATTAGCCATGTTTTTGTTATGCCTGTCAGATCTATTTACATTGCAGGAAAAACAATGAGAATAAAGGGTAAAATGTGTCAAAAGTCAATAGTCAATTGACAGAAAAATTTATCAACATCAATTATGATAAGCAATTTATTGTCTAAATAATTTGTAAAGCATTCAAATCATTCACTGATTGCAGCTCCTAAAATGCGGTCAGTCAACACACACACACACACACACACACACACACACACACTTTTTCTTGTCATTATTCTGTTCAGTGCCGTGCGAGTGCTGAATCATCAACAGGAGAGGAACTCCCGTCGCAGCCGCTGTCAGTCAGTGCAGCACAGTTCAGGCAGTGACGGGGGAACAGTTGGCAGCTTGGGGGCCTCGGGCCAACCCCGACCATATGGCAGACGCTGTAGCACCGCTGTGTCATACTCTGGCATGTTTTAACGACCAATTAGGCTCATTAGGCCTTGATTAGAGATGGTGAAGCCTCAGGGAGTCATGGAGGGAGAGGAGGGGGGTGGGGGGGTGATGGTGATGACTTATCAGGGAGAGGGGATGGTGGAGAGTATGAATCAGTAACGATGTGTATTCACTGCACAAAAGATTAAGAACAGGTGTTCTTTCCTTGAAGCAAACTGGCCAGTTGAATTCAGGTGAAAGCCTGGATCTTGCACTGATTTCACTTATTAGATCCCTTCCAGTCATGAAGTAGAGATTTAGATGAAGAGAGTGAAACAGGTTAAAGAAAGTGTTTAGAGTCTTGACATAGCTGTCTGTTCCTTTTTTTCCTTGTCTTGACAATATGTTGGGTATGATGAATCTCAGGACTATAATCTGGTATCAAAAGTTACATTGATTGGCAGAAAGATAGTGGATATCTCATTTATATAATTAACCACATAGAATGTCAGTAAATGCTGATCAGATGTTGAGCAAACATCAGCTAATGATACATCTCAGTGCAAATACAGGGAGTTATTGGACGAATATGAGGGAGAGAATGAGGCAGAGACTGAGTAAATGGGTGAGAGAGTGAGTGAATGAATCATGAGCTGAGTAATGGAGGTTGGAGAGAGTGAGTAAACCAAGTCAGTGACTGAGCGAATGAGAAAACCAGTAGACACAGAAAAAGCACAAACAATTAGATAAAAAAGGACTAAAATATATTCAAACAACATCTGGGGATATTTTCCTCCCAGTTTATCTCATTGTTTTTATGTTTCATATCACCACCACTGAACTGACCAAGAAAAGAAACTATTAATATCCAGAGGAATGTGTTTTGACTGGCAGAAAATACACAGAAGTCAAGAGTCGCTAACTGCCAATCGCCTTCATCTCTGGGCATTTAACTGTGGAGGTTGTGTATGTGTTTTTGTGTGTGAGTGGTCTACAGGGATTATAGCTCTAATGATAATTCTACATATGGTGGCTGGATAAACCTGCCTGAGCACTGAGATCATAAATCCAATCTGAGGATGATAATCCTTTTGCCAGATGAGGAATTAATACCAAATGTTTTGCAGTGGTCAGAGAGAAGATGTGTTTGTGGTGGTGTCACACTGAGGAGAGCATGTTTACCAATCATGGATAAAACAGGAAATCTGGGAGAATTTTTCACTCTATTTTAATGTGGTTTTCTTTATCAGATCATATATTACAGTATTTACTTCAAATGATGGTCACTTAATATACATATCATTCACTTTAAACTGAATTCATAAATAATCATGTGTCTGTATTCCAGCTGCCTACATTGTTTGCATCCGACAGAGTGGCATTTTTTTCCTGTCTATCTTTTTTTTTTTTATTGTGTGAAGTCACCCTGCACTAATCCTACAGTGTTGTTATTAAGCTCAGGGCCATGGAAATGGACAGGGTGTAAGACATGCAGAGTGCATATAAGCCAGATTAGCACTAAAACACCCACACAAACATTGTCGCTATATTCAAATTCATACTTATATCTGTGTTCTGCTCAATAGGCTGTTGTGCTGCTGTGCAGTTACTGTGTAAAATTAAAAAAATGCTGGGTGAAGTTATTTAGTGACGGAACAGTTGTTCATAAAAGTATCAGAGAGAGGGAGAGAAATAGAGGAAGAGCATGCAGGGAGGATGGAGCGAAGAAAAACAATGAGAAACAGATGGATGAAAGAGAGGGGTGAGGCTGTTATTAACTGAATCAGATAATAGCAATGACGAGCTACAGAAACTGAGATTTAAAGAGAAAAACTGGCTCACTGAGAGTAGTAGAGAGAGGTTAACATTCAGAAAGAGAGAGATTAAGAGTCAGAGAGAATGACAAAGACAGAGGGATGGGAATTCAGAGTTAGGTGAGAGAGACAAAGAGTCAGAGTAAGAGATAGAAATTCACAGAAAAAATGCCTGAGAGATCCGGATAAAGAAGTTCAGAAAGAAAATCAGAATTGGAGAGAGAAATTGAGTGAACCTGAGAGTTTCTCATAGAAAAAAAAAAAAAAAAAAAAGAGGTGGGGGGGTGGGGGGGCAGATTTACGGAGAAAGAGAGAGTGAAGAAGGAAAGAGAGAAAGAGAGAGAGAGCTCCAGATCCAGTGTTTGACATTTCACCTTGCTTAGTTGATAAGAGGTGTCACCCTCTGGTCCTCAGGGCTTTGACTGCTGTCTGCAGTCATCACCCCTCCCCAGCACAGGAAACTATTGATCAACCAGACAGCGCTGCCTTGGCTTGTGCGTGTATGTGTGTGAGTGCATGTGCATGTGTGCTTTGCAGTTAGGTGGGTAAAGATGCACCGTGTGTGTTAGTGTGTGTCTGCATATGTGTGCCTATTTGGTTGTTTCCAGGACATAAATACCAGAATCCGCATTTGGTATGTAATGGCTTAGCCCTGAGCACCTTCCTCTCTCTTTGTTTTTGCACCTTGCTCTCCATTAACATCTTAACTTGCCTCATTATTTGTGTAGTACGAAGTCCATTAAGGTTTTGTGGCTTTGGCTGAGTGGAGTGAGAGATCACAGGGCTAAGAGACAGAAACTGCCATTAAAAAGCCTCAGTACTCACCACATTGTGAAGAACCACTGCACACACTTGGATGTATTTATATTCAGCAACAGTGAAACACGGTGGTGCAAACGTTTTATTTGCTGCTCCTTCTCTCCTTCATGCCACCTCTTTGTGCATTTTCAAAATATTGGTGGGAAAATAAATGTGAAATTGTTAAGTGAACTGTGGTTGTACTAGATGATACCCAAGTGCTATTGTATGTAGCATGCCACTGTACTGAATGTGATCATCTGACTATTCCTGGATAAATACAAATTTACCATCATACTTAAATATGCATGTACAGTATTTGAAATATCTGCCATTATAGAAGGCCTCGTCTTTTTGAGACATACAGAACACGGACTTACTCAGTTGCTGCTTTTAGAATGGGATTAGTGAAATTTTTAGATGACACACACACTACTGAAATGTGTCAGTGAGCGCCAAGGAAGAGTTAGACAGTTATGTCTTCCATGTCTGGAAACACATATGTACCCACCACACAGGCCTGTGATCAAATTCCACCAGAGATTTCGATTTTTCCTTTGGACTGTCTAAATAAAGACTGGGCTGTGCACTCCCAAAATACGTTAAAATAATCACAACCAAAGTATCAAGCCTTTCTAGCCACATGACTTTTTATAACCTCCATAACTATTTTTCAGGCAAATATACAATTAGGTGTGTGCAGTGCTAAATACAACATACTATGAAAGGATCGAAGTCAGTAGGACATGAGAGGGTCCTGCTGTAGCTGAGATGGTGCAGCGTTTCATTTTCCAAAATGTCATAATTCACTGGTAACAAGACCAGGTAGGTAATTTGTTGGTGCTGTAGCAGATGACCAGCTGGCTCAAATTCTACACACAGCTGCTTGCAAACATGTTAATGGTGACCAGACGATATAAAGAATATGAATATACACCCATCAAATCCTAACTTTCTTGAATCCAATCCCAGCTCGAAACTATAGTATATAATCAACTACATAAACAAAAATTGTTAATTCTACACTTACGGAAGTCTCAAGTCTTTACCAGTTGATTTTAGTTCCATACTGGTTTTAACTGCATGGTAGGAAATTCATCTAAAACCTTAAGTTATGCTTGGAAAATTGTCAGCTGTTTGTGAGTTTTACTTAATGGGCTAAAACATGCAAAACAGCAAATGTAAACCGAAAGCTTAACCAATGTATTACAGCCCAAACAAGCATAATTCTCATAACTAATCTCAATGCTAAACTTAACCAAAACCAGAGTAATGACCACAGCACTAAACTTTACCTCAGAAATATCCCAGATTTAAATTGCTCACAATAAGCACCAACAAAGTTGTTGGAGGTTTCTCCCAATCTTATTATCACTGTGAGATTATTTGGTCCTCACAAAGGTAGAAGTATAAGAGCTCACACACAGATATAAATACCAGCATTGGTGGGGAATTAAATGATGCACCTGCATGCAGCATTGAAAATTCCTCCAGAGTTGGATGGATGCAGGGGCCTGCTACACTCTGCATTCACTCTGTGGCTCAGGGGAGAGGGAGAGGAAAGAGACTGAATAAAATGTGGGCAAGCACAGATTCATGTTAAAAATGACACAATTAGTTCAACTCTGAAGTGCGTGTTAGTCGCGCATGGCTTCCCTTCTTAGACTCACATGAGGTGATCAGACAGGCAAATACTCCCAGGGCCTGGATGTATAGTCAAATGAAACACACTCACACAAACAACAAAAGCACACACTTAATACAGCAACACAGGCACGGCATACTAAAATATAATCACACTTCCTCTCTCTCTATCTCATGAAGACTTGCATAAACAGGACTAAAAACTCCTCACTCTATAATTTGTGAAGCAAAATTTTGTGGGAGAAAAAATATCCACACGCACACACAACACATCCCATGAAAATAATGCAGTAAATAGTACAGTAAATCACTCTGCTAGTGCGGAAAACACTGCTCTAATTCCAAAGCCTCTCGTACTGAAAAATTGATCTTTATTTTCGGGGCAATACACTTTGAAACAAAAGGGAAAAGAACTTAATATGCAGGAAATGAAGAAATGAAAACTACAGTACACGGAGCACTTTGAGTTTGCACTTTCAAAGCCGGGAGAAACGAGCGTTTGAATTTCCCACCCCCCCAAGAGATAGCAAGGGAAAGGCAGGGCCTGATTTTATTAATTTCATCTGTAGTTATGTTTCTCCTGAATAAAACATTAATACTCCCAGGAACAAGGGAATAACAGAAACAGAAAGAAAGACAGCTGCTTCTCTTTTAATTAGCAAGCACAACTCACTCTCGCTCTCTCCAGCCGTCCCAGCTAGCTATCTTTGTATTGCCCTTCAAGTGTTTCTCTGTCAATCAAGCCATCTTTCCCCTAACTAGAATGAAAGGGAACTCTTTGTCAACTTTAAAATCACAGCTTCTTACTTTACAATGACATCTTAAAGTTGCACTCCATAAATAGTGCTAAAGACTCTAATGTGCTATGCAGAAAAGGAAATATGAAAATGAGTTTGTGGTCTGTGAAAAGTTTGTTCATGTTTCTGCTTCTACACAATTATTCTGGACACATCTACATCATATAAACTCATAAACAGCGATGGAGGGTGTTTACTGACTTCATCGCTTGTGTAATTCCACTTTTAACAGATTGCAATAGTGTAAAATTATCCTCACTGGACACAGTGTGAATAGATGTGTAGGCCATCAAGGAACATGAGAGTTGGAGCTGAACTATAGTGATCAAAATAATCGACTGAGTAGGAAATCACACCAAAGCAATGAGTCCCTGTGGAAATATTAGACGAACGTGACAGTGATGCCATAGGAAATATTAAAATACCATAACATGTGAGGTCATTATAAAGTCAGTACAGTATTATTGGATTGTTATAGTGATGTTCTTCAGGGAAAGTATTGCTAGTTGGTACTTTTCATGCCTGCTACCAAAAATAAAACTAGTGGCTAAAATGCAGACGAGCTAATGAAAAAGCCCCATCATCTAAAGAGGATCCAATTTTCCAAAGGGACAATGTATGGAAATAGAAGACTAATAGCGTTGCGAGGAAAACACCCCAAATCCATAAGTTCCATCCCGGCATAAGATAGATCTCAAAGATCATAATATTGAGCTATGGAATAAGGGGCTCCAGAGCGCAAGGGTGGTTGTGCCAGTTCGAACACACTGTACACACACACACACACACACACACTGTATTCACTCATACACACGTATAGTCTCCTCTGCCTTGCCCCAGGGTGCAGCCAGTCTGAGATCACACTGGCAGGTTCACTTGTAAAGCTACAGCTTTAGGCTCTCAGACAGAGAAAACTACAGACGGTCGCTGCTGCAGGTAGAAACACAGAGCTTATTCCAAAACAAGATATGCCCTGTTTGAAAATGTGTGACAAAATGATTGCTAGCATGAAAGTGAAAGTCACATTTGAATGTTATTGATGTTATTAGCTTTCTTTAACCTTTTACTTACGGATAGGTACCTTCAAACAAGTACACACCAATACAGTATGTAATACAATTTTTCATTTTTTCTTTGCCTGTATGTATGTATCCGATGTGACCACATGGAAAGTGCTCTGAGCATTTTCAGTAACTACAGCTGTTTAACACTTTGATGGTGAATTATTTTGTCATTCACATATTTGTATTCTTATGAGTTCTCCAAATCTATGTTTAGCAAAACCTAAACTAATATGTGACCATTTTAAATTTCAAGCAGTGTTAAAAAAGTTATTTCTGTTCATTTTCCACCTTAGAAATGGAGAGAGAGGACGTGCTGAGGCTGGTTTAAGAGAGGGAGAGAGGCAAAATGGATGGAAGTCTGGGGCGCAACGAGGAGTGAGAAAGTCCTACGAAGAGTGAAGGGCCTCTGTAATGATTGAGAGGGATTACCAGAAAACTCAGTGGACTGGGAAAGAGAGAGAGAGAGTCAGAGACAGAGGTAAAGAGAATAAAAGTGAGAGAGAAAGTACTGTATGAAGGGCAAAAAGATGAGAAGGTGACGGAAGCTGGTTTGTGCGCATGGGTGTGTGTTTGGGTTTGGGGGCTGATTCAGAAATAAATTGATTCAATCACTAAATGAAGCCATGCGTGGGTCTTACACTACTATAATGAAAATAATGCAGAAGGCTTAAAGGGATACTGTGACATTTTAATTTTGGATGTTTTTTTTTGTTGTTTTTTTTCCACCACCCGGAACAGATCACAGCAAGGGCAAAAAGTTTCTGCTGTTACACTAAAGTCCCGCCCACAAACAGCCCCACGAATGTGAATCATGATGTAGTAGCTTGCCAAAAAATGGTCAGATAGCCTACAAACATGGGTGTTACTCAAACAAACAAACAAATTTCTTAAATAGATTGATCACTCATTAGAAAGTATAAGTATCTATGTGAAAAATCAAGTATATCTGTCCCCTAAAATGAAAGAAATAACAAAATCACATTAATGTCAGCATAAACTGATGTTATAGAAAGGTTGAAATTGAGCAGACCCGAGATCTGATTTTTTTTCTTTACACTAACAATGGCAACATATGGAGAATATACCATGTAAAGCTTTCTTCAGTTGTTTACAGAAGCATCTTCTGAGGCTTACAATTACAATTAGCTATTGTAGGGAGTCTCAACTTTGAGAAAAAAAAAAGATACTGTATGTATACTGTATATTAATGACAATACCTGCTCAGTTGTGACAAATATCATATAAAATGTATTTACAATCGTGAAATATATTTCAGTATACTTTTCACAACAATAATTATATTTTAATTTAAAGAAAGAAAAATCAAATACTTGGGAAGGATCTTAATTTGTTTATTGATGGCTATAATTGTTTTTGTCTAATCTACATCACAATATGTCTCAAAATAGCCCTGTAGTAATCAGAGTGCTGCGCTACAAGATGTATAAGAACAGTTTAATTTACAGCTACATAGTAATTTCTGTTCTTTTATAAAGCTCTGCACATTGTTTTATAGACCATTCCTACTCCAATTTGGTGGATTAGTTTTGCATAGTTGAAATGTACTGTTTTTTGTGTATGTGTGTGTCTTGTGTTGAACAGAAAGGCTGGTAGTTTTGTGCAGCATACAAATAAAATCTTGAATGTTGGATATGTATCATCTCTCCCTCAGTGCTGTGGTCTGTGCGTTTCTGTGGTCTACCTATGCCTCCTATTGGTCTGATCGCTGCAGTCCACACCAATCTCAGTCCTTCCATAGGAAGGAAGGGAGGGAGTCAGGAAAGACAGATAAGAGACAAGGAAAAACAGGGGTGAGAAGGGAGGAATGATGTTGAGTGACAGAGTGGGAGAGAATGAGGGGGAGAGGAAGAAAAGAGAAAGCCTGTGGGGGGGTGGGGGGGTAGGAAGAAATAGGGTGGGAGGAGGCGGGGGGGCAGGCTGGGAAGGAGGAGGAAAGATCTTATGAATGTTGACCACTGTCCCTCTACATAAATCTGCACATTAACTGCATCAAATGAGGCTCCCCATGTTTTCTCATCTTCTCCTCCCTCACTAACCCTTTTCTCTGTTTCCCCCATACAACAAGCCTGACACACACACACACACACACACACACACACACACACACACCATCACCACCACCACCCCCAGTCTCCATCTCGCATTTGATTGGGCAATGTCATTTATAATGTCTGTCCACATCAGGGGACATCGTAGGGACCTCGGTCCTAACAACACTTCCCCCTATCACGCCCTAGTGCCTGATGGGTAGAAATAAACCAACCGCCATGCCGCTGAGAAAGCGACAGTGTCACACAGCTAATATCAACTATGAATAATGACACATTGCTATTACAACTGTTCTGGTTCTCATCTGTGTGATAAACATTTGGGAACTGAAAAATGTAGAGGCGATGTTAATCTTGTTTCAAAAATGCAATGAATGCAACGCAAAGGGAAGCTGGTGAAAGAGAGGTGTGCATTGTTGTTAAAAAATTGTGTGTTTGTTTTCTTGGAACCCTGGAAAGCCCACACAGGTACAAGGAAAGTCTAGAAAAAAAGGGTTTGCACGATGGTGAGTGAAAATTCATATTAAATACAGAAATGTCCAATATTACTGGTGAATGTCTAAACATATTATGGAAGAAAAACATAGTGTAAATTAAAAAGAATACCTTGGTGGACCAAGTTTTTGTCTTCAATATCTTCAATACCTGAATCTATCTTTTTTCAATCAATAACCAATAACCAACTGATTATTTATCCCTCATCACTCTATGATGTACATTATCTTATTATTTCCTTCTATTTAAACAAACAGAATTATCAATTATGATGAAGGAAATGACTTTCTGACAAAAGATATATGATTTTATTCATGCTACACACAAAATATTCAGGGATAATTAAATGACGGAAAATATGAATAATCCCTCTTATTCATTGATTATACTAAACTTCTATATTAAATATTACTCAGGTTTTCTATTCTAAATTAATGCTTTTACTACATTATAAATTTGTAGCCCCAAGAAGTAGAAGCAAGCTTCTATAAGGAGCGCAAAATATGCTTTTTCATATATATATTTTTTACATACATGTTTTTTACAGTATGTGCATATACAGATGTGTAAATAATATACTGTATTTTCCATCACAGAGATATCCTGTTTAAATTTGGCATTTTTTCTATCATTGTGTGTTTTTTTTCAACAAGTGCTGCAGCCTACAGAAACAAAATAAATTCAATATGATTATTAAAAAATAACAGATATAAAGAACACAATTATGACAACATGACATCATATTAAAATATATACTTTTTTTTCCACAGATGGGATTCATGGCAGTGTTAAAGCGACCACACGTGAAACCTACATTTGCTTCTATTCTTCCATATATTCTCATCACTTCACATGAGAAAGACATGAAAGATTGAGCGAAGCCTTTGAAGCAGACGCCAGGGCCACCGACTCCCTCCCTTTAACTGCTGCCACATCCTCAAAGGCAGCTTGACTCCCACATGCAACTCAGGAACATTAAACGGGTCCAACAAAAAACTAATGACCCTCTAGATTTCTGACCACACAAAAAGGGGGCAGCCACCAATCTGCATTGCCATTCTAGTGTTCAGTGGTAAGCAAGCAATCTCCATGTGTAATGAGTGTGTTGTTTGCCACTCTCCCCTCATGGTCAATAATTACCAGCCTTGCAGCCTGAAGTGAGTCTATTTTAGGATGGAACCCCCTGGCTCAAAAAGCTCACCTTGGCCATAAACACACCGACTTTTTTTACACTCTCTCTCTCTCTCTCTCACTCGCTCTCTCTCTCTGGGTAATCCCACTTTTGTTGGTTGTGAAGAGGAAGGTGAGGAGCAAGAGAGAGAGAGTAAGAGCTGAGGCCAAAGCCAAGGGAAAGATTCATGTCACCAAAGATCAAGAGGGTCATCTCTCTCTCTCCTTGTCTAATCATGTATCTATGGCCACCTTGTGTTGCTGGTCCAATACAGCGGCAGAAAACACAACACAGGTATTTCATTCACGTGATCACACATCCTATGGAAGTCTGCTGGATTGACCAGAAACAGTTGAGTTGATTGTTCAGTGGTCCCCAGGAGCTGCTTTATGCTAATGTTTGCATCGATGCCTACCAAAGCCACCGCTGCTGTCCAAAGGCACATCAAGGAAATGAGAGAGCAGGCCAAGCCTTTGTGTGCGTCGTGTACAATAAAGGGAGGATTTAGAGGCCTTGCCAGCCGACCGCAGGGGATGAACAAAATGAATGAAGTGAAGCGGAGTAGGGGTTGGGGTTGGGGACTCTGTCATGGCGGGTTGGGTTGCGGTGGGATAGGGGGGGGACTGGCTAATGCACCCCCTCCATAACCTCCCTACCCACCCCGTCATCACAGGACAGCCCATATATAACGCAGATACGTTTGGTCTCTCCAAAAGGTCACAAAAGGGTAAAACTTAAGAGGAAAGATGAGAGCACTGCTGTCATAAAAAAAGAAAAACGTGTGTAAGGAGAGAATAAGTGGCTATTCCTCTTAAGCTGCAGATAAAATATTTCAGATTCAACAATGCAGCGTCCTGGCCACCAGGGGTCTGGATTTATTGCTGGGGTCAAAACTCAGAGCCGATCAATAGTCAATCAGAGTTATCAAACACCAATTATATGAGGACAATGTCCACATATACTGACTGATTTATCATCCTGTGTTTGATATTTCTCAGCAGAATGAGACTAATGGCCAGAAGTCTGGGTATTTTGTGTCTTAATAAAAATTTTGTTTGAGGGTTTATCCTTTTAATGGATTAATTTAGTTAGATTTTAATTCATCTCTATAAATACTTTTTAAGCAAACCTAATAATAGAAGAGTAATACAATATATTAATTCCTCTTGTTTATCATTGTATTGTTTGGTTAATTTTTACAAAACCAAGTAAAATATTTATTTTAGTATTTCTTTTTATATCTAAATAAACATCAAGTAAAAGCAAAAATGATTAATTGAGAAGTGCCTCAATCTATCTGTATAAACTAGAGCCTCGCAGATCTGCTTTCAAGACAGAAAGAAAAACATTAACTGGGGGTCTGCTGGAGAAATGTGGTGTAATGGAAGCACTTAATAGACATGAGAGGTTTATACTTGAAAGTTCTATCATCCCCTTTAATGCATATCCATTTGTTTATTGAAAAGGGTCTTCATTAAAAACAAGTTGGAAGGGGGAAGAAAAATGAAAAATAATAATTATGTTGATGGCTTAAAAATCGCATCAAAATTAAGATATTTATCAGAGGCAAGTGCATTGTAATCCCCTAAGTGCTCAGTGAAGTTCTTTCATAATGCCACAGACACAGCAAAACGCAAAAACAAAAGCAACTCTCAAAGAATCTCCCCCTGTTCCTCCTCTCTGCTTTGTTTCACCATCCATCTCTCTCTTCACTCAGGCTCTCTGTGTTTCCCTCCTTTTCTTGCCTTTTCCCTGCCATTTTTTAAAGAAATGGGTCTAATTGCACCTGAAACGGAGAAAGGGGAGCAAAAAGGAGAACATGTTCAATAGAAAACAGAGAATTCTGAATTTCCTCTCGTGTTATTGCTTTCTCTTTTAAATTTCAAGGGCGTTCGGACAGTGTGTCTTTCTGTCAGGCAACAAGGCTCTTGTTCCTTTTTCTCTCTACGTCTCCTGACGGCTTACCCCAGCCGAGATATCCATCTCCTGACCTGTATGTTAAATTCATAATTTCACCAGTGACATCAGCAATGCCCGCACAACTGAAGGAAAAAATGGTGTGTGTGTGGAACAGTGTGTATATATATATATATATATATATATATATGTGTGTGTGTTTGTGTGTGTGTGTGTGTGTGTGTTTGTGTGTGTGTCATGGGGGGTGGAGTGGGCCATGGGGTGATTTTTCTGCCCCCGTAACCATGACAACCCTCATCTCTAGAGCATTGGAAAGGAAGGGATGGCGACTCACACTCAGGGAGATTCTGATGTCTGAGGTGCTCCTGATTTCTTTTGTTGTGCATTTGTGGTGTGTGTGTGCCCATGTGTGAGTGTATGTATATATGTGTGATGCACACAATTTAATTCTATTTCTTTTCATTTATTCAATTTTATTAAATTATAAAACATCCGATATACTGTCAGCCCTGCTTAAAACTTAATTTTAAAAAACTGTGTCTTTTATTTTAATGAGAAAGGCCAGGCAAAATTTAAATTAATATCTGAAATGCTTGCAAAATTGAAATATAATAAATGTTTGTATGTATATTATTTTAGTGCACAGATTAATGAAAAACATCCGAAATTATTGCAATTTAATTTATAATTTCAGAATAATATATAAGTAGAATTCCTGTTGATGAACCAGTAGTTTCTAATTGTAAAAATGCAAGTATAATGAAATTAAATCTTATCTTTTCTTTCTAACATCACACCAACACTTGTCACCAAACGCAACATGCCTAAATTGCATCTCCAGCCATCAACACTTCTCAGATCAAATTCTATACGGCCATCTCTGAATTCATATTCAACACAGCCCATCGTATGTAGGCAGGAATCCAGATAGGGGAATATGAATGTCAGAGGGAACATTTTAATCATTTGGCAGGGTTGGAAGCCCAATCTCCAAACATCCACATTTTGACACACAATCTCCCTCTCTCTTCCCGCCCTCCCTCCCCTCTATCCTCTGGTTTCATCATCTCATCTCACACCCTTCGTGTCTCAGGGACCTATTAAATCCCCCCTCCCTGCCTCACCAGTACCCCCACCCCCCACCCCCCTTCTCTCAAATGTCACCTTCATTTTTCTGTTCATATTCTCGGACTGGAGCTCCCTGTAGATGGTTTAATTTTTTTGGCCCTCACCACCACCTCCGCTGCCCACCGTGCTCGCTGTGGTCTTTCCTCTGCAAACTCACACTAGACTGATGTCAGATTGCATGGGATGATGAAGCCTATGTGTGTGTAACAGCGTGTGTGCATGAATTTGTATAACAAGATATTATTACGACTGATATTGTTTCCCCATTTTCCTAAACCCCTTTTTTATGTGGGGGTCATTTAAGAGCAAGAATTGCACTTTGTTTTAATCCTTTCTACCATCAACAAACTCACAAAATAATCCTTTCCTATCCTTTTTTGCCCCCAACTGGATCAAAGTTTTCTTAACTACAATCTAATGTTGTAATGGATTAACTGTTTATAAAAAACAGCACTACAAATGGTTTGTGTTAGCGTCTATACTTGCAGGCTTGTGCAATTTTGGCTGGGCAGAGTTCTTTGGCTGCCAGGCCTTGTGGAGTTGATCACACAGTCTGGTGTTGACCTCACTTTTTATAGAAAAACTAAAACATACACACACACACAGACACACACACACACACACACACACACTAATGAGGCTTATCAGTCAGTGCTCTTTCTTAAATCTCAGATTTTATGGAATTAAAAATATCTAATTAAAAATTAATTATTAAAAATAATCAGAATCACATCATAGATTCAATGATGGTGTAGAAAAGAACTCAACATAACAGACCACCTTTCTGAAATCAAGAAGAAAACATATTTCTGACATTAATCTAATAGCAGTTTTTGTTTTGTTTGTTTTTTTGTTTGTTTTTTACTGTGTCATAATATTATGTTGTGAAAATGTTCCTGGTTGGGTTCATCTTGGAGTCAAAAGAGATAAGATGTGAGATATTGGATAAGATGTTAGCTCCATGTTTTTGTTGCTCTGTCGTCGTAGGAACACCACCGTTGCCATGATGTGAACCTTGTTTTACTGAATAAAACCATATCGGTGTAAGGAGGCAGTGATACCAGACAACTTTCTGTTAATGCTCCTTGATAATGTCACGTCACTGCTACACTGCTATATAGTATTATAGCTTACCCTTATGCTCACTGCAGGCTTTGCAGGCTCCAGATGCTGCCAAGCACTGCATGAGGGCATAAATTGTTAGGTGTTGGCCAGTAATTCTAAAATGCAATCTTCTCTGCTCCTTGCCTGCTATCTCTCTCTCAATTTTATTCTCTCTCTCTCTCTCTTCACTCTCCTTCTATTCTCTCTAAAGCTCCCTCCTACCTTGTTTGTCTCTTCACTTGACCTTTCTCTCTGCATCTATGAATGTGTGCTTCTTTGGTTTTGGTTTTGTCTGTCTTTATGTCCCTCCTCTGTCCATCTCTCTCTCTCTCTCTCTCTCTCTCTCTCTCTCTCTCTCTGTGTCCATCTCCCCCTTTCTCTTTCTGTATTAATGCTAGCAGGGAAAGGTCACATGATAAATGAGTGGGAAACAAATCAAAGTGTGTTAGACTATGGCTGTGTTATCGCACTGCTGAGTGGGGGGGCCCACGCCACTGAAAGAAAACAGTGTCCCCATTCTGAATAATTCTGCATTAAATTTCTGCCATCTCCGCACTGTGAGTTAAAGCAAGAGCATAAAAAGAAATGGAGAAAGACAAAGTAAGAGAGACAATACAGTGAGAGATGAGTAGAAAGAGAGGGACAGTAAGTCCAAAGAGTATGATACAATGAGAAATTGGGGAAGAAACCGTGTAATTAAAGCAGGTGACAAAAAAAAAGAAATGAGACATTAGAGAGGGACAAGAGATGAAGGCCTCCCCCTCCTCCACCACTATCACCTCTCCACACCCTTGAAGAGATGGAGTCATATGGATAGAGTGAGTATATGAAAAACAGACTAAGAATGAGGCAGAGAGATAGCAGGCAGAAAGACCTCAGACTGATTTTTGAAGGGACATGCACACACACACACACACACACACACACACACAAGCGGACAGGAGCCATCACCCCGCACACCCTCCCCATCACTCTCTTAGCACATTCTTCAGTCAAACCCAAGGAAGCAGTTCACCGGGCTAGACATCATTCCCTGTTCTGAGAGGCAGGCAGGGAGGGAAGGAGTTCACGGTGAGAAATCAGCAGGAAACTATGGGAGAAGGCAATTTAGAAGCAATCAGAGGGAAATTTGAGGCGGATTAGGCTGAGAGCTTATAGGAGCGGGGACCCGACGCTGTATCCATCTGTCTATGAGAGGCCTTCATCAGCAGTCATCTCCTGGCTGGCCAAATCAATCTCTCCTCCTTACTCCTCTCCTCTGGTCTCTCCTCTCCTCCTTTACCTCCTTCCTTTCTATCCACTCTACTCTCCTTCCCTCTCCTCTACTTATCTCCCACTCCCCTCTTGTCCCACTCCCCAACATTTTACACTCAGGCTCAGTCAAATAGTCTTATCAAGAACAACCTACA
Organism: Seriola dumerili; assembly: GCF_002260705.1. Classification (NCBI taxonomy): domain Eukaryota; kingdom Metazoa; phylum Chordata; class Actinopteri; order Carangiformes; family Carangidae; genus Seriola; species Seriola dumerili. The sequence goes on from NW_019175077.1 coordinate 1,725,948, forward strand.
AAGATAAAATGGGTAAGCGGCCGGCGTGTTGCTCAAGAGCACATCAACAGCCATGTGCCCAGCTGATGTATTGGCCGATAACCACTAGACCTCTTTACTATAACCAGTTCCTCTGCTCCTTTTCATCCATTTCCTTAGCAGGAAACGTGTGTCTGTGTGTGTGTGTCTATATGTGCACGTGCTTGACCATACAGGCAACAAGTGTGTAAATGATGATGTGAGAGTTAATATGAAATCTACGACAAAGCACAGACTGTACCTTTAAAAAAATAGTAGGACCTACAGTAGACCCACACTTCAAAATGAATTGATTCAGTCTCCAGACACTATTCGCCCAATTTCCTATATTATCTTCTCTCTATCATTTACTATACATCAGTTATCATTGAGACTCATTTATGAAGCCTATTTCATCTTTAGAGAATTCTCAGATGATAGAAAACTGATCTCTTCTGCTTCGGTATTACTTTTCACTGTGGCCCAATCTCAGAGCGGGCAGAGCTGAAATTGCTTTAATATTCTCTCAGTTTGAGCATGTTGCGTAGTATAGTACTTTGTATTACAACAGCACCGTCGTTGGGTTGACTAACAAGAAAAAAATCAAGTTAACTTTAAGTTTTTTAACTTTATAAAGTGACCCCTCACAACAAAGCACTCATGGGCAAGACACTGAAGTCCAGCAGGCCAATAGCAGGGCTGTTCAGCCAACAAAACAACTCTGTGAATGTCATTCCCCAGTGTGAGTGTGTGCATTTGATTAACCTCTAATTGCAGCTACTCCCTCAAGCTGTTAAGACTAATAATGTTTTTTAGTTAATCCTTGTTACATGAACTACTCTGTTTGACCAAACTGACTTCCACACTAATTGGTGAAATTAGCAGAGAGGATCAAGTTGAAGACAAAATGTTGAAGTTTTCTCATAGTAAATGTGTTGGAAGCTATTTCTATTCTGTTTGCTGTCTGAATAATGTCTTTGGTATTTAGCCAGCCCTTTATAATATACTATATAAGGTTCATAAAGTATGCACAGTGTCACTATTGTGGCTGGGTGATCACAGTGTGATGCTGAATATTTTCTGACATTAGTATATGAAAAAGAAATTAAATTAATGTGCAATGCAATGGACTGTGATCAACTGTTATGCATTACATAAGACAAAACTTTAATAACTAATTTTATTCATTTTAAGTTTGCTTCATTAACTTGGAGAACAGAAATTTGTTGATTGATAACATGATGCAATCAACTCATAACAATAGCCTATGATTCCATTGATAAACAATACTGTCACTAAGTATAATAATGTTAACAGTGTTTCTTGCCACCAAGGTAACAAATGTCTGCTTTATAATTAGGTGTTTTGATATAACAGTTAGTGATTCTATTTCCATTTTGCCATTTATATCTACAAATAATTAAAGTCTGACAGTAGCTATGGTAAGGCCTCATGAACACTGTTTATCCTTCTCTGTGTGATTATTTGAACTAAATGCTGGTGTCATCAGCAGACGCTGGCTCATAGCTTGGAGGCACTGGTGATACTTAACGGTTAGCATTAAACTGCTAACGAAGCGCATGTGAAGCCATGCATACATGACATTTATTACATTAAACAACAACACCCGGGTGCTGCTTAGAGCAAGACACTGATCCCTTGTTGGATAATGCATAATTACCCCAGACATTGTAAAACTGGTACAGACACATACACAGACACACACGCACACACACACACACACACACACACACACACACACACACACACACACACGCATAAACACATGTGGGAAGAGACACCTTACCACAAGCACAGAGACAGACACATACACACACATACAGAACCATGACTGACAATGACAATTAAATATGCTGCATTTTGCATTTTAATAATTTCAAAAACAGTCACATCATGTGTGTCTCTCACACACACAGACAGGGTGAATGTTTTGATAACACACATTTATTGTTTAGGTGTTTATGAATAGCATGTGGATGGTGTTTGTACCTAAACTGCTTTACAATACAATCACACACACATACACGTTATTAAAGATCTCTTCAGAGACAATGGTTGCATACTTGCTAGAAAATGTTCATAAATTGCTTTAGAATACAACTATAGTTCTTTTAATGTTCTTCATCATGTATTAATAAATGTATGAATAGATCTTAATTTTCCTCATAAGTAATTTTGTCACACATGGAAATAAACTAGTATTTATAGGGCATAGTTCCTATAACTTGACAAGACAAGATAATGTGTCTGGCTGAGACACTATGGTGCTTGGGGTTTTGTTTAATAAGCTGAGAAGCTTATAACTGCTTTAGAAGAAAATTGCTGGCAACTTTAAAGAGTATATTTCAATGTTCTCAACTTTTTATTTTTCCTGTTCATCCTCAAAAACAGCATTTGAGATTTATAGACTTGCATGTTGCTGAATGGTGAACATTGGTTATCAAAAAGATCCAAAGCCAGCAGTCACACTAGGAGTTAAAGAAATCCCTATTTCTTTGTATGCCTTTGGGCTACAGTGATAGTGATCTCCTGCTGAGATGGAATTAGCCATAAACTCATTTGCAGTGCCATGACCCGGATTATGGAAAAGGTGGGTCATGGCAGATATGACATTGTCCTTATAAATATTCAATAAAACAATGGAAGATGATATGTTGGAGAATCAAAGGCTCAGCAGGTGGGGGCTTATCAAAGTTCTGTTAGCAATGGAAAAGATAAAGGATTACTGAGGTAATTATCACCACAAAAAAACAAAGCAAATCAACCCATTCAACGTATTTATGAAAATGTAGACAGTAAAAGTGGAAACTGGTTGGAGAAATAAGTCATTCAGAGTACAGTAAATCATATTCTTGGTATAAGTGTCTCCATCCTAAGCAGAAATGCTAACTTTTATTCTTTTTTTTCTTTATTGTTCCAGATCACATGCAAAACAACAAATCGTAAAACATAGCGGTATGAATTTTGAAAATGACAGCTACATGTGCCACCTCTTAAATGAGACAGCTTAAATGACTCTGAGAAGCAGATAGCTCCAAGTCAAGTCCTGCAACAATATATTTGCAATGCTGCATTTTCATTATTAAAGAATCACCGGATGTTTGCGCGAGGCACAGGATGAAAAATAAAGAGAGAGGTAGGGAAACAGAGAAAGAGTGTGCATAGCATGTGGAAGCCATTATTTTTGGCGTGCTCCAAGGCTGGGAGAATTAGAAAATATCATTCTGTCAGGGTGATTTGATAGTGCGATGAAAAATGTCAGAAGTGGAGATGACAAATCATGGTGCTGAGGAGAGGGGACTGGGAGACAGGGGATGTCATTTGTCATGAGTGCCATTTGACTGCACCCCCCCACCCCCCACCCCCACTCCTCCTCCACCCCCCCTTTCCTATCTGCCTCCTCTTCCACATCTCACCCTTTCTCTCGCCCCCCTCACTCCTCAACTTCCTCTTCTACCTCCTCCGTGGTCTGCCTGTCTCTCCATCCTTTCTCTTTTCATTGTAATGATCTATTTGAACACATTTTACTGTCTCTCATCTTTCTTCATCATTCCTATCATGAACCCTCTCTCTGTCGCTCTCTTTCTAATATTACCTCAGTTTTCCACCCACTTACATTAGTAGGACAGTATTTCTAGCTTTGTAAAAAACATATTCACCCATTTCTGACTCAGCGCACAAGAAGAAAGGAATGAGACATATGTATGCTTTGTTTTCTCCTCCTCATCCCCACATCATCTTATAAACTCCTCCCACTACTTCTTCTTTTTCTCCTTCCCCCACCTCCTTTTCCTCCCTGAAATCTCTTTTCTCTGTGAATGGAAAGGATTAGACTGGCATTCAGTGCAAAACACACACACATACACACACACACACACACACACACACACGCATAGACATAGACATGAAGTGCACACGCACACACTTCATATAAATACATACATACACACACATGAGCGGTCAAAATGTCAGGCCTGGTGACATTTAAGCATTTTATCTTGTGTGCTGTCTGCTTCTGAGCTTGAAAAAGAGGTTAGTAATGCAAGTTGCACCATAAACATTGTGAATCAAACCTTTCTTATATTGTTTTTTTTCCTTATTGTTTTAGGCATTTTGTAGAATAAAAACAAAAACATGATATGGTGCAACTGATCCTGAAACACTTTTTTAAATGATCAGAACACGCTAAATACAAAATACTGCAATAGCATTTGCAGTTATAGGAAAATTCATACATTTTTCTTTTTCCTGCTGATTGTCTCTGTGTCCCCATCATTGCCCTCAATTCACCCTCTCTCTCCTACAGTGTCTCCTACCCTCTGTCCCTCACTGGTCCCCTCCTCTTTTCCCTTTCTTGGCCCATCAAACTCCTCCTTCCCCTGTTGCCTTAAGGTGCTATGTATCCACGTCTGAGTGTGGGTGTGTGTGTGTGTGTGTGTGTGTGTGTGTGTGTATATGTCTATGTGTCTGTGTGTCTATGTGTACATACATGGATATATGTGTGTAGACTGGGGCACATGTATGTGTGTATTCCTGTATGTGTATTAATATATGTTTGCCTGTATGTGAGTCTATGTAACCGTGTGCATTTTTGCATCTGATGAAGGGAGGCAGGGGGTGTGGGGGGTGGGGGTTTGCTTTGTTGGGTCTGGCCATCCTCAGTGTAGCGTGGTCTGTAGCGCTGTCCAGGGCCTTAATGCTGCGGTAATTAAGGAACAGCTTCAAGGTTGCATGGACACAAGACAATCCAGGCCTAATGAAGTATCGATCGGCCGCATTGGGGCCCATGCTTGGACTAAGGCAAGCTGACATTCATTTAGAGCAGGACCACTGCAGGGAGACAACACACACACACACACACACACACACACACACATTTATACAGCACACTCACACATATACAGCACACATCACAAAGCAGGCTGATGACAATATAAGAGACTCAACGGCACTCGGTTTTAATCACATGGGAAACAATGAAGAGCCTCGTTTAGAGCTGCTGGGTTTATCTGTGTGTACATATGTGTGCGCACACATGTGTGTCCCTCCATCTCCCTATCACACTTTGAACAACCAATAGGAGGCTCAAAGCAATCTCCTACTGAAAACAGTACTGATTATACCAATGATGATCGTGGTGATAATGATCGTCCTGCCATCACCCCGGTCATTATTGTCTGTTTCATATAAAGAAATGTGTCACACTTTACAATCAATGTCATCACCATTTTTTTCAACAGGAAGGTAATAACCCAATTCACATTATCTCTACCTATTATATTTACATTTTAATTTTCTTACATTTAGCAAAGTCTGACAATCTCATCCAGTGCGATTTAAGCTCAGCCTGTACAGCATGATGTCCATATATAGCTACAGGCTCACACAGATCTTTCAGAGAGGCAGCTCTTGAAATAAGCCTTGATGTCATCATCATGAGTGTCATCTTTTCTTAAGTAAAGTCAAATCTAGGCCAAAAATAATACATGTATTTGTACACTGTGTACTCGGCATTTAGCCGACAGTGTGAGTGAATCACACTGAGTGAGCAGGTACATTTGAGATTTCAGAATCCTGCTCAGGGACATTTTGACTCGAATCTGCCAAAAATCACAGCGGTGCTTTTTTTTTGTTACGTTATGTTATGAAATGGTCTCCATTCATATCTACCATTTCAAAAATATGACATCTGGTCTTGAAACTCAGTTGGGAAATGTACTTTGTGTTCTCTGGACTGTGCCTTTCATTCACTGCTGCATACTGTGTACTCACAGGCCTACATATTATATTCCATAAAAAAAATTTCCAGCTGTCAAATGAGACTTCATTCCAATTGCAAAGACCGTCAATCAGATACCTGATTATTAGTGTAGAACTAGTGTATAGAAATTAGCTATATAAATGCACAAACACAAGGAATCAAAAATCTGTCATCACACCTCCAGCTCTCCAGCCGAGCCCGACTGTGTGCACGTGGAAGCTTTTGTGCATAAGAATGCATATATATGAATTAGTGCTTGTGTGTGTGCTTGCATATGCGTACCGTATGTGTGTTTGTGTGTGTGTGTATTTAGGCATCCATAGGGTCCACTGTTACAGTTCCCACCTCAGCCAGAGGCTTGGTGATTATGTCTCTGATTGACATATGCTTGGATTCACATGTATTGGCCTACTTCTGCACTGATTGAAGACTTGACTTCTCATCTTCAGACAACTTTATCAAGGCAGTAATGGTCAGACAATCAGACTGACAGACAGAGACAAAAGAATAAAGAAGAGAGAGAGAGAGAGACAGAAAAAGAATGGGCAGAAAATGAATGATCTTGATTGTAATGGGTATAAGTGCTGTTTTTCTTGAAAACTGTGATGCAAAAACCCTAAATCTACATCTCATTCCCTCTTTCACACACACACAAAACACTCACATGTTCCAAAACCATGGCAAAAAAAAAAAAATCTATGGGCATAACTTTGCCATTAAAACATTCATAATTGCACAAAAACTGCACTGCTTGCACTCTTTACTCCCACGACAATAGAGCTACATGTTCAATGCCTATTATTTCTCGTCCTTGTATTCAAATGTATTTAAATGAGAGATGTTTAGATCCACTCTGCGCTGGCAAAACAGTCCAATGCTGAGAGCTGCGCAAAGACGGGGCACCGCTGTCCAACTTATATCTATATCCACGATTTTGAGGATGTAACCCCACTCTCACCCCCGCAGTCCAAGCAACTTTTAAACCTGCAGTTAAAGCGCTGACTTCACATTACTATGCCCCCCCTCCCACCCTTGATCTGGCGGCGTACTGTGAATTTTTGAGCAGCGCCAAAATGCTCTCATTTTAACTGATCGCTCCAATCATATGCAAATATGGCAGGCAGGTGGGGGGATATCTTTCAGCGGTAATTGGCGGTTTTCTAATGGAGACTTCGGATGTCATTTGGAAATATGTTTTAAGCCTTAATGAGTTTTGACGGGTCAGATCAGAAAGCGCCTGGCGTGCAACTGCGTGAGTGTGTGTGTGTGTGTGTGTGCATGCTTGTATGTCTGTGCATGTGTCTACACTGCCACGCCGAACCTGATGCATTTTTAAACAGCACCAATTACCCCACATACTGAGCTTTACTGAAACATTTTTATTGTGCAATACCCGTCACGTATAGAGACATCAGCATTCATTAAACTCACAGTCACAGCCAGGTGATATCCAAGGTAATCCAGAACAAAAGGGGAGAGCGTCTCAAAATGGATGCTAAATGCAACTGACTCTGGAGGGTCAAATATAACCTTTCATATGATAATCAGATACATTCCCACCAACTGCACAAAACCCATTTCAGATTTTTCATAAAAATGTAAAATGAAAATAACAAAGGATACTGGATCAGAGCATTTTGAAAAGTGAGTAGTAGTTTTATGTTTCAAAAAACAAAAAGATGTTTCACAGCTTCAGATATGAAAGGACTGTTATCATAAGTGAGCATTTCACAAATATGTGATAAATAAGCTCTATGTCATGAATGACCCGTACTTAAATACAAAACAAAACTGGTGCACATTAGTTCAAATATAGCTGTCTGTTTCGGTCCCTTAAGTTAAGTAACCATAGCACCAACTATGATATAAGTTTTGTCACAAAGCATTCAGCAATTATTAATTTTTGCATTGGTCAAAATACAGGGACATCCAAAATCTTCCATTAATATGCATGTGTCGCTATCCCTGCAATTTACAAAGCAACTTATCATTTTACCCAGCAATAAAAGTGCAGCAGAGGCAACAGATTGCTGTGACACTTGAAGTGGTTTTAGATTTATTGTGCATAATAAACACATGAGCAGGTTTTGAATGAAATCATCCAATGCATCTACATCTAGTTTTACTTTATCTGTAGTGGGTGCATGTATAAACGAATGGCTGAGTAGATGGCGGTACTTCAGCACTCTGATAGATCATAAATCATTTGAATTATAAATCATGGTTTGTTTGGACGTACAGGAGGGGGTTGAGGAGCAAAACTGCTGTCCAGTTTATAAAAGTGTGCATTAATAAGAGATGCCCTCCTGGGTGGTCATAAATACAAAAATATGAGATGGCAGCTGATGATTTGGGTTTGGAGTTTGAAATGATGATTGATTCTGCAGAGACAATGGAAGCTAAAGTTTCATCACTTAAAAGGAAAATCTAAAACATTATAGTCTTGGTTGGCAAATCAGTATTTGTGACCAGGAACAGCTCTTTCTCTAAGTTGTACTCCAGGTAGGCAAGATAATGACTGGGTAACTTAGTGGACTCATGTCATTGTATTTTGAGAGTTAAAACTACAAAGTAATAAGACTTGTCCAGTGTAGTCATTTCCCTTTAAAAGTCACATTGACAGTCTCCTAGTTTGCTATTAGTGGGACAAGATTTGTTCTCTGCATCTCATATTTCCATCTTAAAGACTGGCCTGTTTGCATAATAAGGTAAAGAGATGTTTTTTATCTTGGCTAATGTAATTCAAATTCATCACCTGTCTTCTATTTCTTTGAAATTATGGATTGGTTCAAACCCCTTCATTGAAGCCTGAATTTCCCCGTGACATAGTTGTCATGATTTGAATTGTGCAGCACTGACTGTTAATAACATGATAATAAGATTATCCTGAAAGTTGTGGAGGAATGCAACATCACTCAATGCTGCAGCCTGCAATCAAGGCTCCCTGTGCAACTAAAGAGTTAAGAAGACTGTATTTAGCAGTACTTTGCTAAACAAACCTCCATGTCAATTTATGCCATGTGAAAAAGTAGGACAGCATAATCCTTTAGCACAAACCCAATCTGGGAGATCTGAAGAGTACGTGATTAATTCTTTGGTATTAATCATGTAATTCTTTCATATAAAACAAAGCTTAAACCTTATTTGCTAAGATATTTGACCTTGGCAGAGAGTTAAGACATTACAGCTTGGATTTAAAATGCATCTAAAGATTAAAAATGATGGTTGACTATTACTGAGGATTATAAACCCAAGGAAAATTGCTTTTTCATTTTGAAACAAAACTGATTTTAGAAGGGAGCTACAGGGTCAGGTGGTATATGAGGTGACAACTTGAACTAGGATATATCATATTTTCTGATTGGAAGGTTAGACGGAAGACATGTTAGAGTCGTGTGTTTTATTTTATTTTTTTCAGTTTTTTTCAGAATCCCCCCTCCTCCTCCTTTTTTTTCTATTTCGCCCAAGCATCGAAATTAAAGTAATACCCTTGTAAGAGAAACAAGATTTGTTCTAAATTTATGCTTCACTGCTTGAGGCTATGCGGCACCTCAGACACACAGAGTTTATTTGATCTCTGCTCGTTGAGGGGAAAAAATCCTTTATGACTATCAAATGTGTCTCACTCTTTCCCCGTGAATCTTGTTTACCGATGCTGCCGTGTGTTTATCTGTGAATGAAAATGACTCTGGAGACACCATGCACTCCTTTGCCCCTACAACAACACATATTTCTTTCATTTCATGGTCTTTACAGAGAGTGGGAAAAAAGTAAAGTGAAAGTACAAGGTCGCTTTCAAAGACATCAGTTTTATAATTCATGCTGAAGTTAGATGCAGGTCTTCAACTTGAACCACAGGCCTCGCCAAATGTTTTATTTAAATTCATTGGTCGAACAGTTCATATTTTGGGGGCCCCTTCAGCAGGAACCCCTGTTTTCTATTCATGTAAGTACAGTAATCAAACTAATGATCAAATAAGTAAACAACTTCCCTCAGAAAAAGAAAACACAAAAAGCTTTTGTTCAGGTTATGCAACGGTGAAAAATTTTGTTGCTGTTGAACGCCCACACACTGCACCACACACTCGTCATTACCCATCTGTGATTAGTGGTATGTCGCATAATCTACACAAAAAAAAAACACACACACATCTCATCCATTTTATGTCGATAACATCTTCTGTGAAACTTTTGTAAAATGGCCGACAGCTGTCTGGTTTTATAAAAGGTTCTCATTTATCTATTTCATAACGTTAACACCTTGAAAACCTCAATAAACGGTCTGTAAACTCAACTTCATACATTTTTTCTTGTAAAATAAACTTTCAAATAAATTCTGTTTAAGTGTGTGCTTGTTTTAAGATTTACCTAAGGCTACAAGTAAACAAAAACAGCTGCAATTTCAAGGTTAGGTAAAAGAAATTCACAGCCTTTATGATAACTAATGTAACAACGTCCAATAAGATAAGCACCCTTTCTGAGATGCAGCAGAAATATTCTAAGTAACAACATGCTGTCTCTAGAGGGTTATTGTAAATAAGAAAGTAGCCTATACAATTAGTGAAGTTTACTTATGTGATTTGGGTATCATACAACATAAGTATAGCGAGGGCAAAAGGGTAATATGCCACTTTAATTTAAAGTATTTTATTTTATTTTCCTTGACTCCAGTGTGACCCGTCAGGTCAGGCAGTAAAGGATGATTATTTTTACTAATATTTGGATTGAAAATTAAATATTTGCATCTTAACATGAAGATGCTTAATTTAGCTCAGCATTCAGCTGATGAGTTTGGTAATACAGATAATCATCATCATCATCATCATCATCATTACAGTAGACTAGCATCTTCCTCGTTTTCTCAGGGTGTCAGTGCGGTAAAAGGCACGATTACAGATTATCTCAGATGGTCACATCCCTGTTCCTGATATCCTCAGGAAATACCCAGTACATAACCTATAAATTTCAAACTTTCCATTAAGATAGTAGAAAATTGTTTTTGTTTAAATTAAAGTCTAACTAATTTCCACTGATTGTTACTTAAGCACCTAAAGTCTTGTTTCTCTCAGATGTTGGGGGTTGACTTTGAAGGATGAAGCATTTGCAGTGTAAAAAAGTGGGGCCTGGCCTCTGAAGCAGCTGAGCCCAGGGGACAGTTCGACACGACACGCACAAACAACTTGTGTTGACCTTGGGGCTCTAGGCAAAAGGCCTTCAAGGTGTATGCAAAAGCCGCACAGACAGCTCAAAAAGAAGGGTCTGCTTTTGAAGTGAAGTGTGTGAGTGTATGTGTTTGTTACTGTGTGTGTGGGGGTAATGGGGGTGGTGGAGGAGAGGGGATTGGGGGGGCAGTGCGCATTTTTCAGAAGCAACCAAGGATACCCATAGGCCTGAATTCTATGAAGTTCTTTGATATGGGCGTCTCAGAGTGTTTATAATTACAAACAAACCCGATCATGATTAAAACATTGCTACTGAGCACAGAGGTGGCCAGGGAGAACTGATCTGAACCAGCGTGAATATGAGTGTGTGTTTTTTTGTCTATGCACATGTACCTACAGTACGCAAGTGGCTGAGCATTAACAGGGTTGGCCATAAATCTCACGGTGACATCATCAACTGTCACCGACATGAAGGCGAGTTGTAATGACAGGCGATCAGCATGTCACACCTGGAGGGCAGACAGCCAACAGCGCTCATGTCTCTCAGCATGTACTGTATGTTGCATGTGTGTGCACATGTGTGTGTCTATGTGTGTTTTCATCATGGCCACATTTCAAACAGAGCATGTTTCAAAGGGAAGACTAATCCTCAGAAATGAGGCATGAGATCAATATTCCCATGTTTAATTAGATGCCAACTGATTTGGTTCAGAAATAGTCAGCACGACATCCCTCTGTCACGGCAATATAGGCCCACATGTCTGCCAATTTGACTCTTGAGGAAAGCGTGTAAGAAAAAGGGAGACAGACAGATGGGCAGACGGACAGACAGACGGATAAAGTAAAAAGAGTGGAATTGGGACTTGACTTCAAAGTGTTAGGTCGTTATGATTGCTCTAGCCATTTAAGAAGTGGTTGGGGAGAGAGGAAAACCTCAGGGGGTCGTCCCATCATCATATGCCCCACTTGCCGCTGTGATTTGGTGATTTTTGTCCGGAAGCCATGTTTTGAGAGGAGCAGGAGGGAGTTTGGGAGGGGTGAGGAGAGGAAAGGAGGGGGAGAGGGGTGAGGGGGGCTTAAGAGAAAAGAGGGGAGGAAGACAAGGACAGAAGGAAAGGAGTGAGGAAAAGAAGATGGGTGGGTGGGGAGGAGTGTCCAGGACCACTGTCAAATGGTTGAGGTGTTACCATGGTGACAGTAATGAAGGGTCTCAGGACACCCTGGGGGGATGGAGGGGGGATGGAGGGGGCGTCTGGGCATGGGTGGAGGAGGGAGAAGGGAAAGTGATGGTGAAGAGGATGGGAGGGTCAGAAATTGAAAGCTGGAGAGGGAGAAAATATAAGAGGCCTGCAGGCTTTTTTTTTTTTTTTTGTTCAGACAAACTGACTATATTGACACACATTATGCTACAATGCTGTCATGGAAATGTAATCTATGATGTGTTGTGAACATTCACACATCACATAATTCTGTGTAAACTGTTCAGAAAAAGCACAACTCTTGGGTGCTAGCATGGTTGTCTATATTGCATTTGCCACAGCTAACTGAATAAAGTCAACTGCATATAAATGTTATTTTGAGCAAAAAGTAATCATAAATATGTATGAATATGTTTGTTTGGATTAACACTGTACTAAATTGGCCTAGTCTTTATATAAAAATTATATGTCATTATATTTTAAAATCACACAAGAATCTTTCACTTTGATACTTGCTGGTAATAAATTAAAGCCGTTTTTGCTATTCAAAGTGTCAACTGTACCTCTTTCTGTGATACCCAACCAAGAATGGACTCACACATTGTTTTTTTAACCACTATTAGTGTCATGATTTCAGTGCTGATTTACTTGGTGCAATTAAGATAAAGTTTTTGTCACAAAGAATATGAAGACTCTCCATCCAATTGATCTCTGAAAAAGGCCCCTTTTCAAATTAAATTTAGATGATTTTGTTTTTGGTGACTTTTTATTACCTTGGGCAGTTTACCACTTGCCTTTGTAACATATAACAATAACAAGGTTATTCACTGGACTTGAACTAATTAATTTTCAATTAAAACTGGAAAAATTGGGGTGTTCTAAAAGTTTTGACCACTAGTGTACCTGTGCACATAGTCACAGGGATAAACACACATCTTAAATTATCAAGACCAGCACAAAGCAGATGTTAAACAGAGATACAGTGTGCTCAGTGTGCTAATTATGCATGGACACTGTCCATCGGCTCCATGGATTCTGGCTCGGGAGTTAAATGGGCTGTGGTCCTGCTGCTGGTGAGTTTCCACATGTCAAGAGCAGTAATATGTTTTAATGAGCCTGTGTCTCAGGGTGACATACTAAACTTCTAATTCTGGCTGAAAGAGATGAAGAATCTCTGGCTTAAAATAAGTATGGCTTCTCCAATACAGAATGGCCCTCAAATTAAATTTACAGCACGCATCTAAGGAAATGTACCCTTTGTTAGATCAACCAGCACAGTTACGTTATAATTTAACAGTTATTTTACCATGTGGTTTCTCTTGGTGCCCAACAAAAAACAATGACTCATTTCATCTATTGATCTCCTCATATAATAATTAATAATAAAAATGTACCTCCCTTTGTCAGTCAGCAAAAAGCACAAGTTTAACTTATTATGTCTAACTACAGTTTTAATGATCTGTAAAGATGTTCAATAGCAAAACAAAAGGCTAAAAAACTGTTTTATAATGAATGCATACAACTCTAATTTATAATTTACACTTTCAACTGCAACAAACTTTTCATCAGCACAGAAAAGTGCAGGGAAAAACATTACATCTATTGATTAGTAATGTGTTCAAATATCAATGTCCAGAGGAAAATCTAACAAATAGATGATTCAAAAAACACATCTTTTCTTTTGAAAATGAAATGAAAACATGCACATGTGATAAGATGCATTTTGATATGATATACTACAATCAGATGTGCATTTACTGCTGCCTGTAAAGCCACCTAAGAGGCAATAATCTTGCCCTGGAGTGATCTTTAGCTGAACTTGAGCTGCTCTCACTGTGTGGTCTCAGTAAAAGTCTAAACAGATCCACAAGGCTCTCTGCAGCCTGAGATCTTTCATCGCTCATCGATACGGTGATCAATACCTGGACATATGGGTATTGACTAGGGTAATGATGATAGCTGCACAACCATACAGCCACACATACACACACACACACACACACACACACACACACACACACACACACGCATGTAAAGTCACACACACATATGGAAATACAGTATGTACACACACATACATCAGACTAGCTCATATGCAGTCTTACTAAACTCATCTCAAATGGCAGCATGGGAGCAGAGATGGATTTAAGCAGAATGAAGGTACTTAATGTGTGTGCATTTGTCTGTGTGAGTAAGTGTATATGCTCTGAGCACAGATATAGTGTGTGTGCTCATCCGTGTGTGTCATAACAAATAAACAGCACTCCTCTTGTCAATGGCTATTATAGACTTTTCAAGGCAGCGCTTTATTTGCTCTATAGTGACCCTGACATGGCAGTGAGTGACATTCATCGACAAGCTGACCCAGACTTACTCAGACCATAAGACGGACAATTTGACTCCACCAGTCACTTTTTTCCTGCTTTGATTTACTTCCATTGCAACTGTGACAATATAATCTCCCAAACAGAAAAAATAAATTCCTACTTTTTAAGAGCCCTTTTAAAACAGTTGGCTTCAACTACAAGTTTGGACCAAAAAATGGGTCATGGGTCTGTTTCTGGCAGGTCCCCACTGGACAAAAGAAGCAATATATTTTAATGAGCCCCCGGCACCATGATAAAAGATTAAATTACTCATTTGTGTTCTGAAAAAAAAAGTTTAGTGACTTCTACTCAGGGTCAAACAAGATTGAGATTTAGAGTGTTGTTTTATCCTATATGGAGAACTGGACTAATACTATCCAGTGAGAAAGAATCTCACTCTATCATCCAGGTTAAAACATGCCTTAAAATAATTTGAAAGTCGAATTTCATCCAGCTGTAAAAAATAAATAAATAAATAAATAAATAAAACATCTGACTCAGAGGTAAAATAGAGATATACAGAGGACTTGGCAAAATGAAACAAATTTGTAAGGTGCAAAAAGTGTGCATAGATCACGAAACAGAAAATGCCCTCACAGCAAAGAGGATGGTGCTTAATTCATTAAAATAATCTTGGCGTGTCTTCATGTTGGTTTGAGCCGTGACACACATCAAGGCATAGTTCAGGGAGGCCCAATAAAAGCAACACTGACTTAACAGGCAATTGTGTCTGTCTTGCTGCGAGCGCACTCTTAGTCACGGACAGTGAGTTTATTGGGCGGATCAGTGTCAGGAGCACACACATACACAGGCTTTAATAAGCCCACACTTTAATTTAGGCCCCGTCACTACAATGAGGCTTCCAACATCAGACAGCAAATTGTTCTTGTTCAATGAAAAAAAAAAAACATCCTGTCTTCTTGTCTGGACAGAAAGACTGGCGGACAAAACAAAAGGAGGAGGAGGGAGGGGTGGGGGAGACAGTGAGTGTGCAGCCATGTGTGTATGTGCATGCAGGCATGGATTTATGTGGGTGTATCTATGTGTAGACAGATCAGGGACAGGGGGTTGTGTGTGCATCCACCACCACTTGCACACCTGGTGCTTCTACATAGTTATGTACGCATGTGTGTTTCTGTGTGCATGTGGATGTTTCAAACTAACAGACGGGTGTGAAAGAGTACTCCAAGCAGGAGTGTGTGGGGGTGTGTGTGTGGGGGGGGGGGGGGTTGTTCAGTGTCTCTAAAGCCTCTTGAATATGTTCAGTTAAATAAGCCAATTGTTCTTTAAACGCTTAATCAAACCCTAATTAGCATAGCTGTAATTGCACTTGCCTCGCGGCTATGGCCCATTGACATGGATTCCCATGTTAATTACTGTAATTGCCTCGCTAATGCTATGAATACTTCAAAGTTATGCAAATGGTGATGATGAGTAATCCACCAAGTGTTTGAAATGGCTGTCATTATACACACATGCACACACACACACTGTGGACAAGCTGATTGTGAAGTGTTGGATGTCTTTCTCTCTGATGGGTACACTCACATCAACACACAGGTGAAGACTTAACACACACATTCATCCACAGTTAATGAATACAAGTACAATAATACACACACGCACACAAGTTATTACAAAGGGACACACACACACTAACATTAACTAACATCCCTCCGCCCACACACAATCAAACTCTCAGATCAAAGTGTTAAATCATAAAGATGAGAAGCTCTCAAAGAGTCTAACACTTCAAGCAGGGTGGTGGTTGTATTAGTACAAAGAATTAATGAGGGCGCACAAATACACTCGCCCTCTCACTCACATTGTCACACACACACAAACACACGCTCAAACACACTCTCCATGGCAGAGACGCAGCATGTCGGACCATTCTATGGACTAATTACCCTTGGTTCATCTCTCTCATCTCTCTTACTCACTCACTCACACATACACATACACACACATCAATGAAGGCGCTGTAATCCCATGCTAATACTCCAGGGAGTCAAATCAATGTGACCCCACAGTCTTTGCGCATAAAGCGGCGTTATAATGAGGTTGGTGTTGGAACGCATGTGCGCACACACACACACACACACACACACACACACACAAACACTTGTTTTTGTATAAAGGTTGATATCTCTCTCAAAGTGAAGATTAATGACTCAGTAAATGAAGCATCTATATGAACACATGTTCACACAGGGGTCATTCAAGGCTGGCTCATCCAGGATTCAAAACTTTTCCCAGTTCATGTCATGGATTTTCTCCAAAAAAAAAATCATGTAAAAACTTCTATTAAATTCATAGGACCTTGGAAAATCCTATAGCTCTGTTCCAAATATTTGTTTAGTTATGAATTTTTGAAGTCTAGACCTCAGAGCTAAATTTCATCATTTTTGCGATTCTTTGCATGTGTATAGTGTAAGCCTCCCCAATCGCTTATTTTTCAATGGAATAGGTTAAAATTTGTACTGAACATCCAAGAAACTCTAAGGATAAGTTGCAACATGAATTCATGTAAACAGGTGCTGTTGCTGAATGATGTACAGTAACCAAATTACCCAAGAAAGAATCTTTTAATTTTCAAAAATTAATATCTCCAATAAGTTTCACTTTCTTCCTACCAAATGTTAATTCTGTGTAGTATTAATGTAGTTCTATCATGCATAGAATGCATATTTTGACTGCATATTTTCCCAAGAAGGGTTATATTAATTTTCTTGAATTTTTTTATAGGGGAAAGTACTAATATTCATTGCAGATATATAAAAAATTATAGATGTTATATCACTCCATCATCATTTAATATTTTTTGGGGAAAAAAGCAAATGTTTTGTACGTTTTACTGGCTTTGATATTACATTCAGTGGTTTTATTTCAAAGGTAACTATTTGTACTATATATATCTGTGTGATTCCTATTGAGACTGCTTTTCATTGGGTTCAGAAAATTGCAAGTTACATTTTCTAATATCTTGGTTTGTTGCATACTAGATGATGTTGTTTTATTCTTGGACAAAGTATTAGTTCCTTAGCTCAATACACATACATTATTTTGCAATTTCAGAATTATCTAATCTAATTTCTGACAACAGTGTGTAGCTACTGTATACTCATGGAGTTTCTAGCCATTACAGACACATATTATCACACCAACAAGTCCTCCAACCTAAACAACCATATAGGTTGTTTTTGCAACCCTCTGATACGACCCATAGGAGTGTCTCCTGCCCTGATGGCAGCATGCGTACCAGACCTTGGTTGGCATGGTTACCATAATAAACACAGACTGTACAGAGAGCAGCGTACCCAACGCTGCCGTGGTTACTACAAGAACAGTCATGGCTTGGTTAGGTTTAGGCACAAAAACTACTTGGTTAGGTTTAGGTATCAAAACTACTTGGTTAGATTTAGGCACAAAAACTACTTGGTTAGGGTTAGGAAAAGATCATGATTTGGGTTAAAATAAGTACTTCCTCAACATCAGACCATCTTTGTTGTTATTGTTACAATAATAACAACGAATGGTCATGGATAATAGAAACAACATATGGTTTCACATGGGAATTGAACACCGACCTCCTGCATCATAGACCTGTTGTTGACCCAGCCATCCATGTGGACTTTGTCACTCTCTATACTATGTCACTGCAGTTTTCCCTTTGCTCCTGTCATATTTACTACACCCACTAAATGTCACCTAACAACAAAACGTCACTATGGGTCATAATAAGCTGCTGCACAAACAACCTGTGGGATCGTTTTTCACAGAAGGACAGTCTCTATCATACCTATTTACCTAACCAAAGGAAATAGTAACATAAAGTGTTGAGTGGCAAGTTGGAAACTCTGGAAACAAGACCAAGATTTCCTCATATAATAGAGAGTGTCAGCTATTTCCGGTTGAGATGTATTAAACTAAAATGCCTGTGCCATACAATCATATAAACTATGTTCTCTGCAATCATGCTCAATTTTTTGCATTGTTTTCACACGCATGTGTGGCTTTAATAAGCATACATTCAATTGGACCAAGTATAGCCGAGTATATTTACATAACGTGTACTGCACATTGCGCTATTTGAGCACATAATAGTGCAATAACCTGACATGGTGAGAATGAATGCTTGAATTAGACATCAAAAGGCAAAGTGTGATCCTAACCCTTGTATGCATAAATTAAATGATACTCTAATAAGAGTAGAGTTTGTGTCCATAATCACATCACCGCATTTCTTACACAGACGCCCTGATTAACTGACACAGATGCTCTTACTGTTATAAAAAGGTAAAATCAATATTTGAAACACTGCTATCCTCTGCTCATTTATGACTTGCTGTCATCACACAAGAACTTCTAATACTCACAGCTAAATTGCTAATATTACAAAAAAGATATAGTTAACAGTATGTTTAGTTGGTTTAAATTTTAGTAAATTGCTTATATTCTATTGGTAAGTAATGGTATGTATATATGCCATATGGGCATTGACTGCTGTAGGATATACAGCTGCCACACTCTGATTAATATCAAATTATCATGTTTTTACAGCTTAGTTTTTGTAGTACTGTAGCTGAAAGAAGTACTTCTTTATCACCCCATTTCACACAGTCTTGGTGATTCCCCCCGTCTTACGTACTACCCCACTGTCATTACTGTTGGTTGCTGTACATAAGAGCAGCTGCAAAAGATCTAAAATGCGTAAATGTGTTGCAACAGGAATGGTCACTGTGATGTGGATGGGGATAGCAAAGAAAGAGGGCACACACACATATATCCAGTATACACACAATTATATACATACATAGACACAGCCCTCACCCACCCACACACTAACACAGACACACACACACACACACACACACACACAGTGACACAGTTCACACGGACTGCTCCCAGGAGAGTGCCACTACAACTTCCACCACTTTATTATTGGTCAATTTGGAGGCTTCTTTCAGAGGGGTGACATGGCTTAGGAGATGTCACAGCCCAACCAATCAATACCACTCTGAAAGCTCAGGACCCGCACAGCCAGTGTGTGTTGTTGTGCATCCCTCTTGTGCATGCACATGTGTGTATATGTGTGTGAGTTGCTGAAAGCTGCAGCAGCTGTGGCTGGACTCTCCCCTTCTGACCTGTTTACCGGACAGTAATTACATGGGAAGAGACGTCCGTCCAGCTCCTGCTGACCAGCTCGACTAATGAACTAAAACACAGACACATAGGCAAACAGAATGGCAGACAGGAGGGCAGGACAGACAAAGACAGACAAACAGATATATAGGCTAATAGATAATGGGACTGATAGATACATAGATTGATAGTATATGTGTCCTTGTGGCATTGCAACTGTTTACTTATTTGTTTGTTTGCATATATGCAGGTGTGTGTGTTTGCACGTGTCTATGTGAATTTGTGCACGAGTTTCATGTACATCCTGGGCATATCCATGCACGCATTCTTTTGCCGTTGCCTGTGGCAGAATAGGCCTGACTAGTGGATGAACAAGCCTCACAGCATGTAAGCAATCCCAGGCGTGAGTTTCCCTGACAAACCTATTGATTCTATGGATTTCCACCCAAAGTTGTGATAATGATACATCATGGACAGATTTGGCAGGACAGACTGCTGGGGGAAGAGGTGGCAAAGCAATTTACAGCTGTAAAGACTAAGCAGGAGGGGGGGGGGGTTACTAATACCCCCCAACAAAAAACAAAAAGAGAAGGAGAAATATATCCCTCCATCTCTCTGTTCATCCTTCTATCCCTCTCTCCTTGGGTGTCTTGTTTCCTGGTGTGTCAATATGGATGTATGAATTTGTTACAGATGGATCCGGCACAATGGATTGGCTTTGCTGCTTTGTTAAGGATAAGGCGCACGCAGGCATCATAGACTTTGCTGTGTTTAGCGTGTGAGCAGCAAGAATAGAGCTCATAGATAAACCCACTGTATGTATGTGTGCCGTTTTTCTCTTCCAGGCTCAGAGCATCTTATCTTAGCAGGCAAGTCCCGAGGTGTTTTGTAATATTAAAACTATCTTTCACTTTCTTGCTGAAAGGTATTTTAAATAAATGTATGCGTTCTTCTTCTCGCACTACACTGCTGTACAGTACTGTACATCAGCTGTAAGATTTAACAGCACATACTTTTATGAGTTGTAGATTCCAGAGTGGTGCAACATGTTCGGTGTAGCAAAGCACACTCCTTTAGGATATTTAGAGAAATGTTTCCAGGTATTACACAATGTGAACTGGAAGCTAAAGGTCCATGTAATGTACTCTATGTTTGTATTTTAGTTGGCTGGAATGTATGAAGCTCAAGCAGTTGTATTGTAGTGAGGGCAGGTTATTTCGAGTTTATAATGTCATTCTGAGAAAAGAATGTACAGTATGGAACATAATTCCCATCAGTGAAAGTATACCCGAACGATTTTTAATTCAGAGTTCCTGAACAAAAATAACTATCTTTTAAGCCTCTTAAAAATGCTGAAAAATTAGATTTGTGATGCGCCGGTGCATAAACACAAGTCTGCATGAAAGGCAATAATTTATGGCCCATATTTCACTCTGATTAAAAACCTAAGCAGCGATTATGGTGACTACTCAGCAATCTTCTCTGACATCAAGGCATGTTTTTTCCTCATTCTAATCCACTACATTATAATTATTCAGTCATTTCAACTTTCGTAAGGAAAAAATAATCATCTTTTGGTTATGCAAATGATTGGGCTGCTGAAAAGGCCCTCCTTGGCAGATGGCTGGTATTTAAAATGGGGTATGTGGTCATTTGGGTATTTCTGTCATGAGATAGATCTTTGATTTAATGAAATAGGGGCTTAGGCTCATTCAGAAGAATATACAATAGAATTACTTTATAACCACCATCTCTGATTATGGTGAGTATATTCTCTCTCTCTCTCTCTCTCTCTCTCTTTCTCTCTCTCTCTCTCTCTGTGTCCGTGTGTGTGTATGGTTTTATTTCATAGGTAAATATTTGTATTATCTATCACTGTGTGAAACCAACTGAAACTGGGTTCAGGAAATTGTAAGTTACATCTTCTGATGTCATTTTGTTGACATTGTTTCACAATTTCAAACTTTTCTGAACTAATTTCTGACAACAGTGTGAAGCTACTGTATATTCATGGCACTTCTAGCCATTACAGACAGATATTATCCTTCTCATTAAAGGAGGCAGGGGCTGAAGTTGTGGGGAGACAGTAACATACAGGCAGGACACAGTATGTTAAAGGGTTGAGTGGTAAGTGGGACACTCTGGAAACAAGACCAACATGTGTGTGTATATGTGGCGTGTGTGTCTGTAATGTTCTTGTATGTGTGAACAGTTCAGTGCTGCTGCATTCTACATAACACTTGGTGATGCACATACACGTTTATTGGTAATGGTTCAGTATCTGATTGTAATTATTGATGTTATTAATTAATTAATAATAATAATAATATTAGTAATTAATTAATAGGAAATTTCTCCACCCAAAGTGTATATGATCGGATATCCTCAATGGACAGGCATTCGGCAGCAGCAGACTGCTAGGGGAAGAGGTGGCAAAGCAACTTACAAGTGTATAAGACCTAAGCAGGAGGGGGGCGGGCGGTTACTAATAACCCCCCAAAAAAACAAAAGAGAAGGAAGAAATATATGCTCCATCTCTCTGTATCCTTCTATCCCTCTCTCCTTGGGTTCTTGTTCCCATGGCGGTTCAATCAATGGATGTATGAATTTCCGTACAGCATGGAGTCCCGGCACAATGGATTGCTTTGCTCTGTTAAGGCATAAGCGCGCACGCAGGCATCTAGAGCTTTGCTGTGTTTAGCGTGTGAGCAGCAAGAATAGAGCTCATAGATAAAACCCCAGCTATGTATGTGTCCGTTTTCTCTTCCAGGCTCGAGCATCTTATCTTAGCAGGCCAAGTCCAGGTGTTTTGTAATATTAAAACTATCTTTCACTTTCTTGCTGAAAGTATTTTTATATAAATGTATGCGTTACTTCTTCTCGTGCACTATCACTGCTGTAGAGTACTGTACATCAGCTGTAAGATTTTAACAGCACATATACTTTTATGAGTTGTAGATCCCAGAGTGGTCAACATGTTTGTAGCAAAAGCACACCTCTTTAGGATATTTAGAGAAATGTTTCCAGGTATTACACAATGTGAACTCGGAAGCCTAAAGGTCCATAGTAATGTACTCTATGTTTGTAATTTTAGTTGGCTGGAAGTTATGAAGCTCAAGCATGTATTGTGTATTGAGGGCAGTTATTTCGCGAGTTATAATGTCATTCTGAGAAAAGAATGTACAGTATGGAACATAATTCCATCAGTGAAAGTAATAACGCGAACATTTTAATTCAGAGTTCATACAAAAATAAACTATCTTTTAAGCCTTAAAAATGCTGAAAAAATTAGAATTTTGATGCGCCGGTGCAATAAACACAAGTCTGCATGAAAGGCAATAATTTATGGCCCATATTTCACTCTGATTAAAAAACGTAAGCACGCGATTATGGTGACTTACTCAGCAATCTTCTCTGCATCAAGGCATGTTTTTTTCCCTCATTCTAATCCACTACATTATAATTATTCAGTCATTTCACTTTCGTAAGGAAAAAATAATCATCTTTTGGTTATGCTGCAAATGATTGCTGCGGAAAAGGCCCTCCTTGGCAGATGGCTTGGTATTATAAAATGGGTATGTGGTCATTTGGTAATTTCTGTCATGAGATAGATCTTGGATTTAATGAAATAGGGCTTAGGCTCATTCAGAAGAATTATCAATAGAATTACTTCTATAACCACCATCTTCTGATTACTGGAGTATATCTCTCTCTCTCTCTCTCTCCTCGTCCTTTCTCTTCTCTCTCTCTCTCTCTGTGTCCGTGTGTGTTGTTGTGTATGGTTTTATTTTCATAGGTAAATATTTGTATTACTCTATCACTGTGGAAACCAACTGAAACTGGGTTCAGGAAATTGTAATTACAATCTTCTGATGTCATTTGTTGACATTGTTTCACAATTTCAAATTTTCTGAACTAATTTCTGACAACAGTGTGAAGCTACTGTATATTCATGGCACTTCTAGCCATTACAGGACAGCATATTATCCTTCTCATTAAAGGAGGCAGGGGCTGAAGTTGTGGGGAGACAGTAACATACAGGCAGGACACAGTATGTTAAAGGTGAGTGGTAAGTGGGACACTCTGGAAACAAGACAACATGTGTGTGTTATGTGGCGTGTGTGTCTGTAATGTTCTGTATGTG